>NC_087266.1:19687487-20032487 GCF_015220805.1 Pogoniulus pusillus
AAGACTGAATTACATTTCCTGAGCTTTTTTTCATTCCTCAGTTGCTGGACTGGGAATGTTTAGACCAGCAATTATTAAAGTTAGGCTTAATCTAGTGAAACCATGCAGTACTCTCAGATCTTATTAGCATCAGCAGTTGCTGAGGACAGCCAGACCTCAGCCTTGAAGATTGCCAAGACCATAAATAATTCTTAGGGCAAGCTGAGTATCTTATTACAGTTCTTTGTTGAGGGTACCACCAGAGACAGCCACACCTGATGTAGAGAAAACAGCCCAATGCCTATGTTGCCTGTTTGGTACCTCTGCCCAGAGATCTTCATCTGTTTGTGGGCAGTAGACATCTAAAGCCCATCATTCTCTCCTGGCAACAATTGGGAAGCTGCTTTCACTCAAACATAGTCAGTGGCCTCATGGCTGGAGTTGGGAGGGTAGCTCATGTTGGACTTCTGCCTCTTCTGAAGCCAAAAGTTTCCCTTACCCTTCTTGTGACAGTCCATCTCATAAGACCCCTCTAGCTCTCTTGATTTCAGATATTAGAGATGTTTTATTTTGTCCAAATAGCTATACTGAGCTAGAGAGGGGTCAACTCTATTCGTTAAAAAACGAATATATGCTCTTACCAAAACCCTGTATGAATTTGTATAGGCTATACCATAGCAGCTGACTTCAGATACAGAGGAAAAACTCAAAAATCTTGCTCTGAAGCAGAAACTTCACCCTACACCCTACCCCAGTGCTCTCTTGAGCAATTCATTTAGCCACCCTTTGCCTTAGAGATACCCATAACACGTCTAACAAAATGGGCTCTGATGGTCAGTTAAGCAATCCCTTGTCTGGGTTGTGAATCTCATCCTGTGCCAACCTGAATCAGCTTGAAGAAGGACCCTCAGCAGCTTTAAAGGAGTGGGTGCAAGGTTTGGTATTTGAGTATCTTTGTCCAATTAATTCAGGGACCTCTTGGGATTTGGATTTAGTGGGGTCTTGTTTGGCAACCTGAGAGTTGTCAGAACAGTCAATGAGGCAAGAGTCAATTAATCACATGCATGTAAGTTCCTTTTTAGGAACTGGGTTTCAGCTCCTATCAAAGGTATAACATCTTCATCCCACTGCTCAGGAGTCTGTCAGGGAGACCCACGATGGAGAAGGGAAAATACAAGTACAAGCCTCTGCATCCCTCTACCTAATCTCAGTGATAAATATTAAACCAGAGGCAAGGGCAGACTAGAGGGGTATCAGGACAATGCATTTTCCGAAGCGGCATCTCCCCTCATGTTGCTTTTGGTCTGCTGACAGCAAGTGTGGAAAAAGAAGGATAGGGAGTCACCAAGGCACAGGTATTTTATGAAAACATCATTACTGGTCACCTCTTGTTTCTTTTCACAGGAGCTGATCAGCTACAGCTGCCCTGTGCAAAGACTCAAAGGGAAATGTTTCACCTCTGTCTCATATCTCAGAAGTTAAAAACAAAGCAGATGCTGATTTGCACAGGTGTCCTTCGTTGTCTTTTCACTGAGCTTTAAACATCCTTCTCTGCCTGCCTCTGTATTTCTAGTGCTTTTGTCTCAGGACATTTACCAGTGTCTGCTCTGACAGATTCTAATACCCCCTTGTGACCACTTAACTGCTGTTACTCACTTTAAAAATAAATACAGACACTAGGGGAAAGCACCTTAATAAGAGGACAATATGCTCATGTTAATTTAAGTGAGCTTCCCAGTGCAAGAGAAAGCCATCTGAAAATCAGGTTACGAAGACTGGGTAAACCTGCACTATTCCCCCTGGCATTCTGTAAGCAATTAAAAACTTATGCTAACAATACAAGCTTGACATCCAGTGTCCTGCAGCATGGAGTTGTGTGGTGCCCACAGGAGGCACTCTAGAATTGCAGAGAGCCACAGAAAGCATCACTGATTGTGTAAGTCCTTCATAGGCAAACCACTGTTGATTTTAAAAGGAAGATAAAAAGCAGCATGTGGAATCTGAGGTATTAAATGATATTATGCTGTGTTCAAAACCATTCCTGGGCTCCCAGTGCTGGGGTAATTCAACATCTCTTGGTGACAGTCTTGACGGAGATGAGCAGTAATTATCCTACCCAAAAGAGGGCAGCAGTAAAACTTCTATGGCCTATTTCATGTTACATTAAAAAACGGTTTCCAGCAATGACAAATGTTGTTTCAAGTAGCTCAATAACTGGGAAATCTGCCAGACCCTGGCAGCAGAAGCTGTTATTTTATTGATATTTCACAAAAGGAAGTCAAGCCTGATTATGTATGTTGATGCTCAGAAAATGCAAAGTAACATTTAAATTCATAATAAAAGGATGTTAATAGTGAGGATGTTAATCATTCCATTTAAGTCAATCAATTAAAAGCAAAGCAAATTCATCTGTATTGGGTTAAAAAAACCAAAACAGTGATCTGCAATCTGTTTTGGAGAGTTTCTTCCTTGTGCCTTGAACTCCAGCTGCTGTTTCTGAGGCTGGTCTGTCTGTACCACACCACAGTTATTCCTTAGCAGGGAACCACAGTTAGTCCAAGACTCACTTGTCATCTTGTCATCACTGTTTTCTTCTTACAGGGTACAGCCATGCTTTATTTTCCTTGCTGGTTATCAGCTGGTAAAAAGAGGTTTTTTCCTTCCAGATAAGCTGCTTTCCATCTTACTGATCCTTTTTTAGTACTGCTGAGACTTCCACTGTCTGTCTAGGGGAGCCTCCAGCAGGTCCTGGGAATCCTTGGCCTGGAGCCACAGATTCCTGTGTATTGCAGGGGGCCCTACATGTCCAACCATGCTGAATTCAGACTAGGCTGCTTAGGACAGTGTAAGGTCACTTCAATGTGTCTTACAGCTGAGGGGGAACAGGAACCCAAGCAGGAATATACTGGAAGCAATTTACTGTGCTTCGACAAAACCACTTATTAAATCAGCTGATTCCCAAACCAGCTGTTAAAAATCTCTCCAAGCAATCTCTACACCAGGCAATTATAATTTTGTAGCTTGCCACCAAGTTTCTCACCCTCTGTAGGAGATTTGGAAGTAGGCTCAATTTAATAGGGACCAAACACAAGAGTAAAGCACTGCAGACACAGAAGCACTGCAATGATGGTAGCTTCTAGGACATTGTCTCCAACCTGCCTGAGGTTCTTCATTTTGCTGTGATTTTGAGTAATCAGACTTCAAGATGATGATTGTATTAATCACCAGAGCCAAGACTGCTAGGAACATGGCTAGGGAGCCACACGTGGCAGGAACTGTGTGCCATCACTATGTGGGCTTCAGTCAAGGAACACTAGGAGGCCTCTGTCAAACAGCAACACTCTGTGGGAATAGGCAAGATGGAGATGCCCTGGCATGCTGCTTGCTGTAGGTATCATTGCTATGCTCCGCCTGACGTCTTACAGGCGCTCCATGTGCCGTGCTCACCTGTGACAGTGGAGGTAGAGGCTTGGCTATCATCCATGGATGGCTGCATGTGCTCCATACTGAGCTTTTCTGGAACAGTGAGATGACAAGTGCCCTGGGCTGTGACCATCCACACTGCTCAGCTACCTGCTGGTCTTCTGTTAGGCTAGTCAAGCTAGCAGGGACAGTAAAGCCATTGCTGAGGGATGGGGCAGGAGTCCCAGTCAGTATGGACACAAGCCCATCGGTACCACTTGGCTTCAGGAACCATGGTCGGCTCCTGGTGCATTTCTGTCAGAACAGGTTTAGCCTTTGTGATATGTTTATGTTGTGCTTTCAGTCTGCTCATGGCCTTAGGTCACTATGCCTGAAACTTGCCAACCCTGGAATGCTTTGACGTCATTGTGTCTTGTCGCCTCTATTACTTTGTACCTTCCAGTGGGAAAGCTGCAGAGCAGATCTGGGCAACGGTTCGTTTTGAAAGCAACAATAACAAAATGTTCCTGCATAGCTGCAAACACACTGCCACTTGGGACACCGATTCCAGTGACCACTGCTACCCTGAGCTGAATCACAGTAGGAAAAAAATACTGACAGATCAGCAAACCACAGCATTTCAGTAGCATGAGGCAAGCTGTGTGCGCAGCGGTGTCACTCCCTGGGTAAATAAGCTGTAGCCTGCCTCACGTTGGCACTTTACACAGCCTTGCTTCCCAGCGGTTGGCTCGGACGTGGGTATTGCTACTGCGGTGCAAGTTCAGCTGCTCAGCTTAACCCCTGTGTCAGGCAGGGTGCTGTAACTGTGCTGCTGCATGTGTATGGGCTGGCTCCCCCAGCACCACACGCCCTCCCTCCGTGGGAGGTGCAGGCTCTGCCCCAGAGCATCACAACCTTGGTACCGATTCTGCCGCGCCCCTGGCTCCCAGCCCTGGCTGGGATATGGATTACATTTAAAAAGAGGGCAAGAAGACTGATGGCCTCAGAGTTCCATTCGAGGGGAGATTGTTAATTAAGTTCTATTTAATTCCAGGTACTACTTGGGTTGCTTTGACCTCTTTTGTTATTTTTAGAGCTAGTTGAAATTGGCAGGTGCTGCTGTGTGGGAAATTGAATGTTAAAACAAAAAAAATCCTTCAGGCCAAAATTGGAATGCACAGCTGGAAATTTCCAAGAAATAGTATTCCCAACATCTGCTCTGGAAGCATCAAAATGACCTAGTCACAGTGCTTAGGTTTTAGAATGTTGACTGTTCTATGGTTTATACAACACAGGACCTCTGCCTTTTTATTACAGTTTTTGCTTTGATTTTTTTTGTAAACAAAGTTGGGGGTTTTGGTTTGTTTTGTTCAGTTTTTTGTTTTGTTTTTTGAAAGTGTGACTGTAATGCACCAGTGACTTATCCCCAACTATTTTCATTTTCTCCAATCAATATTTTCCTGTGAGAAACATTTTCTTTCGGGGAAAAAAGAAAAATCAAACACTGTGGCTCTGAATTTGCCTGTTTCTGCGTGGTGACTTTTGGTCTTCAGCAACACAAATAGAGTTCCCTGAGGGAAACAGCCTGTCCCCAGCTGATCCCTGGGAATGGAAAGATGACTTTCTTCTGAGAGATACTTTTACTTAGATAATTCTTCCAGTATGATGGAGGGGCAGAGTGCTGACTTGTGTCAGTGTTACAGTCCTACTGCACAGCCAGGACAAGGCATCTTTAAGACACTGAATTTAGAAAGCATGTTACTCCCCCTGGTGACATGCCAGAGGTGTCCCACAAGGCTTGCAGCAAATCATCGTCATCCTGAGCAGTGCCACATGCATCTGTGAAACGGCATCTGTTCTCTGGCAGTCACCCTGCTTATCTACAGCTACGTGGGTGCACATTTTCTGACAGGGATCTCTTTCAGGTGAGACATGGTCTGGCTGTGCACAGCTCCAGTCAGTGGTGGACAAAGAAAGGGGACATCCCTGAGATGGTATGTTCACCTACATCTCAAGAGCTTCATAACCCTTTAACTGCATTTTCTTTCAAAATCTTTTGGCTTGACACTGTCTCTCTGTGCTTTCCTACAGCTACAGGGCAATGCTTGATGACAGTGAGGCTTTTGTGCAGTGCCATGATGCCCAGAGCCAAAACAACTATGAAGTCTCTACTGCAAGGCTTCTCTGAAGGCCTTGGGGAGCAGCACATTTGGCTGGCAATGGCCACCTCCTGCTCCACTTAGCCGCACTGAGCCTCTCCTGCTGGGGGAAGATGTGCCATTGCCAGAGGCTTTCACTGGACAAAATGCTGACTGGCCCAAGCACTGGCTGTAGGCCCACAGTGAGTGGGAGGCTCTCCAGAGGTCCCTGCCAATTGGCCTTTCTGTGGTCCTATTGTTTATCCACCCCTGGCCTCATTCAAAGCAAAAGCAGATGTAAAGCCAGACATGATACCCACTGCTGTTTATGTCACTCCCTGGTCAGTTTGGGTATCTGTGGTTTCCCTGGGTCTACCAAAGTGAGTTCCTCCTTCTGTTACGAGTTTCATCATAACATCAGGTTAAACCACACTCTACCCAGATGCTTTTGAAGCTGTTATCCTGTAAATCAGTCCTGAATTTTGACCTTTTGTATCTGCTAGTTTTCAGGTCTAGAAAACCCAAAAGCCTCTCACCAGTCCCCCAGTGTTGAGCTAAAACCATACACTATAAATAGCTGGTGAACACACCTGCAAGGTATTGGACAACTGAGCTTTTCACAAGAATGTGCAAAGGAAAATTTGCCCTGGTGATAAGTTCCCAGCAGCAAAGTTGGACATCTAAGAAGTAAATGTGTGCTCCTTCCTTTCCCATTTGACAGTTGCATTAGTCAGCACAATCTAATATCCCTTAAGTGAAGTTAACTACTCTGAAATTTTTCATTAGATGAACCAAAGCTAAAGGCAGCTACAGAGACCAGCTTACTGCTGCTGTTAAGGTCAAGAATGAGCTATGCAGTAGAAAGCAATCATCAAAAAGACAAAACAACTCATCAGACCATAAGGCTACTGCAACAAGAGGCTGAGATGCTGCCCTCAGGATGCATGACAATTTTCAAACAGCATTACTGAAGAAATTCTATCAGACTTGCCACAGTAACTTGCAGGTCCTTATCCTTTCTAACCCAGTTTCCCCTCCAGCCATAGTAAGCTATCAATACTCCATTTGGAAAGGAACAGAGCTCTGCAACCAGCTGTTGCAATGAAAAGAGGAAAACAGAACAACAGCCATAACTCCCCAGAGGCATAGAAATAGGAAAACCAGAAAAGCTAATACTTATGACAGGTATATTTATGGGACAGTTGATGCAGCCTTCAGAAGTAAAGTTGGGAGTTTAGGGGGAAAACTTACCAATTTCATGGCATGTGGTGAGCTCCTTCATAGCACATGGCTGGGAAACCAGCAGCAGCGTAGTAGTGAGCTATTGCCCAGCTCTCCTTTAAAGTAGCCCTGGCATGGAGGCAGTGTGGGAGCCAGGCAGCACAGCGTCTTTCTTCCCTCTACAGTGTGGCCCAGAGTTGCAGCTTTGGCTCTCTACGTATTTGCAGGTTCCCTCCTGCCCAGCAGGACTCTAAGGAGTGTGTTGGGGATTATGTGCTCCCAAAAACTGCAAGACAAACAGGAGGCACCAACACAAATTTCACAACACATGCCCGTGGGGTAACTGCTGCAGAAAGGCTGGACCATCTTTAAAGTCTTTTTCCTGGCTGCTGTTTGTGATCTAACACAATCAGCTGTTTGCTTGCATCCATGTGAACCCCTCAGACATTCAGTTACCCTTTTCTTGCAACAGCCGAGGGGGCCAAATGCCTAGAGCTTTCCTGGGTCACAGGAATCCCAGGACCAGCACCAGGAGGTGTGGCTTACACCCTGTTGGTTTTTGAACCCCACTAAAGTTTAAGAAATATAGAAGGCCTGCTTCATGAAGCTCCACTTTCTTCATGTACCTAAAGAATAATAGACACAGGCACAGGTATTCTTCATCTTGCAAAACTGAAGTAAAGGAACCTTCCAAACCACAAGAGCTGACAAGTCAGAGCCTCAGTCAGTCTATTTGCATTTCAATTGCCCATGTCACCAGGCTGCAGTTTCTTTTGCAGGGCTTGGAGCTACTCCTGCATTTGCAGAAGGTGACCACAGCCTCAATTTATTTTGACAAAAATGAGCCTGGGACTCCCTTTCTACTGAGTGCTACTCACTGTTCATTCATGGCTCAGAACAGCAACCAGAGGAAAGCACAAATTCATCTTCTTGCTGCAGCAGATTTCTTTGCCAGAAAAAACATTTCTACACTTTTTTTTTTTTTTGGTGTGTTTTAATGGTTGCTATTTCTACATTATCTGCTCCTAAGATTATTTCCTGTGGGAAAGATTTAATATTTTTAATTCAAATAATAATAATTTTAGTAACAGTTCTATTTTCTGCCAATGTTTCTGCATTTTGGGATTGAACCAAATTGTTCTAAATTCCTCTTGCGACAGTTTCTCTAGGAAAGCTTTTAAATCAGTTATTTCATACCTGAAAAGAACAGAATTTTCTTATGTTTATGGTTTTCCATCGAGTTTCAGGCTATCACTTGCTTCCTGCATAGTTAACCTCATTCTTCTACTTCCATTTAAAAGTCAGATTCTTTACAGTATCACAGTATCATCAGGGTTGGAAGAGACCTCACAGATCATCAAGTCCAACCCTTTACCACAGAGCTCAAGGCTAGACCATGGCACCAAGTGCCACGTCCAATCCTGCCTTGAACAGCCCCAGGGACGGCGACTCCACCACCTCCCCGGGCAGCCCATTCCAGTGTCCAATGACTCTCTCAGTGAAGAACTTTCTCCTTACCTCGAGCCTAAATTTCCCCTGGTGCAGCCTGAGGCTGTGTCCTCTCGTTCTGGCGCTGGCCACCTGAGAGAAGAGAGCAACCTCCTCCTGGCCACAACCACCCCTCAGGTAGTTGTAGGCAGCAATAAGGTCACCCCTGAGCCTCCTCTTCTCCAGGCTAAACAATCCCAGAGTCTTCTTCAAGGGAAAGATTCTTCTTTCCCTTGTTTAGCCTTTAAGCTACTTGAGCCAGGTACCTGGTTATAACTCCTACTGTTAGCTCTATTGCATCCAGCTGGGAATCATTTGCTTATCAAGAACTGTTGGTGCTGCCTGGCACAGGTGTGATGGGTTTCAGAGGCCCTTGTTCCTGTGCCACTGGCACCCTTGCCTTGTAAAGTTTCTGTTCTGGAAACAGCAACTACGTACATTTTTGGAGGCAATTATTTACACTTCTGTACACACAGTATGTGGTGTTACTGCACATACCTGTCTTTGATGAAACTCAGGAATGAGATTCCTGCCTCACTGAGATCAGCAGCAGGTTCACAGTAAAGTTAGGATTACATCTCAAGTGTCACCTGTGACTTTCGCCAAGAACACTACTTCAGAATCAATAAACTCCTTACTTTCAGTCAGGAATCTGAGGGGGTTGTGTTGGTGGTTTTTGGTTGTTGTTTTTTAAGGAAGATAATTTTTTTAGACAAGCACTGAGTTGACAGAACTTCCTAAATGAAGACAATCAGGTGCTTTTTGCAGAAAGTTCAGCAGAGCCAAGAATACTTAGAGCCAGTCCCAATATAGGGTGTTTTGTTTACTTGCCCAAATTTCATATTTACTCCAAGTTTCTGTTTACTCCTGAGATGTCTGCAAAGGACCTGGGCCTTCAGAGACAGTGCCTGATAAACTTGAAAGATTTTTCACATCAGTTCTTCTCTAGGTGAAATGGGAGTTGGCTTCTGTTCCCTGCAGCACAGATTTAAAATGAGTACTGTGTTCAGCTTCCTCCTGGGCTGATCTCTCTTGTTTTGCTTAGTTGCAAAGATTCTGCATTTGCAGACACCTCTGCATTTGCTCCCTCCTTAGAGGTGTTCAAGGCCAGGTTGGATGAGGCCTTGAGTGACCTGTTCTAGTGAGAGGTGTCCCTGCCTATGATGGGGGATTGGAACTGGATGACCTTTCAGGTCCCTTCCAACCTAAACCATTCTATGAAATTCTGTGCCCCTGCTTACTGCAGAGGGAGTTGGACTAGATGAACTTTGGTGGTCCCTTCCAACCCAGACCATTCTATCATTCTAGGACACCTTATTTACATCTCAGAAATGCATCAGAGGCAATGGCCAGAGCAGGCAAGGACACTGGTCGTGGTTGCCCTGACAGAGCCATTGCTGCAGATACAGTGACTGCATTGAATTCTATGCCATCTACTGAATTGGTCACAACAAGGCAAGCCTTCCTGGGTATCCTGCCCTTGAGAATAAGGGCCACGAGGTCTTGAGGTACCCAGAGATCCCACATTAAATGCTGCAGGACAGGTGAGATCTGGATCTCATGTATAGCTCAAACCCATCACCAACATTACAAAAACAAACCCATTAAAAATTCTGCCTTAAACTGGGCAGAAATGATCCTTTTCAGGAACACACAATGCATTATAGGTTTTGATTCAGGTTTTAATAAATTGTGCCAGTAGAAGCTTTCAAAGGCAATGATATATCAATAAATAACAGTTAAATTGAGTTCCTGAGAAAGAACCTACCACATGAAAGAATGTCAGATAGATGTAAATAACAAAAAAAAAAATGGCATTACTATATAAAAAAGCAGTAATACTGAATCTTACATGAACTGTCACAACACAAGCACTGCATACCTCAGAACATTCCTTTCATACAAATGTAAACAAATACACAATCATTTTTCTTTAGTTTAGTTTAGGCTGATGAAATTTATATGTTGTTGCTTAGATATCTAAACAATGGATAGGATAGGATATGCTAAAACATTAAGGAATAATATGTGGAATACTATATGGAAAAAAAATAATGAAGCTCCAGATTGAAAAATAAAATAAAGCAAAACACACATTAAAGGAGTGTTTTCCTGAAATGTTATTTCATCAATCACTTTAAATAGGACTGTTACACTAATCTGAATTAAGGATTTTTGTGTGTGTTTACTTATTTAGTTATATATAATATATATGCAAATATGTATGGCTTAATTATCTTTAGTATTCTGATATCACCTTGAATAATTCTCACTTACACATATAAGAAAAATGCATATTTTAACATAGTTAAGAACTGATATTTCAAAGTATGCCTATAATTTGACAGAAATGAAGGACTATTGTGCTCCATCACAGCAACATTTTAAGCTATGGAAAACAGGACAGAGTGACCCATGAACAATGCCAGCAGTGCCTCAGACATTAGGATCCTAAAGGGATACACAGCCAGTCACCCAGAGAGCTCTGACGTCCGGAAAAGCCATGTACCTCCGCCAGGGTCCGCAGATGTCTGTGGAGCTGCACTCAACATCAGCCTCATTGCACTTAGGATCTCGATGTGTTACGGCGTTGGACGTTCTGTTTTGAAGAGTTGAGCTACATCTGTTAGTACTGCCAGTCCTCAGCAGTGGACACTGTGCTGCACGCTACCTGAATAAGCCCAGCTGAGGCTGCTGCTGCAAATTAGTTTTGCAATAATGGTCTTGCTACTACTGATCCTTTGTGGGGAAATGTGTGTGCTGATGATACAGGTTTACTAAAATGATCTATGACACATCAGACCACAAAATCACTATTCAGTTATAACCTTTGCAATCTGTTTTACAAAATTAATATTGGATACAATCATTAAGAGGAAACCATCCACACAATACACTATCAACACACGGTTTAAAATGGTCTAATTTTAGACCCTTAGTTAAAAATGGATCCACAGGACCTGCCTGTGAATGGCAAGAAAAGGCCATTTCAAATAGAAAAACACTGCTCATGCAACATTCTTCACACACTAGACAATGAAATCACACCCAAATTGTCATGTGCTCACGCTTCCTATTACACTCCAATAAGCAGAAAGAAATAAAGCAGCTTTAAGGTTATGTCACAAGTTTGAAATGTTGAAAATACATATAACAGACAAAAATCACGGTGTGAATGCAACAGCATCAGTAACATTAGGGAATTAGAGAGTGGGTTTCTTTATTTCTCTCTTTTTTTTTTTTTTCATCTTTTTTCTTTCTTATGTTATTGCACAGAGACCTTTCATCACATGTTCTTCAGCTTTATGCATCTTCCTAAACGTGAAATAAGTGCTATGGATAAAATAAAAATGTAGAAAAGAAGAACAGCAGCATGATTTGTCAAAGTTAATCCCTATAATTTAGTAGGAAAAAAAACCAAAAACCCCTGCTATAAACAAAATATAAGTGCTCTTTATTCATTTAAAAAATAACGCTGACAGTTGCAGAAGTCTGTAAATGTTAATCTGAGTAGGGGGGTGCTGACCTCCAATATAAATAGGCCTAGAAGTGATAGACTGCTGGCCTTGCGGATCTTGGTGAAGACCAGAGTTTCAAGTGTAATTATCAACAGAGTTATTTACAGTAAAACTGACCTGAACTTTCAAGAGTGCCATTTTTAGGACCTGGCCCTGCAAGCTTCTGACTCCCCAGGATGCCTCTAGCCTCAGGTGAAGTTACACCTGAACAAGCACTGCAGGATCAGCTTCTAAAGGATCAGTTAAAGGCCCTACTGGATTTGAGATTAGTCTTACCTGGAGTACTTTATACAATAATTTACACATATACAGGCTGACAAGCTCCGGCCTGATCCACCACACCTTTATCTTCTACATCAGATTTCTCAGACTGGCCAAGTTCCATTCCAGAAGGCTTGGGATACCTGAATGGATACCCGTTGTCATCGAAGAACCTTCGGAAAGTAAACTCATAGAAAGCATGTTCTGTGTGTTTGCTGTTGGAAGAGGCTAGTGGATCCCATGTTCTGGTGCTGTCACCGCTAGCATCGTTCCAAGGACTTTCCTCTTCAACTGGATCAAAATTTGAAGTGTCCATTGGATGGCTGATCTTTGGGACATAGGGAGCTGGCTGCCTACGGATATCAGTAGAGAAGTCCATAGAGTGAAAGAAAGAATGGGCTTTAATGTCATCCGCTCCATTTCTTCCAAGTCTGTCCTCAGCAGCACAGCAGAGCTTTGTGATGAGATCGGTCGCCTCAGGGCTTAGCTTGATCTGTGAGGGAATGTGCAGTGTGTTCTCCCAATTTATCACCTGGAGGTAAGAAAGATATTAAACTTCTAATCTTGGGAATGGAATCCTTCTGATTGCCAACTTCAATTGTACAGAAGTATGCATTCAACTAGCCAATCAACTCGACACCATATTTATTTTAGAGGTTCAAGAACCTGGTGATCAGATTGCATCAGTTGTTAATAATTACTTTAATGATTCAAGAAACTTTGTCTAACAGCAGATAAAAGGAGCTATTCCACTTTTTATAATGGCAAATTCCTTCCTGAATTTGAAGGCATAATCAGATTTGAGGGAATATATAATTTACACACACCTTCACGGAATGACTTTAAGGAATTACTTCATTTCATGTCCAAACGGGAAACTAGGAAAAGCAGTCACAAGATACATCCTTTCTAATAAAAGACTACTCCATACATGGGTTTGAAACACTTAGATAGGCAACTGCATACACTGCCAACTGGTAAATCAGCTTACTCGTATCTGGTAGGCACTCTAAGGAATTCAGATGGATTAGCTTGGGCTTAAGGAATGAGAAATGTGCTGAGAAGACTCACAAAGCCAACAACTACCTATGTAGTTGGACAAGCTGCTTCCAGTCTCATATTCAGTATCCTCACTGACTGGGAAAGGACTTGTGCCTGCATAGACCTAATTAATATTGGGCTTTGTTCACCACTACTCCTTTCTCTAGTGAAACAAAAGAGGATAGGTCTGTGAATAGGAGAAGGGAAAAGTTTAAAATTCTACTGCCACAAATTGGAATTTTGTGTCCACTTACCTTCAGTTGGGTTTCTGTGGGTGTGGGAGCCAGAAAAGGAGGCTGTCCCACTAACATCTCAAAGAGGATCACACCAACACTCCACCAGTCACAAAGCTGAGTATATCCTGAAAGGGGAGACAAAAGGTTGACCTCCATCAATAAAAGGAGCATGTGTACAGTTACTTGCAATTAAGTATCAAAACATACAGCACAGACTTCTCTCTTTTCTCAGACAAACAACTTGTGATGTAAGAGTAGAGGACTCCCATCATAAATTTGCTTCTACTTGCTGACACGCTACTGCTATCAGTGAAGGTCCAATCCTGTTGTCTGGGAATCTTTCTGAATAAATTAAATTCTCAAAAAAGGTGAGTGGTGAAATCATATAATTAGTAAGAATGAGGATGGATTTTTATGCCCTGTCCCACAGCTACGTAACTACACATCACAAAATGGATGTGAAAGAACAAAAAGGTTTAGTGACTGATTCCCCCCCTAGGTTCAGTGGAAGTGACACCACGAATTTGAAAAGCTGCTGAAAGATACAGCCTGTCTCTAGAGACAGCAGAAAACCACACACTACTTTCTGAGCAAGTCTCAAGAAGAGAACAATTTGAGTTGCGTAATTGCTGTGACAAGACAAACAAGGTATATGTCTGAGATCTCCAAAAAAAGGAATGGAGGATTTAAATGCTGATTTCAGTGGAGATGTGTGTCATCAGGTGATGCAGGGTCCAGTGCAAAATCTCTTAACTTGAGAAAGATGAAGCTTAGGGTTTGGTTTACAGACAATTTTGAATATCTAATCTCCTTACTATAGTGACCATCTCTCTTCTGCACAGGTAGCCACCAAGTATTGTCTAAATTGTCCAACCTGCGCTTTTGGATACAGAAGATCTTTTGTGGAAGATCTTTTGGTGGGCTTTCCCGAGATCCTGGCTGTGCAACTTGTTTCCGTAAGTTTATAGCATAAACTGTGATTCAGTACCATCAGCTGGCTACTCACTGGTCTATATAAACTTGTTAGTGGCCACATTCATACTGTCTGAGTGTAGATAATCTGCTTTATATTTGAAAACTATCACTGCCAACGTCTTCTGACACCTTCATTAGTAGTCTCAGTCAAAGACCACCATCAGTGTCAACAATGTGATGCTAAAAAGTGTAACACATAGGGAAATCATAGAATTGCCAGGGCTGGAAAGGACCCCAGGGATCACCTAGCTCAAACAAATCTGTCCTCGTGGATCTGAACTAAGTGCTTGTGACCTTCTGCATGGCAATCTTCCAAAGCAGCAAACTTTAGGAAAAAAAAGGTATTTCAAAAGCAGTTCACTTAAGCAGAAGGAAAATGCAGGTTATCTACCTTTACGAAGCAGAACTTCGGGAGCAATATAATTCGGCGTTCCAACTAGTGAGTGGGCTAGACATCTCTGGTGCTGCTTCTTAGCTCTTTGTTCCAACGTCTTCAGCCTATCTCCACATCTACAATTTGACACATCATCCCAAAGATCACTGGGCTCCATGCTGTCTTGTCTGATATGGCTCCCTTTAAAATGGGAGAGAAAGTTTACATTCACAGTCATAAACCAAAACACACAAAAAGTATAAGTCTAGATCAAGTTGTGCCATCTTCAACTCTGAAGAGCAGCATTTCAGTGTTAAATCCAGTGCATTTCTTTCTGTCCTCCCCTTCACAGCTAGTTTTCAATAACCAGCAAAAGGTCTCTGTCTCAGTGCAAGAAAGCCTGCTCCCACATGGAACATAGAGAACAATGGAGTACAGTTAGGTTAGCTGCATCACTTGTTAAGGCTCTTTTTGCCAGCAGATGCCAGTACGCCTCAATGCCACATGCACAAGTTGCACAGACTACTATAAATCTGTGATTTATTATTTTGCCATCCAAAGAGATCCTGAGAAAATGTATAAACTGAAAAATTGCTGCTGCTGCTGCAGTAGTCAGCCACATTACTGATAGGGATTTGAACAGTACTGGAAAAAAAAGGACTGGAAACAAATAAACTGAATGAGCCAGAGAGACATGGACACATGATACTGCCATGGACAGTTTGTACACACCACCCCTGTTTTCTGAGCTGGCATTTTTGCCTAGTGGTACCTGTTTGTTTCAAAATAACTAATGCAATAGCATTACAAATAAAGTCTAAGAACATTACCTTTCTGATAATATTTTGAATTGTGAGTCCACCTGAATCCAGTACACAGTCCAAAGTCAGTCAGTTTGATATGCCCATCGAGGTCTATCAGAATGTTGTCAGGCTTGATGTCTCGATGAATAAATCCCATCTTGTGCACACTCTCTATAGCCAAGGTGAGCTCTGCAATATAAAATCTAGCCAGACGCTCTGGAAAAACCTCCATCCGAATCAGTAGACTCATCATATCCCCACCAGGGATGTAGTCCATCACAAAGTACAAGTTGTCTTTATCTTGGAAGGAATAATAGAGTTTAACCACCCATTCATTGTCTGCCTCAGCAAGTATGTCCCTCTCTGCTTTGACATGAGCCACCTGGTTCCGGTTTAGCACATCTTTCTTTCGCAGAGTCTTCATGGCATAGAGGGCATGGGTATCCACTTTGCAGGCCAGGCACACTTCTCCAAATGCACCAATACCCAGAGTCTTGATTTTCACAAACATAGATTTGTCCATTTTGGCCCTTTTAAGTCTGTTGTAGTTGGACTCTTTCTGGTAGAGAATTTTCCTCATTTGTTCCTGTTCAGCTTCACAGAGGCCAGCCTTTATAAAGGAAAGAAAGCCACAAGAGCAACTATGGTTACACTCAGAGCAAGAGAACCACAAACGAGCATTCCCAAAGCGTTTCTTAGAAAAATTAGCCAAGAACCAGAGAAGCTGCATTCACGAGGAGGTACTCTCCTGTCAGTCTGCTGAGATATTCTGAATACTGGTAAATACACTGTGCCCTAACTCATTGCCTGGTTTTTCCACATCCAAGATTGGTCTGTGGTTTTCATTTGACTGAACAGAGAGGCAGAATGGAACAAACCTGATCATGGGATTTAGTTTATACCATTCAAGTGTGCACTTGCCAATGCATTTCACTCTATGCATGTGCACTGCAGTACTGCTTATCTTAAACTGAAACTTCAGCCTACATGCAGTAGTTCACTTGGTTCATTGAATGGTTCTCCAGGAAAACTAACATTAAGTACTTGTAATTGAGTACTTGTAACTAAGAAGTTGGTTTTGACCTACACATTCCCAAGTGCTTTGGGAACCTTCTTTAGAAACTGTTTTTCTTCCTCTGCCATAAGCAGCCTCCATTCTCAAACTCTGTAGATCTCCTGAACTTACAGAAGTCCTATATACTACTCCCTTTTCCCTTACAAAATATATGCATATACCTCTCAGGCCTGGCCTCTCCTCAGCCACTGCAGCCCAAACCCTGGTGCTATTTTCCCTCAAAATGTATTTCCCCTCTATTCCTAAGCTGTAGAAAGCTGGTTTGTCTACCTCCTGTCTCCAGCATGCCTCCTGTTACTGCAAGTAACATTTCACATGGCTGTGAGGAGCAACCTCCTGAAAAAGTGAGAAGCAGCAATATCCAACCAGACCTTCTCCACCCTTCAAGACAGAGCCTGCACACCGCCAGCTCTGCCCATTTCTGTGCCCATCCCTCTCCTGAAAGCCACTGAAGCCCGCAGGCTGATCCCCAGGTTCCTCTGCTAACTCAGAGAATCATAGAATCAGTCAGGGTTGGAAGGGACCACAAGGATCATCTAGTTCCAACCCCCCTGCCATGGGCAGGGACATCCTACCCTACAGCAGGTGATCCTCTGCAGCATTGCCCTCTTCTTTCTGCATACACAACAAAGGAGACACTTTGAGAGAAACTGCCTGGTGAGAGGCAATGGGGAGGAAGGTGGGGGGAGTTGGAGCTGACTGATAGCAAGCTAGAGAGACCCAAGCAGACACCCACATGGCTGCTGCTTAGATTGATTTAATTTCGTATCTGTAGCGTAGGTCTTTAAAGATGAATGTGGGCAGCCAGACTACACAGTGAGAACCCCATGGCAGAAAATGAAATTTGGATGAATGGAGGAGGCCTGCAGAAACTTGCAGAATGGGTATGATGAAGTTTTAGACTGAAGGTGACAGCCAAATCAAAACAAATCATACTGTTTTTAAAATGTAAGGCAACTGCCATCCATAAAAAAAGAAAATGTTTATTGTTTTAAAATAATTAATCTGATGTGGTTTTGGTAAATCCTAGAATAATGTGATATGCAGGCAGCCAAAATCTCCTGAGCATATTATTCCAGCCACTGATGAGGTTGCTAGGGGAAGGAGTTCTTGTTTGTAGGTGAATTATCTGAATGATAAAGTGAGGGAAAAATTGAGTCAGAAGAGAACAACTAATGCAATTAGCTGCTCTTTTACTTCTCTACAGATCATTCCCAATTTTAATCTCAGAAAATACAAGCAAACCAACACAATCTGTACTTGCAGTAAGGATAAACTATTAACTGTCACTAAAATGCTGACCTTTCAAAAAATTTAGAAGCCATTTGTTTAATTTTAACCTCAACAAACAAACTGCTGAGTTTTCTGCAGCAATGTAAGCATCAAATTGATTGTCTCTGCAAGTTGTGCTAGGGAAGACTGAGTAGTTAACTATTATGCATTAAAAAAAGCTTTCCATAGAGTTTATCCTTAATACAAAATTAGACTCATCATATTCTACTCATATGGGGATATTGAAAACAAATCTGCCAGAGCAACCATCAGAACTTGGCAGCTTTCTTTTAAGCAGCCCTATCAGTGAATCAGCTTAGGTTTGAGAACTACAATCAGGTATGAAAGAAGCACTTTCACTCAAAGTGCACCTCCCTTAGACCTACTTCTAGAACAAGTTCCACCAAGGGTCCCACGATCAGTTCAAGCTGACTGAGATGCAATTGCTTGCATGGTATTATTATTTACACGTGTTCAACAGACAACTGCCAGTCAAGTGTTACATATTCATCTGAAGATAGGGCAGAGTGAATATACTGCCAAGTTCAGCCAAGCTTGTGGTGAATGAATAGCTACCATGGAGCAGTAAGGAAAAAGCAGAGCAAAAGGGAAAACTTTTCAGAGCTTTTGAGAGCTACCAAAGCAATGCTAGAATTACACCATCCTCAAACATGGCTTCTGAATTCTTGCCTCAGCAAACCCAATACTTTCCTACTATAGGAGAGCTCTGCTTCATTTTACTTTTTTGGTACGAAGATAAATTACTTCCCATCTCAGTTTTTTTTCAAACAGCCTCCCAGACCTTCATCCACGTCTGAGTGAAAATAGGTCTGGTACAGGGAAGTGTTGGATACCTACTACTTCTAGTGGAAACTATGATTTTTTTGAGTGATTATACCCAGTAATAATTATTTTGATCCCATTAGCTTTTATTATAACAAATCAAGGAGAATTACTTTAGCCATTTCTTGCTCCAGTTGTAATCTTCTGTTAATTTTCTGCTGGTAGGTCTTGATGACATTTTCTACGTGTTGTTCCATGTAGAACTTGAAGGCAAAAGGCGAGTAGCTCTTTATCCGCGATTCCCGCTTTTCTTCATCTCTGCCATTTTTTCGCACAGGCACTGGGGATGTCTGAATCTGCTTTTTATCCTTGCTTGGCTTTTCAGCTTTAGAGTTCTTGCTGCTTTTATCGTTCCGCTCACCGTTCTCCTCGGCCTTATTGCACGTTGAATTGGGAACTACACGCAGGGTCTGCTCTACGCCCATGCATAAGCAGTTGATATCAAACTGCTCAGAGCTACCAGGAAGTAATAAATGCTTGGGATACGGTGGTGGTGGACACCGCAGCTCCTGGTTACTGTAATCCACGTCTAGTTGATAGGCAGTAGCTGCTCCAACAGGCGGCACATGCTGCTCAATGATCTCCAAGCCATCCACAGCTGGTGCCTGTGCAGGTAACCAACCAGGATGGGAAGGTCCCACTGCGGTCTGAGGCTCAGGTCTCATCACTCGCATGCTCTTCACTGGCTGGAGAATATGAGCAGATGTGACTGCTGTGATGGTATTTGGAGATGTAATTGAAGGATCAGGTTTTCCTGGAGGAATTTGTCTTATAGACACCGTCACTTGTGGCTGTTGCTGGTGGTTGTTAAATGAGTTTGTTCTGCTTGGCACTGTGGCATCGGGTCTGAAGGATACATGTTGCCGTGGAGATGTTTCTATTCCTGGATTTTGCAAAGAATCTCGGCGTGATGGTGTTGCTGCCTGCCACTGCTGAACTTGAGTATTATTCATGTCATAGAGGTCCATGTTTAGGCTATTTCTAGATGGAGTTAATAGATTTTGTGGTGGACTGTCTGAAAAATCATTGGCAAAGGCTGGACCTCTGGATATCGCATGCATTTGATGAGAAGAGGGACTTGTCTGTTTGTGATGAGAATGTGATATATAGAGGCTTGCTGGTGCCTGCTGAAATGCATGACCAGAATTATTCTGAACAACTGCCCCTTTATTTGGGAGATTGGTGTATCCTCCCTCCTGCTGCATCTTGTTTTGGAAGGATGGACTCCGCTGAACACCATAACCCATAGGTTCCCCCTGCACCATCATGTGCTGCCTACTGTAATGTTGGCTGTTGGAGCCATGAGATGCCTGCAGCTGCAAGGCTTGACTGCTGTGATTAGCCACTGGATAATTAATCACAGAAGACTCAATATTTGTAGGGTATGTTTTCTGCTGATGGCTTGTTGGTGTGCTGTGAGTGCCTACTCCAGAGGGTCGCTGTACAGGAGCATTCATAGCTGTAGACTGTGAAGTGGAGATTAAATAGTCCATGTATGGCCTTGGAACTTCAGTAAGCATATTTGCACCTTCTGCTCCAAAGCCTGTCCCTTCATAGGCTGCACCACTGATTTGATGGTAGGACGGAAAAGATTCGTTTGATCCTTCAAAGCTTGGCCTGCGGGTTACATTATTTGGCACAATGCCCTTTCCTTCAGAAAAAGAACATAGAAGAAGAAAGTTAGGAAGCAATTTAGGTGAGCCAATTGCTTTGCATTACTCATCCATCTATGTATACAGATACACATACAGACATACACACACACATGCACACTGCAAAGGGAGTATGAGTTATAAAAAAACCTTCCAAAATCTCATTTAAGCACTCAGGACATTTGAAGTTATAGGTGCCAAGTATTACTATTGATAATGAGCTACTGGCCCACAACACTGCCCATGCCAGGAATCATCAGGGAGTCCTATCAAATCATGAAAATAGAAGTACAAATTCCTTAACTATGAAATCATCAGATTACACTACAGCCTGTCTTTTTAAAAAGCTGGACCAGTATTACCAGGCATTACTCACAGACAGGAGGAAGCTACAGAGCAGGGGGTTAAGTACATCACCAACAGGACAAAAAAAGCTCCCAGAAGGACTGTAAATATGACTTAAAGTCAACATTCCTATAAGCTAGTAGGTCGTCACATAGTTCACTTCTCTACATCGAGCTCACTGCTGACGCTGGGGATTGTATCTATTTACACCTCTGTTTCATCACTGTCCACAAAAATCCTTGTTTTCCTCTCACAACAAAGGCTTACAGTTTGTCCTGTATCCTTTCCAATGTGCTGGACACAGAGTATCCCCTCATATTACTCATATTCCATCTGTTTGGAAGGCAAATCCTTCAGGGTGTCAACATGTTAATCTTAGTTTGAAGAATGCAGAGGCAAGATAGCAGCATGCCTACACTAGAAGTGCTAATAGCACTTTTCATCAGCTCTTTGATCTGAGGACAAACTGCAGGTGTATAAAGCACTGGCTGTGCTGAAAAGACAAGGGGATACTCTGTGCCGTCGCTTTTTTCTGTTCCCCTTCTGGTTCTTTAGCTTCCACAAATTACAGAACTTGGCTCATTGATGCCTAAACCATTTCCTTTTATCATCATGACTTCACAAGGTCTGCAAGAATAGCCGTATTGAGCTAACAGGCTTGGACCTTGGATAGCAAGTTTTCCCAATTATTTGCATTACAGCATGTCCCAGGTGAGCCAGGTGCAGCACACCTGAGCATAGCTGTTGCCTTCTCACCTTGACACACCAGCCTTGCTGCACACAGATACACAAAGGACACACGCATTACTAATGTCTATGCACCTTCTCTGCACACTGAAGAGGCTGCCCCACACTAAAGGACACTTTTCATGAACAATGCAGTGTGGAACAAATAATCAGTGCCCTTTAAAGTGAAATCTATAATCGGCAGCTCTTCTTCCTATGATAACACAAGGCCATGCTAGCTGAGGCTGTACTTATAACAGCATGCCTTGATAGCTCATTTGATGGGACACAGCGGGATGCACTGATGAAGCTGCACCAATCCAAAGCATTCTAAGAAGTGGCTACTCTGGCCTGAAGGTGGAAGGCAGCCATAACATCCATTTGTCATCTCTGTCAGTAGGATTCATGCTGAGCCTCAAGGGCAAACCGTTCCCTATCAGAAGCCACAAAGAAAAGTAGCAGCGATAACTGTCCTCCTTTGGGACATATACCTCAGATCTGCAAGGAATCTTTCTGATGTCTAAAGAGATATGGAGTCCACCTCCAAAATTTGTGTACTAGTAAGTCTGTTCTGGTCTGGTAGATTTGTAAAGATACCAAACACAGTAGTTGCTATGACTATCTCTTGTCTGTGAGGGTTTTAGATCAGAATGTAATCTTAAGATTAAGAATACTCATGAGATCATCTGGCTTTATACACACATAACTCTCTGTGGCACAGTAATATCATCTGAGTCTTGCCAGTATGCTGAAATTCTTGTTAAGGTTACCACTGAAGATAAAGCAGAACAAAAATTCATATTTAAAAATCTATTTCCATGCACCAATATTCAAAACCAAGAGATGTTATTAAATTCTCAAACTGCAACTGAAAAGTACCCAAGTAGCATTACATGCTTCTTAATGAACCAGAGCAGACCTACTCTATTCTAGAATAAACATTGTCATACCAAACAAATCAGTATGACTTTGTGGCACCTCAGGCAGGCAAACATCAATTGCATGATGCTTAAGTTTTGCATTCTGTGTATCCTAAAAGCAAGGGTGGATCTTCAGCTTGAAAGGTGTAGTATTCGAAACAGCTGCATGCATTGGAATGTTAAGAAAGCAAAACCAAACATACAAAAAAGACAACTGAATAATTAAAATTTTAGCCCAAACAAAAATTTCAGGCCTTTCAGCTCTTCAGGACTCAATGTTTTCTTCCACTTCAAGGAATGAAATCTTTGCTATACAAAGCAAAATACAGTTCAGTAATTTGGTTAAAGTTCTTTTACACTCTCATTAAGGCCCACTTGAGGCCACATTTGTACATGTTTTAGAACAGAGCTCTCCAAAGAGCAGGCAGTCCAGCACTACTTTGCCTGTTAGGTGGTCATCCTGGAGGGTAACACTATAGGAAATGCCTTCTTAGGACTTTTGATAATAAAACAGGAAGACTGATAAAAAATGCCAGATAAGCTGTTCCTTACACAGGACCATCGCTGTTTCCCACCACATCTGAAGCATTCCTGGGAGTGACCATCTAGAAAATTAGGTCCTTCCATGTTTCTGTCCTCCTTATATTTGGCTACCGTCAGAGTCTCCCAAGAAAGAAGTTACTTTATTGAAGACCTCCTTCCAGTGCAGAGATTCCTCTGTGTAAACTGAATGAGCTTTGTCTTCCTCAGCTTCCCTCATCTCTGGACATGCCTCTCTATCAGCTACGTCAGATTTGACACCCTTCCCAATAACATCGTCAACTTGAGCAAGAAGGAAGGTGCTGGTAAACTGGCTGAGAAATTTCTGATGTGTAAATAATCTGCACTCAGTAAACTCAATTAATGACCACGCTTAGAGATCTGTAATCAGATTGATTTAATAAATTTCATAAACATAGACAAGACCTTTAAAGTCTAAATGTTGCTAGTAACACAAGAGAAATTCCTCACTCACAGAAACAGGCCCCTGACAACAGCTCTCCAATCCACTCAGCCTGTTGTCCACTAACCTCTCTGCAGCACATGATAGCAGTGTGTGATTAAGCTGGTTCAGCCAGTCAGAGGATGGTTATTTGTCTGCTTGGCCAATTTTTGAAACTGAAAGAAGATAAAAGCAAGAAACTCTAGCCAAACAAGAGTGGATCCTCAACCCAGATCAAAACCACTCTGCAGTGCTGGAAGTGCCAATAGCTGAATAGAAACAACTCTTGCAATGTCTTTTGTCAGCTGTGGTCTGATGTTTGCTGACAAGGCATACTCAGGGCTCAATACCTTCAATTTGCTTATTTACATGAAACAGAGCTGAAGCAGACCTGTGGGGATGAGTGAAAAAACTTCTGGTATCTTGTCCCAAGCTATTTCTGCAGGGTACTTAAACACAGATGAGTTCTTGGGAAGTGAGGTGTCTCATAACTCCACAGCAATTACCTATGTGCCAGCTTTTTCCTCACAGTAAACTTCAGATGACTGAGCTGACTTGTACTGAAGGATAAGCACCACTGTGCACAAGGTCAACTTGCTAAGCAGGTGAGCTGCATTCAGATACCAGCCCATCTCACCTTGCAGGGCCATATTCACAACACTGCCAGCCCACTACTTCTTACCAGCAACTACTCTACTTTAAAAACTAGCCTAATTGCAACCAAAACCACAGTTTAAAGAATACAAGAGTTGCCACTTACCTGGTGATGTCTGCTTAATTACACGCACTATCTGTTCATTTCTGGGATCCAAGTAGCTCATCTTACTGATATACTCCAGAGCTGCCTCAATACTTCTGCTACCCGTCTGCTTCAGTGCTCGGACAGCCATCTCCTGTGTACAACAAACAGGAATTGAATCACATCAAGACAAAACCCAAGCACTGCACTGCAGGCTAGAAACCAGTGAGCATTCTTACATTTATGGAAACATTTTATAATTCACAGCAGTCTGAAGCCAAACAGACTCATATTTTGAAAACACTTCAGAAATGAAAGGAACAAAATAACAAAACCCACAACCTACCCAAACTCTGGCAATTAAAGAAGCATCAAATGGAAATGTGTACTTTAAGCGTCCTTAAAATAAACTTTGAATCAGGTCTAGAAAAGGCAGCGTGGTTTGACATAGGATGAAACAGAAGAAAAAATTTAGCTATTGGTATCTGAGAAGCACATCTCACCACTTTGAAAACTTTACCCTTTCAGAGGTGCCACAAGAAGCCGATTAGGCAGGGCTTGATCTCTATTTACTAAAGTCATTGGGGAAGAAAGACATCTCACTACAGCTGGGACATCATTAGCTATCTGTTTGGAGAATGACTCTAGGCACAGTGGACTGTGTGTCACTGGTTAGTCTTTTTAGCTGTATTTTACTGGGCACACATCAATTGCTGAAAAGTTAACACGTGTGCCAGACACTCAACCTGTAAACTAAAACTGGGGCAAAGACAAATGTTCTAGTTAAACTACTCTAACACGACTAGAGTTAGCATCCTCTGAATGCTGACACACGCTCCTGCAGATTGTTTATACTTCTACTTATAGCTCAGTTATGTAGGACACCTTTCAACAGCTCTGTCCTCTAGTTGCAAAGCAAAATTCACAAATCCTCACAAGGCTGTGTGGCCTTTTCTAAAATGATGGAGAAACTGAAATTCAGAGTTTTAGTGTTGAATTCAGCTCACTGAGCTTCACTCATCAAAAATTAGACATGAAATCGATATAACAGGAAATAAACTGACCTTTAGTGACAGAATATTAAGAGGGCTAATTTGAACATGACTCCTAGCATTTAGAGGGCAAAAGTTGGATAAAATCAACATCACCATCAAAGATTTGTCTGCAAATGTCAGCTATCGTATCGTCTTGCCACTTTACTGCCATTTTTAGGGAGGGCCATCTGTCATCACAACCTGCCCACTGAGTGCTGAATCAGATGGAGTTTATGACTTCTTGGCTGGGCTTACTTGACTGTGGATGTGACGACAGGGTTGGCACAAGCTCTCCCATAGGTCAGTTTTGAGCACTGGCTAACAGTCAAGTAGCCTCAACATGTACATCCCTACTCCATACCATCTGAAGCAAAGAGCAACTTTGTTCAACTGAACTGCAAGTATCATTAATTGTTTACTTAGCAAGGGAGGATCATCTCAGATGACATTAATTCACACTTAGAACAGAGCCACATGCTGGCACTTGGCATTTTGTTTTGCTTAGCTCAGTTCCCTCCTACTCCCCTCAAAATGGCAGCATTTTCTCCATTACTCAGAGGTTCTGCTTGGGGAATAGCTATAGCAAGTTTGAATATTTTTCGTACAATTTATGACTCATAATTCATAGAAAAGCAGGAGTTGGTTTCACATTTCCTATAGCTGAAATATTTCACTGGCATCAACACATTACTAAGGGCAATTTTAAATCAACAGAAAACTATTATGTATGAAGGAAAGAATTTCCCACAATGTTTTTTTCCTCTCTTTCTCCTTCTTCTAAATACATTTCTAAAGCATTAACAAATTCAAATCCTACTGCTCAGTAGTCTCATCATCCAGGGACTCTGGGCTTTACAGCCCAGTTCCACAGGGTTGCTAACATACTCTGCCCATTTACACCAGCTAGATCCAGTCTTAGGTCACAACTCTTAAAGTTTCCTACATCAAATGTGCTCCATATGCATATTTGGGCTAGCTTGGATGTTGTTGGGTTTTTTTATGTTTTGCCTGCAGTGGACTACCAAGAGTATAAATACTTGGTATTTATACTAAATATTTTGTATTTAATGGTACTAAATGCTTTGTATTTAGTAGTACTAAACGATTAACAAAATAGATCATAAATTAACCCATTAAATCTATTTCTCCTGTTCTTAGCTTTGTTGCCTGTAAACAATGGAAAAGGGCCAAAAAAGGTCAGCACTATTGTGACATCTCTGAAAACAATCCTCTTATCTCAGTACTGTTGCACTACTTTCTCCTTTTTTTTTTTTTGCCTGTGTCAGAAACACAGAATAGAAATTACACTGGTGATGAAGCTGCACATTCTACATTCAGCAGATATTGTAGGAGAGCTACAGTGGGAATAATAGGAGAGGGAAAGGCCAGTACATTTTCACGGTGGACTGTACAATAACCTAAGTGGGTCAGTAAGAGCTTGGGACCTATAGATGCGTCTGCCAATCTCACCCCTACAAGCCCCCAGTGCTGCAGCAGCCCTGTGCTCCAGATTACTGCTTCTCATCTTTCATTAGCTCACCTCCTACTCTCCAAAGGGTTTGCTCATTACATCCCCTGTTTGCTTAGCATTTACATTACTGCTGGAAAAAATGAAGTCAGTCTTTTTTTCAGTTCAAAAGAACACCTGTGATTCCCTGTATGCCATCCCATAGCACTGGCTGTTTCTCTCATAGCTATCTTGAGATATACACAGACCCAGTTTCTGATACCAGTTGACAAAGTCTTGCATCACTTCCATGCAAATGGAGTGACCAACAAAAAGAAACATTCCATATGCAAAAATATAGGGTTTTTCTCAGAAGCAGATCACCCAGGAAACAAACCCTTCTGGAAGCATGCAATACTTCAGGACAGTGGAGGTCTACAAGAAGCTCCAGAACTGCTACAGGATTGTTTTGGTTAGGAGAGATGACCTTCTGCCTCCTCTGCACTGGTTTTCCCATCTCCATCCTTGGTGCCTACAGCCCTCTCCTTTCTGGCAGCTGCCTCAGTAGAGCTCCACTTGTGCCAGCATTTTTTCCACTAGGGATGAGGGACAAGAAGATGCATGGCTCTGTGCTCAAGTCAGCTACTGACTAATGGGGCATGGTGGCCCTGTTCTTCCTATAAGAAATGCAGTGATGAGATCTGCTGAGTTAGAGAGCATGGCTGGGATGAGGCTGTGAGAAGGGTGGGCTTCCAGAAACCTGCTTAAGGGGAAGCTGGCTCCCTGCTGGCAGCAGGGGCCAGAGCCTGGGCTGCATTTGCAGGCAATTGAAATAAGGATTGGTTTGAAGGATGGGAAGAAGGATATAAGGTAGATTAAGCACTGACAGTAATTACATTTGTTGGAGAGCAGAGGCTTAAGTGAGATGGAGGGTGTTTGTGAGAAGCAGCAAATGTCTTGAGGAGAGAAACAGAAGCCAAAATGTCTTGAGGAGAGAAACAGGAGCCAAAATCTTTCAACCTGATCATGTAGACAGTAGAACGGCTGAGGAAACAAGAGGACAGACATTAGGCAAGGATAAAAGCGTACAACTACACTGACACATAGCTGCCTTGATTTGACCCCACCACAAGGTAAGCACGTTTGAGAAAGAGATAGAAAAAAGATCAGAAAAAAAAGCTCAGCAGTATCCAACACCAAAACATTCAAGTAGGCACAGGATCAAATCCAGCTCCCATTGAGGTCAACAAAAATGTCTCCATTAACTGCAAGGTACACTGCATCAGGCTCTTAACTTCAGATCGCTTCCTTTTCACCAAGCCAAAGGCTGTCAGCCGCAGTATGGTTTGAGAAACCTGGCTGCTGGCTGCGCTCTGCTAACTCCACAGCCAGCTGTCAGGCTGCAAGGAGAAACACAAGCCGCTGGCAGCGCGAACATAAACCACAAGGGAACAGAGCGGTCCTGGCCCCTACTCCTTCTCTGCATTCTGTGTATTCCCTTCAGAGGATCCAAGCATCTTTCTTTGCAGGGCTTTTATGCACCTTTTTGCTTTGAGACATCACTAGTGGTTGGTGTAAAAACTAATCCAGAAAAAGTTAAGGTGAAATGCTACAAGGGTGAGACATGTTCTCACAACTAATTCTAATAATTATGTCATTAACGTTACAGCTGCAATATTAAAATGAGGTTTCAGTGGTCAGCTGTGGTTCTGAACAGATCTAATGGAAAACCACAGTCAGGCCATGAACCATGAAGCAGCTTGAGGCAACTCTGCAGGGTTGTAAATTTCTAGGTTCACGTAGAAAAATGGGGAGGGGGCTGTTTCCCAGCTAGTTCCTACAATTGGCTACCTGAACCAGACATCTGCATGGTCAACATGCTCTTCGTTATTTCCCCAGCCTTGTACTGGCAGAAGGCAGCTTTCCATGAGATTTCAAGATTTTGCTAGAAGGAAGGACACTCTTGTGCTCAGATGTTCAACAGGGAAAATCCTTGATTGATGGTAAACAGATATTTGGATGTGTGCATGTAACAAACTTCATCTTGCTCTGTAGGCAATGTGAAAGGCTTTCCCCATTTTACCCTCTCATCTGGCTGTACTCCACCAGCATTGGCAGAGGTTTGCGTTCTTGCTGTAC
Source organism: Pogoniulus pusillus (assembly GCF_015220805.1). Lineage (NCBI taxonomy): Eukaryota > Metazoa > Chordata > Aves > Piciformes > Lybiidae > Pogoniulus > Pogoniulus pusillus. The sequence goes on from NC_087266.1 coordinate 19,716,097, forward strand.
TACAGGGTTGTCCAGCAACATTTTTCATTCAGAAAGCTCCTTGTTGCCAAGATGTATTTATCATCCAAGTGAAGATTGCACAAGAGGTTACAATAAGTAAGACTTTTTCCCAAGAACATTGTGCCTGAAGGACACAATAGGTCCTCCAAGATTTGGCAAGATTAATTAATTGCTAACAACAACAAAAATTAATTGCTTGCTTTCCATTCACAAAGAAGGATGGGTGGCAGATGCAGGAAACAGATATAAGTTCCTTACGGAAGCAAAAAACCTAGAGCTCATGCCAGAAGAGATGATCCAGAATTGATTACAAACCTTTCCATGATAGCCCACCATTGTAAGAATTTTCATTCATGATTTTAAACATGCAAAGCCTACAAAATTCAGGCAACTATGTATCCAATGTGTTCTGTCAGGATTGCTGCAGCCCCAAAGAACAGAAAAAGTTATTTTGTAATATTCTCTATCTGTAACTATTCTCTAGTTGAATGTTTCATGCAATTTTGTATTCCTGTTTTGCCTGTTTTCAGATTATGGACAACAGGGGCTAAATTTTGCCCACAGCTTCCCATGCTGAATTATAACTCTGATTAAAATATTCTAGCCACATAATTAAGAAATTATCCTGAGAATCATTAGTGCTTGTCAGTTTTGGTGTATCAAAGAAGCAGGAAACCTAATGAGTGACCATTTGTTTTCTGCAGAATCACTTAGTCCATTCACAAATCACATTAACTCAGAAACTAATGGGGATCTACCCCAAGGCTAGTTAAAAGTTTTCTGCTCCCACTGCTCCTGTTATGAAGCTCCTCCAAAGCTATACTGCTCTGGCAGTGATAAAACTCCCTGTTACTTTCATCCTAAATTACACAGGGTCATTTTATTCCCTCTGCCTTTAATTTTCATTCCTTTTAACTTTAGCAACCCTGCTGTTACCTGCTTGCAGCTTGGCCTCCTAGGCCAGACAACTCATTATTTTTCACCTCTTGTGAAACAGGCTCTTAATTCACTTTATGACTGTAGTAGTCCATCTCTATTCAGAAAGATCAGACTAGGACATGGCTTTGGCATGAGGTGTACACACCATCTTGATGACATGCAAACACTGGTGGAGAAGTTACTGTTGTGGTAAAGGCATCCCTTTCCTTTGTTGATTTCAGCAGAGGAAGTTTGACTTTGGAGCTTTAATCCTGTCTTTTTGTCTTGCTTACAGCACTTCTACCCTTTGCACTCCTGAATTTATTTTCAGTTCCGGTAGCACTCCACCCTTACGGTCATTGTTGTGGTCAGTCGCTCCAGCCTGGCTCTGCACTGACTTTGAATTCACACTTCACGTTGTCAGAGTGCTTCCTTCCTTTTTTATTTTGTTTTAATAATTAAAAAAAATTTATACTAGACTTAAGGTTTTTATATATTTATCAATGATCTTGACAAGAGGATTGAATGCATCATCATTAAGTTTGCAGATGACACTAAGCTGGGAGGGAGTGTTGATCTGCTTGAGAGTTGGAAGGCTCTTAGAAGGTTCTGGACAGGTTAGATCCATGGGCTGAGGCCAACTGTGTGAGATTAAACAGGGCCAAGTACCAGTTTCTGCACTTGGGTTAAGCAATCCTATGCAACTATACAGGTTTGAGGAAGAGATCATAGAAAGCTGCCCCGTAAAGATCTGGGGGTGTTGATCGACGGCTGGTTGAATACAAGCCAACGGGTGGCCAAGAAGGCCAACAGGCCTGCCCTGTTTCAGGAATAGCATAACAAACAGGAACAAGAGAGTGATTTCTCTCCCTGTACACAGTGCTGGTGAAGCCACACATTGATGCTGTGTTCAGTTCTGTGCCCTTCACTACAAGAAGGCCATTGAGGTGCTGATGCACAACCAAAGAATGACAGAGCTGGTGAAGAGCCTGAAGAACAAATCTTATGAGAAGCAGCTGAGGGAAATGAGAGTGTTTAGTCTGGAGAAAAATGAGGCTGAAAGGAGATATTACCAATCTCTATAACTATCTGAAAGGAGACTATAGCAAGGTAGATGTCAGTCTCTTCTCCTAGTAACAAGTGACAAGACAAAAGGAAATGCCCTCAGATTGCACCAGTGAAGGTTTAGATCAGACATGAGGAAAAACCTCATCACTGTAAGGGTTATCAAAGGATAGTCACCCCAGGGATATGGTTGAATCCCCATCACTGAAGGTGTCTAAAAGATGCAGAGACGTGGTGCTATCGGACATGGTTTATCACCAGAATTTGTAGAATTAGGTAATGCTTGGACTCAATGATCTTAAAGATCCTTTCCAATTGACATGCTTCTACGATTCTACTAATGGAAAAAGTATACAGAAGAGACATTCTGTAGTACATAACACTGGGGCAGACAGAAGGGAAATATGGAGAAGTGATGAAATATAGGACTCACTAAATTAAATCACATCAACAACATATTAAAAAACCCTGAGTGTAAATTAGGAATTGGGAATTACAGGCAAGGAGCAACTTTAATCAGAAAGCTTTTCTATAATGGTTTAAAGGGATATTTGAAGAGCTATCAAAGGGAGTATGGCCAAAATGTAGAGGAAGGACTTTGGAAATGACACAACGTTCTGGTAAATGTCCTATTGAAAGAGTAACACACAAACAAAACTCACATAACATTTGCTGCTATGTCACTGCTTATTCTGCTTGCTTCCAAACTCTTCTAGACCCCTACAAAAGGCAGGTTTATCTGTTATTCTGTGTTTGTGCAGCATCCAATACAGTGGGCTCCTGCCATTGCGTTTATGGCAGTACAATAGGTTATTAAAAGTAAGATAACCAAGTCCAGTCCAAAATATTCAACTTGGAGTAGTAGGCAAAAAGATGTTGGGAGGGCTAAAAATGTCAATTCTCTCAGTCCTAGGACAGAAACTCTTGTACTGTTACCACCACAAATCAAACCTGAAGTAAGGTTGCCCTCATCCTCTAATCCACAGGACATGGTGCATTTCCTATAGCTTATAGAAGAAATGAGGCAAAATAAAAGTAGCTAGAGATTGAGTATATTTTGATGATCAAGATGAAAGCTGTTCAGAATGTCTCTTTTCAGATTAAAACCAGCTCTGGATGACTAAAACACAAACAAATGAAAGAGGAAAATGAAGCTAACATTTAGAATTAATCGATAGGTTTTGTATTTTGCTAGCCCTAGAACTAATACAAAGCTCTTCCACATACCACCAAAAAAATCAAAAAGGGGCTATCATGATGCTTCTCTGTTTTTTTCTCAGCTGCTTTTCCTTAAATTCATGACTAGTCCAAGCTACTGAAGTACTTCCAAAAGAAGAAAAGCTACTTGATAGACTTATGAGCAGAGTATTTATAAAGAATAACCACCACAACACCTTCATCAGTTTAGAAAGAGCAAGTCAGGAAAAAAAAACAACCAACAAACCAAGACCTGAGAACTATAACTGGAAATATGACATAGCTCTTTAGCAGTTGTCTCAAAAGGCACCAGTTATATCAGAATACTTTTTTTAGTTCTATGCAATTTTTATCAAGAAGCAGTACGTAACTTATTTGGGGGGGGGGGGCTTTGGTTGTTTAGTTTCTTTTGTTCTTGTAAGTGAACTCAAAGTACATTCCTTCACTGCAGCTCTCTGCAAGATACACTGTGTTTGGCCATAGGTGACTCGTGAAGCTGTCTGTCATTCTGCCATTGCACGTTGCAGCCCTTGTGTTCCACGAGTTGTTCAAATATGGCTCTTCGCATGAAAAGGAGAGATACAAACTTCAGGCTATAAGCCAATCCAAGGGCCCAAAGTTAAGACATTTGGAAATAAACCAAGCATGGCTGCTCAACATACTTCCAAACAAATGCTTGTAAAATGAAATGAGGGAGTATTTATAACAAGGCATCTCCAGACAAAGAGCACGTATGTAAACACTTCGAGAAGCTCTGATGAACTATTCAAGAGATGCAGTCTGTTTCAAAGAAAAAACACACATGCAATGTTTACTTTCACATGCAGCTGAAAACACTGAATCAGGCAACTCCTGCTGATGTCCCAGAGTCTCCACATGTATGTACAGAAATGTACAGAGATACATGTGTGCATGTCTGTGTATGTGATTTTGTTGAAATCAACCTAATTTCAAGTAAGCCTGTCAGCCATTCAAAAGCAGTGCATTGAAAAAGGCACAACACCTTCTTTCATGAAGAAATATGTCTCTTAACTGCTATCTCCAGTCAGACAGGACAAATAAATTATTTTTATATACATATATATATATAAAATAGCATTTGTGGAAACACATCGGGCTTTTTGGAAAGGAGGTGAAAAGAGGAAGATCTGCAGGAAGCTGTAAGAGGCCACAAACCTGCACTCTGCATGAAGCTCAACTGTCAGTAAAGAATAATTACAAACAGGCAAGGAAAGGGAGACCACAGCATTAATAACAATAATGGGAGAAAGAGTGAAAATAATCAAAAGCTATCTTGAATACCACTTTTCTTTTTTTCCAAGCAGACTGGGAAGCAAGACCAGAGATGAGCAGCTCTGTCCCAATACAGGACACAGGCACAAGAGAAAGAGGAGAAGAGTACAGAGAGCCCCATCATAAAGGAAGCTTAATGGATAGACCTGAAGAGCAGTGACTAAAACCCTGTTGGGTTTGACTCATCTGGCCTTAGAAAAAGCACATCTTTGGCCAAAAACCTAGTGGCAGAAACTTAAATTCTGCAGATATTTGGTGGAGAGAGTGACACTGTTGGCACCCAAGATACATGCTGCTTACCTCAGAAGCTCCAATGCCTCCTTCTGAATGCATCCACTCCTTCCCTCAGCTTTTGAAGGAGCACAGGTTCCTGAGTTAAGAATCAAATTTGGCCAAGACTAACAGCCAACAGTAATATCTCCCTGAGTACAGAAAGACCCCAATTTAGAAAACGCAGACTTTGCTTCAGATCTCGCTTCAGAACAGAGATTTAAATTGTTTAGAACTCACCCTAACCAGATGACCCATGATAGGTGCATTGACAGATAGAAAGTTGTACAAATCTCTCCTAATCCTTCTTCAGCACTGAAGCAGAGGAAACTCAAACCAGAAGCACTATTATGTGCAGATTCAGAAGTCTTATACTGAAGCCAGATCACGTTATATAAACAGCATTTATAAATCACTGCATTGGCAGGTTTATGTTACAAAGCAGCATGGAAGAGCTTTGGTTATGTCATGCACATCTGAATGCACCTGCACGTACATGCGAGTGTGTACATAGCAGCTTTCCAAAAGTGTTCTTTTACTTCTCTGAAATCCTCTCATGTTGGTTACAGGAACAATGAACTTTCCACTCTGGACACAGTTTGTTAGCAGGTTCAGTCTGAGCTCTAGTTCACTCCTGTCTCTCCTGACTGCCAGCCACTCTGAAGACCTGTACTCTACATTAAGTAGGGAGGCTTATGAGTTTCTGTTGTTCCCACAAGCCAAGCCAAGGCAAGCCATGACACTATTCATCAATATGTTTAATATTACAAAGGTGGCATAACATCCTATAATAGCTTTTGAACTACAAAGAAAAGAAAATGGTAATCAGAAAGCAAATGACTTGTCCTAAACCAAGAATCATTACCTTTTTGTAATGTTCAACCGAAAATATCTTTCAAGATCCTGTTCATATTTTTTTAATAACTAGAGGTGTTAATGAAACACATCATCCCTTTTCAATACTAAGCCTAACACTGAGTAAGCTCTGATGCTTATGATTATAATTCAAAGAACAAGCATTGCCCATCTAGTACTCCAAAACAAAATCCCTTCTACGGAGCAGAGAATCCAAGCCAGTGAAGAGCTTGTTACCAAGACTCTGTATTTGATCCAAGTTGCTTAATTCTTGAATACAACACCTTCCCATCTCCCTGTCTTCTGCTAAGAGTAAAGCACACAAGTCGATGCAAAGAGCAGTGAATCCTTGCAGCAGCAGCACTGAGTGGCAAACTTTGCCAAAAGCTATTAGCAGGCAGTATCAGGTGTTACCACCTTTATAAATAGGAGGAAGATATGCACCGGACGAAAATCTTCAAATACTCAGTCACCATCTGGTCTGACACCTTCCTCTGGACTGGAATGATTTGCATCCAGAAAGCAATAATGGATCCAGAAACTCAATTCAAAATTCAGCTTGAAAAGACAAGATTAGGAAGTATTTTCCTATTACTTCTTCATAAGATGTACTGAAATCATTAGGGGAGCAAGAGAGGTGCTGTGCATTTCACCAATAGAATCAGAAAGTTCCTATCCAAGAGAATGGGCAGACTTTAGGCATACTAATTTCTCCTTACTCTACTTCTGCTCTTGTCTGACACAAATGAATAAAGCATGCAAATCTGGCCAATAGTGCTGACATTAATATGAAGTATTAGAGGCCAATTTAAGAATAATAATAAATGCTGCAGTACTCAGCATGCAATCAATACAAGATCCTAGAGGGAAAAAAAAATCCTAATAAGTGGTCTTCAAGAACTTATTGGTTCTACTGAAATCTTGCAAACTCTCAACACACTTAGAACATAGAAGGCACCTTCAGAGTTGACAGAATAATGAGAGAAAGAACAGCACTGTTTTTTAAAGAGAGGCACTCCATTATAGCTTCCCTTCCAATTGTGTACCAGGATCCTCATACATGAAATCTAGCCATGAAAAAAAGTGGCATCTGCTACTCCACACTCTGGGGGTCCAAGTGACTGTCTTTACATTCCTGGTGTGCAATCTTTGAAAAAACAAAACTAAACCCCAACCTAATCCTGACATAATGCATCTTAAATCATTAAATACATTAAGATGACAGATCCAGCAACTATTTAAACTCTTTTGATTATTCCCTTGGAATCAGGTTCTTTTAGATACTTTCTCTCAGGTGGGGTGTTTTGAAGTGTTAGTTTTACACTTACTAGTAACCAGGGCACATTTTCTGCGAGAGTCTATCCCCCAGACCCTCTTTTCACATACTTAACTGTCAGACTGATAGCACAACTCTTTCTAATCTTTTTTGAGACAGCAATTTCTTACTCTATCAGGGCAAGTAAATCAAGGTGGATAGAATAGCAGCTCAGTGAAGGTTTCATGATGAGCTTATTCCTCTTCATTAGCAACAAGTGATGTGTTTGCTAATATTATTGCTCACAAGTTAGCCAAAAATGCACTTGGCTGGCATTACATTTACAATAACACTATTTGTGTATCAAAGCATTCTTTTTCCAGTGGCCAAGGACACTAAGATGAAGATTTCCCATTGCTCTTCCACCTTTTGTAAAGATGCACACATTTTAAGTTATGTGTAAAAGAGGTTTTTAATGAATATTCACAGTGCTTGCAAATGATTTTGTAGCCAAAATGGACACAAGGGACTCGTAAATTTGGTATTCAGATTCAATAAGAAGAGTTGTGATTTTTGTTTCATTTTGTTTTGGTTTGTCCAGGAATAAAGCCTCAAAGCACAGAAAAGAACTGTGCCAAAGACTAGAAGAGCTTTTTGCCCTGCCAAAGTCAGACATTCCCTAGAAAGTCACAGGGTGCTGCAAATTTGCAGTGCTTTAGTACCGTTTATTGCATTTCTCCAATCCAACTCTACAAATGGAGTTTTGCATCTGTTTCTGTTACATGTGCCTCTGACACTTTTTACTGAGTGCTGCCTACTTAGAGTATTGCAACTTCTCTTATATTTCCTGAGATTTTGCATTTTAAGTGTGATACTCCTCTGCTTGTGTTTTTTTGTTTTGTTTTACTTTTTTCTCTCAGTTTTAAACCACAGGAACTTTCAAGTGTTGTTTTAAAACCTCTTCCTCAAGGCAAGACAAATTGAAATAAAGACAAGAAAAATTAAATTGCCCATTCATTTTCAAGGTCAAACACTAACATAATTTCCCAAACAAGGATCAAGCATATTCCTAATATGATCTTCAGAAGTTCAGGAGAGCTTTGTTCCCCTTAATTTTACTTTAGGGAGTACTTCAATAGAACTATAAAACCTCCATGATATCTGGTTGGAATGCATTTCCACTGAATTGTTCTCTCCTTTGAGTATTTATACTACAATGGGACCCCAACTGACATCAAGCAGTAATGCACAGTCAAAAAGAAAGAAAAAAAAACCCCAAAACTGAAAAACACAGCTCCTTTGTGAGACAAACGAAGACTACTTCTCTCTCAGCCTCACAGTCCAACCCAGCATGTCTCACACATGACTGAAGGAACATCTGGGTTTTATCTTGAGATTCCTAGTGTTTTTTCAGTACAGACACATACACACACATGAAAGTGTGTGGCGTATTTATTGTTCAAAAAGCAGGAATATATGGAACATTTACATAAAATATTAATTTCTTTTAACAGTTGGCATTTTAAAATTTTCTATATTACTATAATTATTTTTTAATTCTCATTCAAAATATATATATATATATATACATATATATATATAAAGCATTTGACTTTTAACATTTTAAAATCAATAAGTTCAACCTTGTAACACAATATACTCAAACTCTGCAACACTAGGGATCTCATTAGACATTTTCCAGAGGTCTCCATGCAAAACTTAGTTCCATTAACTCTATCAAATACACATGTATAACTATGGGTCAAAAAATAAGAACTGCTAAACACCACTGACTGCCACTTAATGATTTTTAAAGACTACAAAAGTACCCCTTTGTACTGAACGCTTCATACTATTGGTACTCACTGCAGAGTGCTGCAGTTGCAAGAAAAACCTCTCAACTCTATTAGTGCTAGAGGCATAAAAAGAAAAAAAAAAGAAAGAAAAAGCCCCAGCTGGATAAAATATCTTAAGGTCAGGCTTTTTATATGTAAAGCAGCCGCAGCAGAATTATTCACATTCTTAGCACATAGCTGACCGGGACAAGATTCCACAGAGAGGTAAACAATTCCCCTGAGAGAGCAGCTGCATCTTCCTCAGCTTGGGACCTACTAGGGGGAGGGAGGTATGCCCACTGGAGTCCCCAAAACTGACCTGAAGTGGGAAGAAAATTAAAGACTGCTTCTGGTTTATGATAATGCTTCAGATGACCTCTCTTTTTATGTGTTCAGTATGAACACAGAAGGGCAAAGAGAAATAATTGAAGCCAAACAAACAAAACCAACGACAAAAATCCATTGGTAACACATAGTTTGATCTACATCCTATCCTGGAAAAACCTTATAAACAGTCACCCATGACCAGTTCAACATAAAAGAGCAGGAGGAGAAATATTAGATAATATTGAATTGAACAACTGCAGAATACAGTCATCTATCTGACTTTGCTTTTATTGTGTCATTATTTTCAAAAGTGTATTTTGAAAGTATAGTAACATTTCCTTCTAGGTTTTCATACTATCTCTCTTAAATTGGCCTTTTCTATCTGGTATTTCCCTAACAGCATCTTTACTCAGTTTGCCTTCTGTTGGCTACCAGCCAAGTGGCACACTTCAGCAGTCAAGACACACAACAGCGAAGAAATATCTTTCTTGCTCTTCTCCATTTGTGTGCAAAGGCTGTGATAGGTATTTTAGGTTGTTGTATGAAAAGAAATCCCCTTGCAAGACCCTCTTTAATGTCATCCCCTTGATGTCAGTATCTTTACACAAGCCTGCCATCAGCCACCAATGAGATCAGCTGAAAAATTACTACACCACTAGTTTCAGTATTCATAACTCAGTAATCACATATCATCCAGCTGCAAGTGTCTCAGCAGAAAACTACTCCCACCATGTCCCTGACTGCCTCTCACTGCTCCCTGTGCCAGAGATAACACCTGTTTCCCTCTTACTTGACCACACTGCAGTTCACTCACTGGCAGCCAACTGGGTTAGCATAGACCTGTGATTTAGCTATTGAAGCTAACTCAGCTGATTTTGACCCAAGTGAGGTGGGGTTAACTCCAGCAGCAGCTCAGCTGGGGCAGTAAGACCTGGGTGAGAGGAAGCATAAGAAGAGACCTCCCTGAACTGATGACCTTCTCTGGAGCACAGCTGGAAAGAGAAGAGCATGCGAATGCAGGCTGAGCTTTCTCTCAGTGTTTCCTCTGATGGTGGTTGACAGCCAAAGCAGCTGCTACTGCTCTCAACTTCTCTTTTCTGTGCCCCACTGCAATACCCCCAGATTGTTCTTATGTCCCTCCCACCATCCCCAAAACGTTATTTTTAACCTGGATTAACTCCTTGATCAGTCTCTGCTCAGCTCTGCAAACACTGTGCTGGCACAGTTTGTGGGAATGGACCAGGGTGAAATGAGTAAGAAGATGTGACCTCTGGCAGCACCAAAAGCTGCTCTCCTGGAGCCCCAGTCCAGAATTCTCTTCTTCTGCTCTCATATCAACCTCATACCAACCTATAAACTTCCCAGGTGAATGGAACTGCAATATCTCAGACCATAAGGTTTTGCTGTCTTCTTTTTTTTGTTTCCTCTTCTCTGCTGCCTTAAGAAAGTGTTTAATTGAAGGATTTTGTCTGCTGGCATCATATTAGGTTTAACAAGCTAATCTCTTGTGCACTTATCACCTAATATTTCAAAGCAACAAAAGCACATTTTTCAGAAATATATTTCATCATCTTAACAAGATGCAGTCATGAGAAAACATGACATGCTATAAATCAACATGTAGACAAGTAATTTAAACCACAAGAGGAACAAAAAAAAAAATCTCACTGTATCAAGACAGTAAAAACCCTGTTACACTGACTCTGGACCATACTGGACCTATTCCATAATAACTATATTTCTTCAGAATATATGTTAAACTCTAAAGAAGTCTGAACTTGATTAGATTAAAACAAAGAGGGAGGAAAGCAGAGCAGAGGATGTGAATGTACTTATCCTTCCTCCATAGCTGAAGTCAGAGAAGAAATCTTGAGAAGGCTCAAGCAGATAAAGAAACCAGTCCCTTGACCATGTCACTCAGTGTTAACACATTTGCTTACTTGTTGCCAGTAATCCTGGCAGTGGATCAACATTCCTCACAATGTTCATCCCTCTTTCAAGCCTCTACTCAAACTTTCAGAAGATTTGTTCCCCAGTGTTCTGAATCCACGTCACTTGATAGAACAACTGGAAATTGTTTTTCAAGTTCAATTAATTATTACAGCACATATTCAGTTGCATGAATTGTGTTCAAAGACAGCAACAGATTTCTTCTGAGATTTTTAAAAGTGCAAAATATGAAGAAAGTGGTAAAATATGAGTAATCATGTTTTTTCCTTGAGAAAGCATTCTTAAAAGTCAGGTCTGCAGCAAAATCATGCTAGGCAATATTCTTCTCAAGTATTTCAGATGTCCAGTGCTTTGACAGGGTAACACTGGCAGTAACAAGCACAATATTACAACATGGTGTGGAAAAGAGGCTTCACAATACAGAGTCCCAAAAACTAGAAGGCAACAATGTGCAGTAGTGCACCGGTGAATCTCTGTTTCTGGATGATGTAAAAAATAATAGATTCTCTGTACATTTCTGACAAAGCTGACAAAGCTAAGGATATATGTCTGGTTAGGTAACTAAGTTCCAAGTTCCTAAATTTCTCCTGTGAGAACTGGGTGAAGACAGTACTCCTGCTGCTTCCCATGCAACTCGCATGCATGCTGCTAAGTACTGTTAAGAGAGATGTGACTGCATCACACCGCACTGTGGGTTCATAAGAGCACTGTTCATACTCCCTGAGCACACTAAGTCCAAAACAAAGATAAACCTCTATGGTAATGATGCATGGAAAAGGTCCCTACATGGTACATCAGTAAGTTCTGAAAGGTTGTCTTGGAGTAATTTCTATAGCTCCACAGAAATGCTCTTTCCTCACTTCTATTGTGCATGCATCTCCCTTGGATTCCCATCTATGTGCACACTGCATTGGACAATGCTGCAGGACAGAATTACAGAGGCAATGATTCCTGAACAGTAGCATACAAGAAGACAGCTTCCAACATCAACATTCACTTTCTGTAACAAGCACTGCAACTGTCTATTCCCTTTTGCTAAGGCACTCATCAGCTCTTAGAATTGTTGTCATTGATCATTTTTAATCAAGCTTTCCAGTACCTGCCACCATCTTCACAGATTAACCTCAGAGGCTTGATAAGCAAGCTTATAGGTATATAAACATAAATTATGCCTGAAAACCTGAAATTCAGCATTTTTTTTCCTCAACTAAAGTTTCTAGGATTTATGTTCCAGAACATTCAATATCTGAGATGTTGGAACTATCCAAAGTACTGCCAAGCAAAGAAAACAGTAATGTAGTCATTCCATGTGCCACCCATTATTTGAATGACTACAGTGATCCTTGTATATAATTTTAATAGTCACTTCAACTCATCTCTGCAAAAGGGTAGAACTATGAATCTAGAGCAGGAGTACTGAAACCTGTAATCTGACAATTTATGTCTTATTCCATGTCCTAAATGCCAAATGAGCTTCCAATGATATTACCATGCTCCCAAGCATTGCTGCCAAGCAACTTCTGCATTCTTTCTAACCTGAGGCATATGAGCTGAACATCCCACAAGCTGACCCCTGATTTACTCACGCTATAAATATTTAACCACATTTTCAGTACAACCTCAAGCTCTCCTCTTGAAGAACATTAAGTATGCAGACGGTAAGAACAGCAGAGATATATATGTGAACAAAAGAAATACTAAGTATCGTTACGATTTTATCTTCTCTGTGCTGCAACCTTCCTACATTCCTTCCCCAGGAACACCAGTTCAGATTGCAACAATTTCTAGGCAGAGACTTCATTTTCTGCAATGATGTTGCAATGCACAGCTTTACAGCAATGCCAGTGTAACTGTGGCTTTCTATTTGATTATTGCTGTAATGGAACAATGCAAATATGAAACTTCAGGTGAACAGCAAAACCCTTCTTTGCAGTTTTCACTGATTACACGACCCATACCACACCAGAATCACAGAATTTTACAGAATCATAGAATTAATGAGGTTAGAAAAGACCTTTGAGATCATCGAGTCTAACCAATCTGGACAAGGGGATTGAGTCCAGCATCAGTAAATTTGCAGATGACACCAAGCTAGGAGCAGGTGCTGATCTGTTGGAAGGCAGGAGAGCCCTGCAGAGGGACCTGGACAGGCTGGATGTGTGGGCAGACACCAACGAGATGACATTTAACAAGGCCAGGTGCAGGGTTCTGCACTTTGGCCACAACAACCCCAAGCAGCGCTACAGGCTGGGGACTGAGTGGCTGGAAAGCAGCCAAGAGGAAAGGGACCTGGGGGTACTGGTATATAGTAGGCTGAAGATGAGCCAGCAGTGTGCCCAGGTGGCCAAGAGAGCCAATGGCATCCTGGCCTGCATCAGGAACAGTGTGGCCAGCAGGACAAGGGAGGTTATTCTTCCCCTGTACTCAACACTGCTCAGGCCACACCTTGAGTGCTGTGTCCAGTTCTGGGCCCCTCAATTCAAGAGAGATGTTGAGGTGCTGGAACATATCCAGAGAAGGGCAACAAAGCTGGTGAAGAGCCTGGAACACAAACCCTATGAGGAGAGGCTGAGGGAGCTGGGGGTGTGCAGCCTGCAGAAGAAGAGGCTCAGGGCAGACCTCATTGCTCACTACAACTACCTGAAGGGACACTGTAGTCAGGTAGGGGTTGGCCTCTTCTCCCAGGCAACCAGCAACAGAACAAGGGGACAGAGTCTCAAGTTGTGCTGCAGGAAGTATAGGCTGGATGTTAGGAGGAAGATCTTCACAGAGAGAGTGATTTGCCATTGGAATGGGCTGCCCAGGGAGGTGGTGGAGTCACCATCCCTGGAGGTGTTGAAGAAAAGACTGGATGAGGCACTTAGTGTCCTGGTCTAGTTGACTGGCTAGGGCTGGGTGATAGGTTGGACTGGATGATCTTGGAGGTCTCTTCCAACCTGGTTGATTCTACGATTCTATGATTCTCTAATTAACTAAACCACGGCACCAAGTGCCTCATCCAGTCTCCTTTTAAACACCTCCAGGGATGGTGAATCCACCACCTCCCCAGGCAACCCATTCCAATGGCAAATCACTCTTTTTGTGAAGAACTTCTTCCTAACATCCAGCCTAAACCTGCCCTGGTGCAGCTTGAGACTGCGTCCTTCTGTTTTGTAACTGATTCTCTGGAAAAAGAGACCAACCTCCACCTGGCTACAAGCTCCCTTCAAGTAGTTGTAAGAGAGCAATAAAGTCACCCCTGAGCCTACTCCAGACTGAACATTGCCAGCTTCCTCAGCCTCTCCTCACAGGGCTGTGCTCCAGCCCCCTCACCAGCCTTGTTGCCCTTCTCTGGACACATTCAAGCACCTCAACATCTTTCTTAAATTGAAGGGCTCAGAACTGGACAAAGTACTCAAGGTGTGGCCTAACCTGTGCTGAGTACAGGAGGAGCAGAATGACTTCCCTGGTCCTGTTAGCCTCTCTATTCCTGATACAGGCCAAGATGCTATTTGCCATCTTAGACATCTGGGCACATTGCTGGCCTGTGATCAGTTGGCTGTCAACTCATACCCCCAGGTCCCTCTTCTTCTAACATGCAGGTGAAACACCAAAGATCTTATTCTGTCATGTTTTCTTAAGATATCACTAAAAATGCTTGGAAAATTCTGTGGACAGTAACTAATCGGAATTTAGAGAAGAAAGGAGGAAAGTACCAAATATGCTTCAAATTACAGGAATTTCTTAACTAGTTATTAATTATCACATATAGTTAACTATCCATGCAATCTGAAAACTGAGCTACTGATATTAAATAGATTTGAACAGATTTACATTTAAGGCTAAAATCTGTGTCAAAACCTAAGTCTAAGTAAATGGACTTCGCATATGTGTATACTGGAGGAAATGGAGTACTCTCACTGCTTGAAATAGACAAAAAAGCTCTGGTTTCATGCAACCAATAGGAATTTTACTGCTGATTTCCATGAAGACAGAATTTTAGTCGAAGAATCTACATATTCCAGCATGGTGGTGCTGAGGATTAGTCTCAGGCTAGGTATGCACAGTTGCTGAGCAATCCCAAAACACTGTTCTTCCCAACTTTCTCATTTCATCACATTCTGTGCAGCAGTGCCAAGAACAGAGTCAAGTTCTACCAGAATCTCAGACCACACGAGCTCTTCATGTTTTGCCTTCTGCCCCAAGCATCCAAGGGACTCTGTTGTTGCAGGTGGAGTCTGAGGAAGAATACTGCTACTCAGTAGCTGATGAAATGAAAAGGCCTCCCCACCCCCCCAGCACTTCCTGCAACGCTCCATACACTGAAGTCATATACCACTACAAGCTGGATTGCAGCTTAGTGCATTCCACTGCACTTTGTCACACTTCCCTGAACGATAGTATGCCAAAAATGACTAGCTTTAACAGTTCTCTGGTGAATAAGAGCTTTTGCAACTCTGAAACAGAGCTAAGTTTTTAATTCATGTTAAATCACTTTAGTCTAAAGGAACATTTTAAATGTTGTCAGTCATTCTCCTTCTGTGCTTGTTTCTTACTTCTGTAGTGACTTTTCTAACGATAAAGGAAAAATGCAATCTGACTAATTTTTAAAAACCTTAAAGAGACCTCTAAAATACACCTGAAGAAGTAAAAACAAACTAGCAAAATATGAAGATGAAAAGGATCCACGTGACATTCATATAAATCTAGGAAGACATGGCAATGGGCCAGAAGATTCACAAGACAGCTACTATAGAGAACAAAATCCAAAGAACAGCTGGACTATCTAAAGCAAAGAGCAATACTATCCAAGATTTGCACATTTACTATTTACTCAGTACCAAACTGAGCACAGTCTTGCCTAGTAATACAGACTGCTCCTGCTAACATCCCTTCTACTCACTTTACGCACTTGTAGTTCTAGACTATACCCTAAGAAACTTACATAGCATTTTATATGAAATCTATGCTACAACTACCAAAAGAACATGATTATCAGAAAACTCTAAAACTAACATAACTACTTAACAGTGTAAAGTGCTCATTCAGTCAATGTCTGGCTCCCCTCTATAGCAGAAGAATACCAACATGTGGTATGTGCACCCAAAAAAGGGATCCCGCTTCTCTCCAAGCCAGTTAGCTTGCTCAGCACATCAAGAACTATCGCTGGTTCCAGCCCATTTTTGGAACAGAGGGTTTCACTATCCAACCCCATCTCCAGGCTGACCTGGAAACATGCCTGCCCTGATTGCTACTCACATATGGAAATAATAAAGTTATTTTTACATGAAAAGCAAATCCTTTATTTTCCTCAAATCATGAACAGCCATTGTAACAAGCACAGAAGCAAGGTACTTAAGAATAGAGAAGGGTGTTACCTACAAATACAAACAGCAGTTAAGTCTTGTGAGCAGAGCATGTGGGCAGGATGACGGGTTAAGCACAGCTTTAGACAGCTAGTACACAAAAAACACTGAAAAGAGGGAAGTGGGGAGGAGGCAAGCAAGGCAAACTGGAGCTTTTAAAATCAATAGCCTAGGAAGGTGATGAAGACGCCTCTCTTCCTCTGCAGTGACTGCCAGCTAGAGCAAATGGCAGGCATTCGCTGTTGGGGGGCACTGCTGGAAACCCCAAGCTGCTCTCCCTGGTGCACAAGAAGAGTTCTGGCTTAGGCTGCTGTTTTTTCCACACTGCAGAGCTGAAGAAAAGGACTTTCTTAATGCTTGAGCACAAGCCCTCGCTAAACATGCACTGGTTTCAGTTGTGCAGGCAGCTTGGGAGCTGAAAGACCAAAACAGCACTTCAGTGTGCATGATTAGGATTTTCATCCTTTAAAAGTACATCCAATTTTCAAGGCAGATACTTCATTAGTGCTAATGTTCTTTCAGTTAAAAAAAAACAACATTTTTGCCACTAATGGCTGAACTCAGCACTACCAGTTCTGTGACCCGACTGCCCTCCAAGTAAATGCCAACCATCATCCTCTCTGCTCAGACATTCAGTTCCTGCATATTAGCCAGGGCTTCATCCTTGTTATGCTTCCCATTTGCCCTCACCATTGTCAAGTTATCACTTTCCTGTCAGAGTTTAAACCTCAGCAGTTGCCATGATCTGAACGAAAGTGGAGAAAACCAAATCAACCAAACAAAAATAGTTAATTTGAGCTTCTTCCCTGATGGGGAAAGGGTGAGATACCATATGAAAGTGTCAAAACAAACAAAATTTGTGGTCTAGCAACAGAGTTCTCTCTAAATTCATCAGCTCAGAAGTTTATATGCAAGGGTTAACGGTGCCCTGCTCATTGGTCATGGGGTTTTGTCTAGTGCTGAGTAATAGTCCTATTTCAAGATAATGGAAGAGGTGGAGAAAAGGAAGTTTTATGCATAGCTGAAAGTAAACTGGCCTCCCCTACATGCTGTGCTAAGGCTGTGGCTGCTGTTTGGCCCATGCAGGGCAGGGCAATGACTAAATTCATACTCCAGTAGACAGTGTTGAGCTTGAGGCAAGAGGAAGAAAGTAACTTTGCAAAAAACCAATGAATTCTGTTGAACACATAGTGCTGCTATTTGCTCAAAATAGAGTTCCTGGAGATGCTGAACACACAGCAGGACGTTCTGACCTTCCCAGGAATTTGGAAGAAGGCACCTCTGCCTCTAGCACCAAAGCGCTGCCACAGATTGTGCTGAAGCTTAGACTCTCCCTTGGCTCCTGAGCAGAGGTGTTCCAGGCTCAAGATGCAACAGCTTCTTCCTGGCAGTAAATCTGACCACTCATTTCTGCGTAAGTGTAGAGCAGAGCCTGCAACAGCATGTTCTCAACCTCTAGCAGTTTCTAGTGCTTACAAAGCACTTGGAAAAGTGGAACTGATTTGTTACAGAAGGTTTTACAGCACCAAAGTAGTACTGAAAAATACTTTTTCTATGTTACTTTAATGTGGCTAAAAACCCTTAAGGTTCACTTCTCAGTAAACAGAAAGGATAGGAGGTGGGAGGAGGCGCACCAATGCAAATGAGAATTCTTGTGGCTTGCTTTTGAATTTGCTGGCACTTCCCAGTGTGGTTCTGCTTTTGTAGTATGGGGAGCAAGCTTGCCTCGTGCCCTGACAGTGACTGATGACATTTGACTGTTCATAAGCTCCTTCTAGGCTCTAAGTCTTTGATTTGCACCTCTGGTCACTGCACCAATGTTTTTGCTCCGCCATTTGCATGACTGCAACACCACATGTGCTTCACAGGTTTTTCATAGAAGACCTTGAAGAAAGCAGCCAATGAATGTAATGCTCACAAAAGAGAGCACAATAAAAAGATTATAAGAATAGGAGGGATGGCCAAGGAGCAAGAAATAACCACAGGAAGGAAACGGAAGCAAGTTTCCAGCATAGTAACTGCTGAAGCACTCGGAAGAAAAGATGAATTCCACAGGCAGCTGGTTGCTACCATGTCTGAGTGGCACATATTACACAGGCAATCAAGGGATCATCTAAAAGAACAATCATGAAACTGTGCTGGACAATTAGAAAAAAAATGGCTCCTGAAAGGTGGCATACACATGAAGAAAATTATTCAGTGCTGACTTGGAGCCAGGGCAAAACCAGCCGAATATGGAGTGGATTTGTCTTGATTCAAAGATCTCTGTTAAATGGTCACAACTTTTTTAATTTTCAGTTGGGGCAGCCAGAGATTTTGCTTTGGTTTGCAAACCACAGTATCCTGCACATATTAATATTTCCAAGGCTCCAGTTACGTTGATTAAATTATATTTTATGCACCTCACCAGGCAGACATCTGACACAAAGGTGGAATGAACAGAGTGAGTGTGGCAAAACTGGAAGAAAAGCAGCAATGAACAGGCAGATAGTTTAAGCACAGCCTAGGAAGTTCTGACGCTAAACAGAAGATGTAGAAATTGAAGTACATGGGACATGCTGTCAAAGTCACATTACAGTTGCATTTCTATTTCTTTAGAATGCCACATCAAATCTGAAGGGAAAAAAAGGCTGAAGTCTATGGAAGAGCTCTTTCTTAATAGTTTGCAACTATGAAAACAAAAATTCATTTAGGATATTCAGAGGCGCGTGGAAAAAACCATGTATGAGGTGTTGAGTATTAGTTCAAATCAGTGGAGCAGGAAAAAACAATGCAATCAGACACCAGGTAAAGGAAGGAAGGCTTAAATAGCCTTGAAGAGCTGATACAGTGGAAGAACAAAATAAACAGGGAGAGAATTGAAGCTGCAGAGCTTTAAAATAACCCCATTCCAAGAGATTCATAAATGGTGGATATAATTCAAACCTAACAAAGACTTACACAGGATTAATTTTACACTGCTAGCTGTTCTAATGAAGTCAACCTCTTTGAAGGACAATTTAACTATGTTACTACCTAGTATCAGCAGTCTTCTTTCCCACATTAAATATATGTAAGGAGTAACACACTGCATCTCTGCATGCTTGTGCCAAATGAGTAATTTACAAGTGATGCAGCAGAGTAACAAAGAATAAACAGTCGTAAAATGATTTCTCATTCAAGCAACCTACATTTAAATCTACTTTTATGTTTACATTATGTTTAGATTTCTCTACAACATGTATTGCAGCAAGTTTCATATAAGCACACACATGCAAATAATTATTAAAGACAAAGCAGCACAGTTATTTTCAAAGGCTGTCCCTGCCATAGGTGTTAAGTGATTCACAAAGCTATGAGTACGCAGCATTCCCTGGCTTCAGCCTTTTGAAAATTAACTGACCTAGAAATTATTAATATTTTTTTAAAACATTCATATTCTCTCCTGTTCTCTTCAACCTTCACCTCCCTGGGAAAACATTTTTAATCGCTTGGATTCAGTTACAATGAAGAGCACAAGTTTCTCATAAGAAAGAAAAATCCATCTCTTACACTGCAGGGAAGCAGAACACAGCCTCAAACGCCAGAATCTTGTTTAGTTAGACCAAAAAAGAAAGCTTCAGTGGATTCTATGGATTAAGGTCTTCAGAAACTGGTGATGCCATGCAGACACCACAGTTTATTATAATATGTATATATGCACACATGCACCTCTTGGGTGAAACTTGATTTCTATGTGTCAATTTGTGTATAAGAACTTTCTCAGTCCAGATGCCAAGATGTGCTGATTTTGGCTGGGCTAGAGTTAATTTTTCTTCACAGTAGCTAGTATTGGGCTATGTTTTGCAATTGTGATGAAAACAGTGTTGATAACACAGGGATGTTTTAGTTACTGCTGGGCAGGACTTAAACAGAGTCAAGGCCTTTTCTACTCCTCACACCATCTCACCAGTGAGTTGGCTGTGGGTGCCAAAATGTTAGGAGGAAGCACAGCTGACCCCAGCTGACCAGAGGGATATTCCACACCATATGACATCATGCTCAGCATATATAAACAAAGAAAGAAGGAAGAAGCAGAGGCATGTTAGGAGCGATGGTGTTTGTCTTCCCAAGTAACCATTACGCTTGATGGAGCCCTGCTTTCCTGGTGATGTCTAAACACCTGCATGCTGCAGCTGTATGCTGGGTGACCAGCAGCAGATGTGCAGAGCAGGTAGACAGCAAATCTGACCAGTTTACCTTCACTAGGCATCTAGTCAAGCACCTTCTCAAAATGGGAAACTGGGATTCCTCTCAAGACTGGATAATAAACCTGCTGTTGCTACAATAGGATGACTCCAAACACCACAATGCAGCAACTTCAGCCTATACTTTGGTAATCAGAGGCATTTTAAAATTCAATTTTGATCTTTAAAAAAAAACCTTGGGAATCATGAATACCTAGAAATAAGGACAGGCATTCTCCACTCTGAGCCTCAGCTCCAAGCAATATAAAAATGTCTGCTCTAAGCTATGCTTACAATTAGGTCATGAAGATAGACAGAAAGAATTAAAAAAGTGGAATGTGTTTCATAGGATGTACACGTGGCTTATATAAACATAAGGCCCAATTAACCTCTGTAACTTTAAGCAAACAGACTGTCCCTCTTAAATTTTGCTAGTGTGAACTGCATTTGTTCCAGCAGTAAAACATCTCTAGAGTAGCTATATCCATAACGAGGCAGGTTTCAATCCATCCAGAATTCTTTCCAAAGTCAAATACATGAAAATCTGGGCTTGCCCAGCTGTTCATTAAGAGAGGTAATTACTGAAAAAAACAGCAGTCACAGTCACCAAGAAAGCAGCTAGGTTTCTTTCACTTCTCTCCTTGCCTGTTTTAGATACCCCTTTGCAGGTACATGCATTTGCAAGTCAAAGACAGTCACTATCCAAGGAACAAATAATGCATGTACTGGAATAGCCTTATTAATGCTACACTGAGGAAATACACACGACTACACACATGGGGACAAGATCAGTCTATAGGAGTCGCCAACACCACAAGTAGCAGCTGAGCAAGATTTTAACACTGCACCCAGGGGAGCACCAACGAGCTGTGGTCTGCTGTACCACAGGATCAACCTCACAATCGAAAAGCAATTCTGCTGTGTTTTGTAGCACATAACCTTCAGGGCAACAGCGTGTAATCCTCAGTCCCTACCCTCCTGGGCATGACCATGCTAGTCACGGTTTCTCCTTCCAACAGTGGTCTGGAAAGAATTCACCCAGCACATTGAGTATTTCCAGAAAACAGCCACACAGTTGTATATACTACCATGCTTTCAGAAAATGTAGCCATGATAACCTCATTCTGCCCTTTTGTCGATATGGCAATACCTGACAATGATATATTTTAAATAAAATAGAAGAAAAAGTAGTGTAGTTCCCTTTGATTTCTCAGACTACGCACCTGAATGCCTGAGTAGATTCTAGAAGTGAGCCCATGTACATGGTGACAATACACAGAGTAAAGACTAAATTTTCTTTTTTTTTTCTTTTTGTTATCTTAGTTTCAGTTCTCCTGACAAATTCATTTCAAAAAGGCTGTAAAATAATTTTTCCTAAGGGTACAGCACTGAAAACTAATTTTTAAAAAGGACTGTCATTACTTGGTGCATTTGGACATGCTTTAGGGGGGAAAAAAAGTTTAAAAAAAAATACCAAAACTCTAACCCCAAACCCAAACCAAAACACAACAAAACCTACTCTATATGTGGCACATACCTGTATATTTATTTAATTTAGCAACTATCAGAAAAGCATTCCAGCTTGAATTACATGAGTTCCAAATACACATCTTAGACTACCTCTAAGGACTGCAGCATGCAAAAGCCCTGCATCCAGTCCTTCTACTGAAAATGTAGTGTCATTCCAAATTTTTGAGAAAATAAACAGTCAACCAACAAAACACCAAAAAAACCCCAAACCAACCAACCAACAAAAAAAAAAAACAAACAAAAAAAGACCAAAACTCAACACCTCACTTCCTCCCATGCAGAGATGCTATTTTTCAGTCTCAGCATAAAATCACATTGAATCCTATCAGATACAAGCTGAAAAGAACTGCAGAAATTCAGGCCTATAACAAGAGAGGGAAAAAAGCAAAAGGAACAGTTACACCCTACTACTATTGTGATATCAACTTCCTGTTACAATAATGGCAATCTTTACTTCTGGTCACAAGAGCTTTTTCTCTTCAAAGTTAATGCTGATGCTGAATTTTTAGTTACTGTGATAAAACAATTTCCTTTTTTTTATTAAAAAAAAAAAAATCACAGTTCAACCTTCTCCTGGCAATTAAATTTTAATAAATACAATTTAAGTACCCAGTGCAAACTTAATCCTGCACACTCTCCAAGCAATGCATCCTTTTAAACTTTTAGATTGACTCTCAAGCTTCTGGAATTGAAGTCTGGCATCTGATTCCTGTTCTATCATTTCAAACATAACCCTACTACCAACCTGCAATTTATTCCATAGTTTATCAAAGAAGAAAGGAGACTAACAAGAACTAGAATGACTTAAGGGGATAACTTCAGGTGTAGTGGTGGGAAAACACATTTCCTTACACATTTTGATGCAAGAACACTGGTTGATAATAGAAATTCCTCAAAAATGAGAAAAGTTGAAACAACAAAGAGAGATTTGGAAGAAAGAAAAAAAAACAACCAAACAAAACTCAACCAACCAACCAACCAACAAATAAAACCACAACATCAAAATTATAGAAGACGATTATGAAGTAAGCTCTCAAGACAACTAGCAAAAAGAAGACAGAGTGAACAGGTAAGTTGTTAACTTGAATACACAAGAGACTATTGGCCTGAATTGATAAATCCACTTCAGCTGCTAAAATAAAATCCTTCTCCTTGCAGTCAGAGTGGCCTCATTTGAAGGCCCCTTTTTTTCTCCTTGTAACCCAAGAATACTTATATTCTCTTGACCTGCATCATAGCTTGTGGTGTTTTCTGTCACCTTTAACACGTCCCACAGAATAACCTAGGCAACCTCACAAAGGGCTTATTCTTCAGTCATTTCTCATTAACAAAACAACCTGGACCCAAAATACCCAGAAGATGATTAAGATGTTCATGCTGGAACTTTTGGTGAATAGCTGGGCAAGCAGAACTCTTAGCACACATAAAGTTTACCCAAGCAAAAGCCAATTTTTTTTACAAGACAGGCCATTGTTATGAAACTAATTCCCCCATCTGCTCAGGGCTACTGCAAAATTTGCTGCCCTTCACCTTAAATGCAAGCTGATTTTTCAGACTTGTCCTCTTAACAAAAATTTCAGAATACATATTTTACTACCAGCAAAACTAGAGTCATGAATTATCTGTTACCAAACAAAATCATTGCATTGTGTCTGTTTCTTCTCACCACTCCAAGAACAGGATGTGAAGTTATATAGCTTAGTAAAACACTGCTAGATGGCACATGGATTATTTGTGATCAATCTACATAGAAAATAAAAAACAGAATACTCGTTCCACACTTAAAATTAAAAAAGGTCCCTATGCCCAAGCTCTGCTTGACACAGCAGAATTTCCCTCACTTAAAGAAGTGCAAGTGTTTGTTCAAATTGAAATAAACACTGTATTCCTTGTTCTCAAATTTTCCCAAAATCAAGCAACAATCCCAGGTTAGGACAGAATCTTTGCCAAATGGGTTGCATAGAAAGGATAGAATCTATGATGAAGAGATTAAAAGAATTCTGGAGTGCAGAAAGTAAGAATAAGAAACAAAACCAAATCAAATAACAGAACCCATCCCATTTCCACAAAGTGAATACCATGAACTCAGTGTAACACAGATGACAAGACAGTCAGCTTGATATTCTTAGACATTACAGTGCTTACAAACACCATTCCACTTCCTTGAAAGACACTATAATTAGTGTTCAAAGGACAGATCTTTCCCTTTGGAATGTTCTGATATTGGCACAGGTGCAGTGTACATGTTTTTTTTAGGGAGATATTTATAAAAGCCTCTGGAAAAAACGAAGCACAAGGACTTCTCCACATTTTCGCAAAGTTACTCAATGTATAGTACATGATGCATATTACAGAGGTACATGGCCTGTAAAAAAAATCCTAAACCATCACTTTTTTCTTAAAAATAGCTGCCCCAACTATGTCCAGAAATTTTAACCCAGAAAAGGAACTTTTGCTCAAAGAAAGGAAGTTTGCTTGAGGGTAAAAAAAAAAAAGTGGTGAAAGTGTAATGTTCTACAGTTCATCTAGAACTGCTTCAGCCCACTCTAAATTACAATGTCAGAGGCTGTTTTTGCCCTAAGGAAGTACAGTAAGTACAGTACAGCCCATTCAGGTTGCTGGAATGCCACTGATCATACGCTCAATTGCATCTATTCATTAGAAAAATTCAATCCACAACAGCAGCTGCATTTATCACCACACCCCAAACGCCATCCAGTTGCCCCAGGTGATTCCAGTAGTTTACCAGTCCATGGGACAGGCTCACCACGCTCTTGTCCCTCTACAGTGACTGCAAGTTACACTTCCAAGCCCAAGGAGTTCTATTTGCAAAAGCACAGTGTATTAGTGCTTTTGGCTTTGAGCTTTTGCAACAAAAAAGGTCAGCTCTTTTGCAGTCATGTTTTACAAATTTCCAAACAGTTTACGTTGCACTAATTACTTTTGATTGAAACTTACTAAATGATTACTGCTGAAAAGACGACTTAAGCAAACAACAGGCAAGTTACTCCATTTATTGGAGAAGAACTATGACTAATTCTGTGTGTAATTTTGGTTTGTATCTCTTAAAATAATAGGTAATCCTGGCTTCTTTCAGGTCAACAGCAAAGCTCCCAGTAAGTTTCAGCGGCCAGTTTTCACTACAGAACCGTAAGCTACACAGTAGCTGAAAAGACATCTTTGTGAAAGAATGTGGGGCATTTAAAAGGACACTGGCAACTTCCTAATACATTTTCAAAAAGCACAAAAGTTTTCACATGTAACATACAGTGACCTATGAAGGACACAATGATTTTGCATTTATTTAATTAATTACACTGCATTTTATACAATCATTCCTACAGGACTATAGAAGATGTCCACGCAGTAGGCATTTAAAGGCTTTGATTCACAAGCAGAGACAGAGTAGCTGGGGGTGGCTGATTTACTGCACATCATGCTCTGAAACGGTTCAGCATTTCATTAAAAACAGCTCAGGCAACAGGAAGAAAGGAAGAATCTAGAAGCAGTAATCAAATCTGTCACCCTACACCACCCCATTACCAGGGCCAGGTACCAGTCACACCATCTCAAGAAGCTCCATTTATTCACAACCCTCTAGGACAGCCAATCTTCATATGGCCTAGACCCACATTAGAAAACAACCTTTCTAGCCACAAGACTGCAGTTCTGGAAATCCTATCTGGACTGTAGCTAAATGTGATACTGCACACCAAACACACAGGTCTGACAATGAAGTCTCCAGAGAACAGGACATAGCTAGTGAGAAAAGCCAAAGGTGAGAATGTAATAATCATAGAGAGTGAGGAAAAAAACAACAAATCAACAACCAAAAATGTGCAACTACATTTAAGGAGATAGCAAAAATCTCCACATCAGTCAGAACTGAGCCAATTCTCAGTGCTCTGTAAGAAGCAGTATCACTGTGTGAACACTGAAGTCAAAATAGCTAAAGATACTAAAAACTTCACATATATAGTACATTACACTGCCTTTATTACAAAGACATTTTAACAGGTGCTTAGGTATTTCTGGGCTGTAGTGCGCTCAAAGTACTTTCCAAGTTTTCAGTCCAACAAGCCTGTTCTGTGTGTGAATTTCTTGTCATGTAACCTACCAAATGCATATTTCCAATCCAGAATCCAGCTGTGCTCATTTAACCTTGGCTTACATGCACAGGGAGTGTTCTCATTCTAAACAGCTAGGGAAACTTAGAGAGTAGAGTTCTAAAAAACACTGTTTTCAAGGCATGCTTAATATCAGAGAAATCCATAATTCCTCCAGTTAAATAATTCAGTACAGCATTTTGAGTCACTAGACTAGGAAGTATTTAGTTGTACTGAAGCATTTCCCACAGGATCTGCAGTCTGTTTTATCTCATATAGCATAAACTCTTTGGAATAAAAATGACACTAATTAATGTCTGTGTAGCTCTACAGAAATGCAGTTTGTTTATAACAATGCCTGATGTAAGTTCTATTATATAGATTCAGAATGTGGCCTTAGGAGACTCAAAACTCACACTGCCATAATTGAATGGAAGTTCTGAAATCAAGGAAATGACTGTGAAAGCACTTCAGTTTTACATCTCTAATTTATATCAAGGACCTGTGGAATGTTTCTGTTTGTCAACAGCTGCCATTCAATAGCATGGGGAAAAAGGTTGTTTCCACAAAAAACAGAATCTGAACGATTTAATCTCTAACAAGCAAACTTTTGAATTATACCTGGACAGTATTGAAAGTCAATAGCAACACTGGAAGAATGAGCAAAATTAATGTAGCTCCAACAGAAAAAGACCATGTTCTGTACCACATGAATGGTCTTTGAATTAAGAATACATTCTATCATCAATCTCTAAACTATAAAAACAAGCATCTCTGTGCCAAGTCCCTTATCTAAGACAGGGCTATGACCTCTTGATAAAAGCAGAAAAGGTGAGGAAGAAAAAGGGTGCACCCAATCACTGCTACTTCTGGACATCCAGCCTGTTGCACTAGCTTCTGACACAGCAAGCAAGCTTCTTCAAAGATCATATACTGTCTTTGCATTTCTTCTAGTTGCTTCTGACAGTGGACTGAACTTAGATGAGGTTAACAAAATTCCACCCTATTACTCATAGCTAAGGCTTGTTCCAGTATTACAGGGGGAAAAAAAATGAGCTATCCTGTTCACCCTTATATATTAACTACAGAAATCAACAGAATCCTAGAGGTCACCATGACCGCCTTTAACATGGCTCTGCTAGTCATACAGCAACATGACTGCCAGGAGAATTGGTGCATTTTGTCAACTGTCAAGCTTGATAACTTCCATCAGAATCCTTTTTTCAGTCCTGAGTATAAACTTGTTTTGAAGCCAGTGACAATCCCCCCTCCAAACTCATACGTACCTGATCGCAACCCACATTCACCAGTTCCTGGAGCATCTGCCTATTTACTTCAGCAGCTGCTGTAGTGCTTGACTCATTAGCAAAGGGCAGCAAAGAATATCTAATTTCTCGTAGAGCTTTCTGATATGGTCCAAACTTAGGTGTCTGTCTCATCTGCTGCTGCCTTGCAGCATCCTTCCCTATTACAATCTTAGGGTCCAGAGAAGTTTCACTGCCTGGTCCAATAGGTAGTCCCTGACCTGAAGATTTGGATGGTTGCTTTAAACCTTCTCGAATCTCTTGTAACCTTTGTCTGCTGTTTCCAGAATATGTCGTAGCAGGGAAAGTCTTTGGCCTCATTGTTAATCCAGTTTTTTCTGAGCATAAATAAAGCTTTATTCTTATTTTTTTTAAGTTACTTCATTTCAAAGTGTCACTTGATGGTATCAATTTCTTGTAAACATAATCCTTTGAAGAGAAAAAGAAAAGGCAAAATTCTTAAGAAATTTCTGCCAATGTTTTATTTCAGCTCACGATCTTCATGCTTTCTACAGAAAATGAAAATCCTTGGAATCATCATTTTGCAGACTGACTCTGAAACAAAAGAAAATAGAAAGTACATGCAATTAAGTTGATATTGTAAACGCCTCTGAAAGGACAGCATGACATTCAATCGAATGAAAGTGAATCAGTTTAACCTATTAAGCTGTCACAGCTGGATTCCCTTTAAGAATGTTCACTTTCTTTTCAAGAATAGGATTATGAAGTACTTTCTCAACATTAACAGTAAATAATTCATGTTTAAGTTTAATTATCAAAATAAATGAAAGTAACCCCTTTTAAAGCTATGTTTAATAATTTTGCAGCACCTAATTGTTGCAAGTCTCCCACTCAATTGCATAACCAAATCCTGGACAAACTTATCCTATTTCATAATTAGGGATGAGTATGCTCATGAAATGTTTTTCCTCTGCTTAAGATTTTGTTTGTTTTACACTAGCTGAGCTCAGTTTCTGAAGTTTATGAAAAAGATTGATAATGGAAATATTGATGACTCTAACCATAGCAACTTCTAGTATTTCTATAACAAAATTAATAACAGAAAGACGATATATTTTGCCTTTAAACAGTAATATCTTAGCAAAGCCTGAAGGTAAGAGTTCTCTCCAAAACTGGAAAGAGGAGGGGAAAAAAAGAAGAGGCCAGAGGGAGCACATCTATCATCAGCTGTGCCTCATAAAGAAGAAAGGGGGAAAAGGGGTAGATGGAGCTACTCAGTTGCAGCAGAAAAGACAGAAGCAGCTGATTTAGCATCTCAACATAGAAAAACTCTGAGACAGTTCTACACATCTCTGCTGCAGAGAACAACTAGGCAGCAGAGCTGAGCTATTGTATTAGCACTTGCAAAGTGACTCCAGGATGGTGCTCAAGCTGCTTTGTTGTCAAGGTTAGAATTTCGTTCAGTTGTTTTCAATTTGCAAATAGAGAAGATGGTAACACAATGTATGTTCCTGGATTATTTTTTTTTCTCATCATAGCACATCTATCATTGGAAAGAGTTTCTCCAGAACCTACTTTCTTTATCTTCATGTCTTCATACTAAAACTCAGTTCATTGTGACAACTCTTCCTGTGACATCTATAGTATTTTCCAACAAAACAACCATTCCTATACATTTACCATTCTGATTGCCAAACAACTAAGAGGATATGGACACATTCAACTCTGAAGCAAATCAACTCTTCCTCATTAGTAGAGAGCCCTCTTCAAGCTTTCCTCTACAACCATGAACTAAACCAGAGTTACGCCAGATCCCAGATTGTTTTATGATGGCTCACCACTTTGAAATGCAAAGGCATAGATTAATCACTTGAGATTAATCCATAGATCAACCTCTTTTGCTAATATTTAAATGCTCAGTTAACTAAAAAGACACATACAATGGATTTGAGGTCTTGAACGCCTCCACTTGGTACTCTTTAAGGACAGCCTGCAACCAAGAGTGACATAAGTGCCCCTGTGCACACTGGTAAGGTTTGTCCCTTGTTTTAAGGGAAATGCTAAGGCTGTTCATCTAGATTTTGGTATTTCCACACATAACAAATCAACTATGAGTCAATAACAGATCAAGTTTTCATTGCTTTCGATGAAGACAAAAGCAGGCGAGGGTTATCAAGAACAGACCTTTTTTTCTACTTAGAATATAGCAGAAGATAATACATAGTCATGTTAAAAAATACTACACAGTAGTATTGCAGACATTCTAGGATTACATCATAACTAGCTGGTGCTTTAAAGATACAGAGGATTAATTGGTCTTTAACTGTTTTTCTTTTCCTGACAGCAGCAGACACCATATGGCTGGGTTTAGGAATCGGAATTGTTCTTCCTTTTCAGTCCCTGTGCCAACACTCGGACCTGGGATATGCTGGAAAAACTTGCAACGTCCCCCAAATTTTTTGCAGCCAAAGACTGCTTTCCTACTCACACACATGCTTCACATAAAGAACTTTTGTGACCTTTAGCCTAAGCTTGAGTCTAATAACGCTAGGTCAAGCCAGCTGGCAACTTCCTCAGCTTACATTTACAATACTGCTAAACCAGAAAGAAACGTTGATGGTTTAGACAGTGTGAATGAGAACAGCAACAATGGTAAGTACTGGAGCTAAGTGCAAACTTGTTTCATAATTTACAGAAGGATTTGTTAACTAAATATATATGCCAAGAAATCAGAACATTCACTATTACAGACCATTTATAAAGAAAGACAAACTGCCTGCTCTTTAAAATCCTCCTATGATATTAATTTTAAGCAAAAAATAAAAGCATTATATGCTTTAAAAGATAGGTAGTGTGTCTAATTTTGTCTAAGCATTTGTGATTGTACAACTGGATTTGGGTAACTTCCAAATCCTTCTAATCTGCACCTTGGCTACAGCTTGAATGTATCAATAGCCTTCATGCCATCATGAGAAAAGATTTTTCACAACTATTTTTTTGCACTGCAAGCCATTCTGAGTAAACGATCTGAAGGTTTTATTCAATGATATTGTATGTTTGCACTAATAAGAAGCTTGTCCATTCTTCTGAAGATAAAGTATTTCAAATAAGAGCAGCATTACTTCAATTGCACCAAGTTAGAGCATTATTTCAACAACTTATCTTTCTTCTTCATTTGAGAAATACACACAGATGCTCTAGCAGTAACCAACCAACCACACTGATATTCACAGGTTCACAGACTGCACCTGGTTAGAGGGACCGTCAAAGGTCATCTTGTCCAGCTCCCCCTGCAGTAGGCAGGGACACTTCCAACTAGATCAGCCAACTAGACCAGGCAAACATTACATATCAAATTATCACCAAATTATATGCTGATGTTTATTGTCCCAGCAGCACTAGCTACTCACTTTCCTGCTGCTTCATTCATCAACAGGCTGCACGTCCTAGTCTTTGTGGAAACGGGACACATGCAAGAAACTAAAGCTCAGCTGTGTTTCAAAAGCTAAGTCTCAAACCTCAAGCTACAGAAACAGCTTGCTCTCTAACTGTGCAGGCACTGTAATGAGCTGAACTGATTACTGCGGGAGTAAACTTTTAAGAAACTGCTCTCAATTTGCTTTGCTTTTAATGAATCACAAATTCATGGAAGCAGGAATTGTCCACTTTGTACCGGACATGAAGGATTGTTGGAGGGAGTGTTTCAGGCGTTTCAGTATTATACAAATTGTGCTCCCTCTTACAAGCGGGCACAGAGACTAAGCGAAAAGAAGTGAGGATTTTCTCCAAATTTCTCCTCGCCTTTCTACCTTATCCAAAAAAGTAACTCCTGTGTCTCACTGTCCAATCCAGCGCTGTGAGAAACAGCAACAGCTCACCTTTCCCATCCACAGCACATCAGCAGTACTTGACCGCTGCGTCTGGACACTTCTCTGCGTCATCTGCGCGAGTGTCGTTGCCGGGGATGGGGCATTTCAACACACACACACCACTCACGAGGCAGGAGAGAGTGGCGAAGTGCTGAATTTTGGCAGTGACCTTCAACTGACTGGGCACAGGAGGGTCTCCGCCGCAGCCAGAGGCGACCTCCCGAGCTCTGGATGCCCTATCTCGGCTCCCTGTGGCCCTCACCTCCAAAAACGCCTCCCTGGTGGGGTACGGCCCAGGTTCGTGGCCTCCAACCCCCGCGATGACCAAAAGTATTCCCGAAGAACGTGGGTGTCCCAACCCCTTCTCCACTGGCCCGAAACTCACTCCTTTCGCAGGCTGAAAGCTCCCAAAATAGACTCCGGCCTGCAGGGGCACCCCGCGGAACACGTCTCCACAAGTGGGGGGTGGCCAGGCTGCCCAGTCCCGGGGCAGAGGCCTCAGGCGGCCAGGACCCCCCTCCAACTCCGCGTCTCCGCCCCGCTTCGCCAGGGCTGGGCTGTCACACGAGTGTCCGGAAAATGTCGGAGGGTGCGGGCAAGGTGCCGAGGCTGTCCCCGGGAGGGACAGGGACACACACACACGGGACGTTCGCTCCCTCTTCAAGGACGGACTCGCTTTCGCACCCCTCTCCGCTCCTCATCGACACGACTTTTCCCCTCAGAGCCGGAGTACAACAGTTAAGAGGCTGGGGCAAAGCGCTCTCACTCGGATACGAGGGGAAAACCGCGACGCCGCGCCTCACTACACATACACACACGCACACACCCGCCTTCGCTCACCTCCTCGGGGGGCGCCCAGCGCCTCCACTCGCTTATCGAGGTTGAGGGAAGAAGCCGTCAAGAAATGGCTCAACAACGACGGCGGCGTCCCCGACGGCGAGGACCGATCTCCATCTTCCCCCTCGTCCGTCCCGGGCGCCGAGTGCGGGGCGCAGTAGGGACATTCGCTACATTGTTGGCATTCCATTCGCGTCACGTGACCCGCGGCGCCCGCGTCATTCCCCTCCCGCCCCTCCCAGCGCATACCAGTGGGGGGAGGGGCTTGCAGGGCGGGAAGGGCCGCTGAGGGTTGTCGCACGCCGAGGGGACTGGGGGGCGCAGGGGTGGTCGCTCCCGCGAAGTTTCAGTTAGAGGGGGCGCCCCCCCCTGTGTCCCACAGGCCTCTCGGGGTGCTTTCTTCAGGATTACAAGCAGCAATGTGCCACTTTTCCCTCAGAAACCCACACACAACACGTTGTGCTGTGGGGATAGAGGTGGTGAGGGAAATGGCCTTGCTCTCGTTGGTTGAGGTGAAAAAGGCTGAGGTGAGCGGTTTGGAGGAGCCCGCCCGCTTGCCAGATGCCCCAAACAATTTCACGTGTGAGTTTTGTGGTAGTTTATCACTATTACTATTCTTTCCACGCTGAACTAAAAAACACATCTAAAAGTGGCAAGGTTGTCAATGCCTGTTTGGGCTTTTCTTTCGGCTTCCAGTTGGTTGGGTTTTGGGCTTTTTTTGAGGGCTGTCACTTACTTTTTATGTATTTTGTCGTGTCGAGGAGGGGGCTATGAGGCTGGAGGAAGGCAGCCAGGGAATTCCTGTCTGGTTCAAAAATGCAGACTTGAGCGGCAAAGGATTTTTCCATGCAAAGCTTAAGTTTGACCTCGTTAGAGATGGAGCTGCCTGGATCTGAGCCTGTTTTTCATGAAAGCAGGAATATTCTGATCTCTGTGGACATCAATAAAAACTCTTATCAATGAGAAATAATCTCCAGACACCCAAATACAACAGTATTTGCCTGTGAGAGGCTGGCTCTGATTTTCAGCATATCCAATATGCACACTAACCATAACCAAGGAAAGTAAATACAGAACAAGAACACGAAGAAAGTAAGCTTTCCTATATATAGGCACATGTCTTTAGGTTATTAACATGGAAAAGATGCCTGCAGTCCTAAAATAATACTTCAAAATTCTTGAAATCTCGTTGCAAGGCCAAGAGGTGCTGATGGTAGAGGCACAGAGTTTGGCAGGGGAAACGTCAGTCCTGCAAACACTGAAAACACATGGTTAGCTTTCATCGCGTGACTTGTCCCAGCGTCTTCAACAGGACTGAGAGCACGTATAAAGAACAGTCACTGCATAACTCCCTTTCCTATATTTAGCTATATTTACAGCCTTTTCCAAGCCACAGTGACTATAAGTAATTGTACTCATGGACAGCACTGTCTAAGGCTATTTCTCTCAGTGTACTTTTCTTTCTTCTTTTTTTTTTAGCTGCTTTCCACGCAAACCGTCAATAGTGCTTATAAATGGTGCTGGATTGGGAGGAGAAATGGCTGCCAGTAGAGTGCTACATTTCATGAGAAAAATGCAGCCTGGTATACAGAAATTATTTAGTGTCTCATCTGAGGGCAGCCAGTTACCGTATATAAATTACTGTTGGAATTTCAATAGTGTCATTGACTGGAATATATTGTGGGCAGGAGGAAACCTCTGACTCTGGAAAGCTAAAGAAACCCGTTAGATTCCTTCGGAGTGGATTCCAACATTGGCAGAATATTGCAGGGTAATGTGGTTCATTTTGAAATCTTCAAATACCTGCAAAACTGAAGTAAATTTTAAATGGTATGACAGCTGCAGCATAGCTTCATTTTCTGAATTACTGCTGTGCTTACCCGATGAAGCATAGCAACGTGATTGCCCAAACTAGAGATTGCTCAATGGCTTGAGACCTTTTCCCAATAAAGTTCAAACTAGTTTAAAGGAACAGCATTGAGATAAAAATTGCTTACTCTGTGCTAATACAATATTTCGTAAGATTTGGTTGTCATCCACATTCTTAAATCTAGGTAAAACAGATACTTTAATTTATTTTTCTCCTTCAGAATGGTTTGTTTTCCTTTTGCATTCCAGGTCCATCCAGGAATGAAACTTGGTTGCACTAGTCCACCTCCTGGTTCCAGCCAGCTGCACTCTCTGAATTTCATGCATTTGCAGAGTTGCTGGGCTTAAATTCCCACTAGAAGAGGAGCAGGTACAGGAGAATTGGCTTGATTCTGCTCTCTAGAAAGTACCCATAGTTGGCTGGTTCACCACAGACTGAGACTATTTCTGCTTTTACCTATTAGAAACCCAAACTATTAGAAACCACATTTGTCACAAATACTATGAAAATGAGAC
Source organism: Pogoniulus pusillus (assembly GCF_015220805.1). Taxonomy (NCBI): domain Eukaryota; kingdom Metazoa; phylum Chordata; class Aves; order Piciformes; family Lybiidae; genus Pogoniulus; species Pogoniulus pusillus. The sequence continues at coordinate 19,750,604 of NC_087266.1, forward strand.
CCAACTGGGTTGCAGCATGATACAACTCTTTTAAAATATTCTTTGATCTCTGTAAGTCTTTGAAGATTACTGTGCATCAGTCTTTTCTTCCAACTATGCTCTTCGCAGTAAGGTACCTCGTGAGGGGCGGTTGCAGCCAGGTGGGATTTGGTCTCTTCTTCCAGACAACCAGCAATAGAACAAGGGGACCCAGTCTCAAGTTGTGCCAGGGGAAGTATAGGCTGGATGTTAGGAGGAAGTTCTTCACAGAGAGAGTGATTTGCCATTGGAATGGGCTGCCCAGGGAGGTGGTGGAGGTACCGTCCCTGGAGGTGTTCAAGAAAAGACTGGATGAGGCACTCAGTGCCAGGGTCTACTTGACTGGCTAGGGCTGGGTGCTAGGTTGGACTGGATGATCTTGGAGGTCTCTTCCAACCCGGTTGATTCTATGATTCTAAGGAGAGATGCTACATAAGAAGAAGAACATGATTTGTCTATATGAGCAAATCTGCTCACAGACTAAAGCATGAGAGTAAATCTACCTTAGAGTAAGGATCAATGTGTTTGTATTCATGCCTCTGCTTCAGTAACTCTACTGGATCTATGGTGATCACAGCACAAACCTCTTGGCTCTCCTGAGCAGCTGTCTGCCCCACTGTGTGGGTATGGTGGGAGGGACCACGGCTGCACCATTTCACATTCTTTCTTACACCCACCTGAGACATTAAGGGAAGTGGGAGCTCTGTGTAGATCTGTCCCCTTGCATCTGGTGCTGCGAGCTGCCTTGTCACCTCCCCATATTCTTGTTTCACAGTTTGACTTGTCCTAAACTATTGTATTTGGAATCAACTGCCAAATCGTGCTGCTAAAAATAATCCTAGCAACCAAATAACTGTAATATGGATAGATGAACTTATTCTTTGCACAGTACCTGGGAGAAATTAAAGCATGAATCCATTTAGAAAACTTGAAAGTGGAAGCTAAAGTAGAATATCATCAGCAATGTCCAGTTCTCTGCTAGCCTGTTTAAAAAAAGAACACACACACGTGAAATGATTAGGAGCATGTAAGCATATGTGTGTACAGACAAAGAATTTGCTGACAGTGACATCCTTCACTAGGACATGTTTAGAACAAGCCACTGACACAAAATGAATGATGTGCAAGGAAAAATAGACTTAGGTAAACAGTAGTGAAATGTTCTTTCTTGCTTTAATATATTGATTTTCTTTGCAGAATGCTATGGAAAATCCTTTTCCCAAATCACAAACGCAAAACCACTTAGAAACAGGAGTTCCAAGTCCTCCAGCACATTATAGACACCCCAGCCTATTTGTGAATATAAAGTGTCTGTGTAACCATGATGCAAGATTACATTTGTGGATGCCAAAGCTAGGGTCAATGCTTTAATAATTGAGTGGGTGAAAAAAGAACCTCTAACCAAATTTTAACTATGGTTTAGATATGCTGCTTTTGTCAGAATTATGTCTATGAGGTCCATCACAGCATTCTTTTGCAGTGGCAAAAATGTAGGCACATAAAAGCTGGTACTTCAGAAATACATTCAATTGCAGCACAAAGTAAGTGAAATAGGACAAATCTGGAAAAATGTCTCAGCTTTGCAGAGGAGACATGAACCAGACTGATGTTAACTGGTAAGGTCAGACTGTCTTTACAGCCCTCACACAGAAGGCTCAAAACTCTGAATTTCACAAGGACCCATGTTTCTATGTACTCTGCCCTCAACTCCACACTTTGTATCAATCATTGACTGCAGCTGGAGCCCAGGCAGCGCCCGAGAGGACTGCAGGAATGTTGGGACTTTGTGTGGAATTTCACCAGCACAAGCCAGTTATGGTCTCCATTTGGAAATTAATTGGCCAAATTTTCAAGTCCCTGCAATCAGCCTGATGGCATCACTTTGTTCAGATGCAAAGCAGATGGCTTTTGAACACCACAGCAAACAGGTTCCAAAATTTTAGCAAAATTTTTTAGGCATCTGTAGGCAATGCTCTTCTGGTCCTGGAAAAAATGAGAAGGGGTAATGCAGGGTGCTTGAAGACCTGGCATCTGGCGAGGGCATCTAACAACTATCAATCTGGCCTGTAATTAGCTTTTCATCAAAGGCCTGGCACAACAGCTGTTAGCATCTCCCAGCATAACAATACTCCTACCAGAACTCTGCCCTTCCTGCCTCAGACTCCCTGAAGGATTCACCTTCCAAACAGAAAGAAAAGGTGTGTGAGGAACACATGCACGTTCAAAGCCCTTGGCTTGGTGCAGAAGATGAAGCACTCTGAAACTGCTGAGGACAAGAGTAGCTTCCCAAAATGCCTGTGTAGGGAGGAAAAAAATTGAGGGAGTTGTAAGGAACACCTACCCCGAGGGAACATATGAGTATTCCTTCAGTAACCTGGAGAAGAAAATACAACAGAATTCTTGGAGCTACTGATATGGAAGTGAGGGTTTGGGACTAGGAAACTCCTAGAAGAGTTCAGGATGGGAAAACAGCACCTGAGCCCGCACAGAGGCAGGAATAAGCCATGTGTGCAGCCTGTGGAGACTACAAACTTCCCCCTGCCCTGTGTACAGACACACACACACCAAGGCAAGGACATTTTGCAACTCTAAGAAACTTTTTGGGGATTCAGAGGGGTGATACTCCACTAAAAGATTTTTTGGGAATGACATATTTCAGCTCAGCATTGAAATAATGCTGTGCCATCTAGGTGTAGATGATAGATAAGATAAATGGAAGTGCGAAGAGAAGGAATGTGGGTATAGGTCTGATGTAATTAACCAATGTAATTAGCATGCATGGGTAGTAAAGGCTATCTGTAGACTGCCATATGAATAGAACTGGAAGTGTATATAAGAAAAATAAGTTGTGCAAATAAATATCTTCTCTTGGAAAAACCTGTGGAGTCCGTATGCAACCAACTGCTACAAGATTTCTGGTTAATTTTGGAGAAGGGATGGTAACCAGGTCTGTTGAGCCAAAGATAGCATGGAGCAGCTTTTCTCCACTCTCTGTCCCACTTCAGGACAGTCAGCAAACCATTTCACTTCTCTACCTCAGCTTACCTCTCTGTAAGGAAAGAGGAATGACTCCCACGTCTTGGAAAGACTGGGAAATCTTTGGATGAACAACTCCTTCTGTGAGCTATCGTTATGTTAAATATTTGATACCTCAAAGCTCATCCTGATAATTTAGCTTTATTTTAAAAGAAAGTTACATTCATTTCTTTAGTAATTTACTGTACTTATTTAGAAGGCCTGGTATTAAAGTTCTGTGTATCTCTCCCCACGATAAAACTAGCTATTCTAAAACATCTATCAAGTTTGCACTTTACATTAGACTGATCTTTCCATTTAAAAACTGATGGCTGCTAAAGTCACTTCTACAACAAATGATACATATTTTGAAGGGAGTTTATCAAGGACAGGATGTTGTTACTACATTTCAACTGTTAACCTTAGACCACTGTTCTGTTGTTTTTTGTAGCCAACTTTGAGTGAAGGAGACAAAATCTTATATTTCCTGTGATATATTTAGGTTATGGAAAATCTGAGGTCTGCAAAGCATTAAATAATAAGGTCTCCTTTCAACAAGAATATGGAAAGAAGTTATTATGTCAGTATAAAATGACACATGCTTTGTCTCTTGAGTAGTTTGTATGTAGGGGAAATCTGAGATTTTTTTTTAGATAAGACCTTGGAAGAAGAGACAAAAATGACCCATGTGTCAGAGACCACAGTCTACTGAAATGAAGCCCCAGATAGCAATGAACAAAACTGTCTTGGAAATTAATATTTTCAGTTAGTTACCTGATTGCAATTAATGCCTGGTGACTAAAGCTAAATGTCACATTCCCCAGAAGCACCACTAGAAACATACCTACTAGGCACCTCACCAGAGAAACTTGATAGACAATTGTCAAGTAGGAGACAAATGCTGATACAGCAGGATATGCACACTTCAGGAGTAATTAGGAACCCACTCCCTTTGGTTACAAACCACCAGACCGAATCAATTAATCCTCCTCAGAGCAAAATCAAGACCATTTCAGAAAGCCTCAAGGTATCCACATCTTAAAAACATACAAAGGTACTTCTTGTCGTAAGGAAGGAAAAGAAGGTATGGTTAGAGAAGAATTTCAAAGGATTTAAACAGTAAGGGTCATCAGTGCAGTATCCCTGGAAAGTAAAGCTCCAAGGATACCATAACCATCTCAGCTCACAAATGTACACATGGTTCTCTCCCAGCTAAAGGTTAGAATTGAGTCAGAATTTAGCACTTTTAACAGGCTGCCTTTTCCAAAGTGGTACAAGGAAAAGGACAAGAAAGTGTCAGATTAGACATAATTTTAACCTATTTTGGGGGGTTTGTGGGACTCAGAGGAAACCATTCCTCTTCTGAGATATTGTTGGATCTGCCAGAGTCTGTAAAAGCAGGGAAGTATAGTTGGAAGATTATTAAAATAATAGTGACTGCAGTGAAGAGTTTTGGATGACACTAAGCTGGGGGCAGATGTGACTGAGCTGGAGGGCAGAAGGGCTCTGCAGCGGGACCTTGACCACCTGGACAGATGGGCAGAGGCCAATGGGATGGGGTTCAATAGCTCAAAGTGCAGGGTGCTGCACTTTGGCCACAACAACCCCATGCAGAGATACAGGCTGGGGTCGGAGTGGCTGGAGAGCAGCCAGACAGAGAGGGATCTGGGGGTACTGATTGATACCCACCTGAACATGAGCCAGCAGTGTGCCCAGGTGGCCAAGAGAGCCAGTGGCATCCTGGCCTGCATCAGGAATGGTGTGGTCAGCAGGAGCAGGGAGGTCATTCTGCCCCTGTACTCTGCACTGGTCAGACCACACCTTGAGTACTGTGTTCAGTTCTGGGCCCCCCAGTTTAGGAAGGACACTGAGATGCTTGAGCGTGTCCAGAGAAGGGCGACGAGGCTGGTGAGAGGCCTCGAGCACAGCCCTACGAGGAGAGGCTTAGGGAGCTGGGGTTGTTTAGCCTGGAGAAGAGGAGGCTCAGGGGTGACCTTATTGCTATCTACAACTACCTGAAGGGTGGTTGTGGCCAGGAGGAGGTTGCTCTCTTCTCTCAGGTGGCCAGCTCCAGAACGAGAGGACACGGCCTCAGGCTGCGGCAGGGGAAATTTCGGCTCGAGGTGAGGAGAAAGTTCTTCACTGAGAGAGTCATTGGGCACTGGAATGGGCTGCCTGGGGAGGTGGTGGAGTCGTCGTCCCTGGGGCAGTTCAAGGCAAGGTTGGATGTGGCACTTGGTGCCATGGTCTAGCCTTGGGCACTGTGGTAAAGGGTTGGACTTGATGATCTGTGAGGTCTCTTCCAACCTTGGTGATACTGTGATACTGTGATACTGTGATACTGTGATACTGTGATCTTTCAAAAAGGCTTGGATCTTTCTCTGTAAGCCTGTTATTATGACTGAATCAGCCCAAAACAACAACAACAGCAACAAACTCTCAGTCATGAATTTCAGTGGATTGAATTCTGAGAGAAAACTGGATGTGGAACAGAATAAAGGAAGGGATAGGATAGAAAATGGGCACTGGCATGTGTGCAGAAGCACTATTAATGTGTATTCAAAGACAATAGTACAGATGGACAAGGAAGTACAACCACAGATAAGAAAAAGACACGTAGTGCAGAGGAAGAGAACTAGATAGATCACAGACTGACATCAGTGATGTTCAAGGGGAAAAGGATGAGCCAATCTAAAATACTAAAGTCAAACAGTAATAGAATGAACTATGGGCATTCATACATTCTAGAAACACTGAGAAAGACCACAGTGGAAATGTGATCTAGATACCTTTTTTTAAAAAAAAGATAATTTTACCTCTGCTTTTAAAGAGTCTGATTTTGCATCAAACAATGTGGGAAGTAGGTGACAGAGTGACCATGAAAGAAACAGATGACCATGTAACTCCAGGCATATGTGGAACAGCTACTAAATGAGGACATTACAGAGGAGTCTGGGGCAGATATCAATTAATCTTGCTATATGTGATGTTGCACTGGAAGACTGCAATTACTCTTTAAAAAAAAACATAATAAGGGATCATCTCTTCAGAGCACAGGTTACATCTCTACAGATAAAATGGACAGAAAAGTTGGAGAAACACGGCTAGTCTGCATGAATGTTCGCAATTCCATGGCAGAGCTAGGACCAGAATTCTTGTCTCCTGAATCACGATCAGCAATTACATCCTATTGTCAGTAAAAGAAAGTTTAAAAGCATGCAAAATGTAAAGAGTTAGAGGGGACGTCCAGTTCCTCAGTTTCAGGCTATTATTCAGACACAAAGCCGTAAGGGAAACCTGTAAGACTTAGGTTGTTCCTTAGTCTGCAGAAATTCAGATCCTCTCTTCCTAGCCTCTCTGACACACAGTAATTTTCCAGTAGTGCTGTAAGCCTATTGCTGCATTTTCCTAAATCAATTGGCTTTTCATGGTGACTGTGCCAGCTGAGATGGCCTTGTGTTGGCATACCTGCCACAGCTGCAAGACAGCACCGAGCAGCCCTACAGTGTGAGCCAGCAGCTGCTGCCTCACAGCACCTCTTGATCTCAGAGCATAGTGAGGTTCTGTGGGTTTGCCCACGGAAGTGGCATGTTCTGAGACCTCCTTTGTAGCCCAGCACTCAGACACCACATTTCTGGTGCTCTAAGAGAGAACCTGAGAGCTGAGTAGTTGTGTAGTGCAGCTGTGAGGGGCAGGGCTCCAGGGGAAGTCTCTCCTGTTTGGATTGCCTGCAGGAAGGAAGTGGGATAACATACAACTTGGCAAGGCATCTCAAAGCAGCATAAGAAGCTCTAGTCAACAAACCTTACATATTTTCTTGAGGGAGAGAGGACACTGAGTAGAGGAAAAACTACAGTCACACCTCTGTGTATTCTGGGAGCTGAGATCTTGTGTGCTTTGCTCTTGCTTACATAACTTTATCAGCAAACAAAGACACCAGAAAACTGAGACACAGTATTTACAATTGTCTATGAGGAGAGTGACTTGTATGAATAAATCACCTTGGCCTGAGTCCTATAGATTTGTTGGTATAATCAGAAGCAGGATGGAAAAATGGGGACAATTATCACCTGGCCTTTGCAATAGAAACAGAAAATTGTGCGTTGGGACATATAATCCATGTGTGCCATGCAACTGTTTTAAAGATACAGTTTTATAGAAATCACGTTCAGCATTCCATCCACTAAAATGCAGTTGAGGAAAATTCTGAGACCTTTGCATAGGAGACTGAAAAATTCCCAACCTTACATAATGCTCTGCTAGAGTATCATCCTGGAATAATGTAACATGAAATAGCATCCAAACTGAAAGACTTTCCACTCTAAAAATGCTCCACCACCGCACGTTCCTGTTTGATGACTACAATTATCACTGCATGTCTACTGGCCTTCCACAGTCTTTCAACCTACATCTATTCTGAACTTTTTTTCCACAACAGCCACACTGCTTTCTGTTCACATCAGGAACACACTTGCTTATCTAAAAATCTCCACAGCAGTCTTAAACATACTTTCAGGTTTTTAGCTCTTTTCTTTCAGTCTTTCGTGTATGTTACCTTTGCATTCTCTGCTAGAGCTCATAAAATCTCAACTCTGTGATTAAAAAGGCCCTGAATGCCACAGGTATTCATTGCCAATCACTAAAACAGCAGGTTGGATAATCTGCAGGTGATTGGAAAATAATTACAATACAGAATTTGATTACAATGACAAACACCATTCTGAGTCTGTAACTTGAATAAAGTCTTCTACTAGTCTTGGCATGTGATAAACACATGAATAGCACTATTATTATATCATAAATCAAGGTGAACAGTCACCAAAGTCATAACAAATTATCGCAAAGCATGCAAAACACAAGTGGCCTTTGCTTTTCTATCGCCATGACTACAAATCTTCTCTGTGGTGTGTCCATTTCTTGCTTCAGGTACTGCAATTTATTTACAGTTACTCTCCACACTCCTTTTTGCTCCCTTTAGCCTAACAAAATCAATCTTATTGCTCTTCCATGTATTTTCCATTTCTTATATACTTGCATATAATTCCAGATGCTCTAACACTATGCAATGCCAACCCTTTGGTGTGTGTATGTAGCGAAAGGGCAGGCACAGGAGTTGTTTGGTGACCCTTGGCACTGCTGATCGCTGCACCCTCCTCCCCAATGCACTCAATAATTCCTGCCTGCAACTTTCTAGTACAGAATGATTTTCTGTTCTGCCCATGACTTTCCAATTTCATATCCCTATGGGTTTTTTTATTTCTCCTTCTGAAGCTCTTGCTGCTGTTGCATATTCATTCTGCCTCAAACTGTTTTTTTTTTCAATATAAAATTATCAGTTCTCTCTAAGTCTACTTCAGTATTTCCTCTGTTTTTTTCTGGGTTTAGGGAAGATTTTTCTTCTTTCATCTTTCATGTAATTGATCTCTTGCTAGAGGCTCAATCTGAAGTTCTTAGTGTCTCAGAATCTTCTTCTTGAAGTGGTCCTTGCTCTTCTGTCACCATGACTACAATTCCTCTATATGCTCTGGTGATTACTTGCTTCAGCTACTCTACTCTGCTACTACTAATTTGCCTACAGCTACTCTTCAGGTTCTTCTGTAGTCCTTTTAACGCAACCAAAGGTTGTTAGTCTAATTCTCCTTTCCCACACTTGAAGGATGCTGTCTTGTTTCTTAGTTCCTGTCATTGGCCCCCTGCCTCCTCAACTATCTATAGGTTTTGTCTTCTTTTCTCATTTTCCACTGTTGCCTCTTGCTTCCCGTGTGCCTCCCAGTGGTCTCCCGGCACAATACCATTTGTGTCCTCCCATCCTCTGTTCTGTAGGCTGCCTTTATTTTAGTAGCTGCATGAATTGGAGAGAGAACATCTGCACAGATTCTTTGACTCCCAAAGGTCATCTGTGAGCAAAATGGCAAATCAGTAAAGAGACCCCAGGGTTCCTGAGTGACATCCAGTCACTCATCCCACAACTTCTCTCCAGATCTGCCCTTCAGACCTCCTCTCTTGGTAATTCATGATCTCTGCGGGATCCAATTTTTCCCTTAAGACAACTGTCTCATGTTTTTTCTTGACCGTGTTTGAATTCTTTGGGAATTAGCAGGTTTGTATTTGCAAAGCACTTGGTTCACCTTTATAGTGCCACATAAATACTTACCCCATAGTAACTGTAGTAGCCTGTGCCGCAGACATGCTGTACTGTGCTCTGGGAGGAAGCAGACAGATTTCTGTGCGTCACGCAGAGGAAAGCGACAGACTGTGTTTGCTCGCTAATTAAAACATTTCAGTGACTTTAGCTTGAGCAATATAAAACTGTCTTGGATAGGCTAAATGTGCCTCAATTAAGATTTCAGATAAGATCTCCTTGCCAGGACACAGAAGATGCCCTGGTAACAGTGACAGTCAGGGCAAAATGCTGGCTCAGAAGCATGGGAACAGAAAGCATAACCTTGTCTGTTCCCTCACCTTCTGGAACTTAAGGGACAAACATTCCCAGAAAACTCTGTATCTTAAAGGACGAAAAATCTCCACAGTTTTCCTGGATTTATTGTAGCAGGTTCAGAGGCCCTTCCACTAAATTAGCACAGCATTAAGTGGGTAATGGCCACGCCTGTCCTGAACTGGGAGCATTTCTTTGGGGCCACACTGTGTTAAACCCATGTAGCACCTAACTGCCCCTTTTTTCATAATTATGCAGCTGGGTAAGGAATGGATCATCATCATACTCATCCTCACCAGAACCGGAGTCACTGAGTATCAAGCACATTCATTAAGGGTGGACTTTAATTTGATAATTTGCCATGAAGGTGAAAAGGGACAGGCCTTGAGTGACCTGTTCTAGTGGGAGGTGTCCCTGCCTATGGCAGGGTGCTGGAACTAGATGATCTTCGAGGTCCCTTCCAACCTAAACCATTCTATAATTCTGTGATTCTATGACAGAATGATTTATATTGACATCAGGTCTCTGGTATTAGCCTGTCTGTCCAGAGCTTAAACAAATTGTCCAGAGAGGCTGTGGAGTCTCCATCTGAGAAGATACACGAAGTCTGAGTGGACACGGTCCTGGGCAACCTGCCCTAGCTGACCCTGCTTGAGCAGGGGTTTGCACTAGATCACCTCACAAGGTCTCTTCCAGCCTCAGGTGTTCTGCAGTCTTTTGAGCTGGGCCTTATCAGATTTGTATTGCCTACATCCATATGTTTCTCCCACACAGCAGAGAGAACTCCTACCCGGGATGCAAAGCCCTTTGGCTGAAATCCAAGTGCCCTGGGGGGACGAGGACCCCTATTTGTCCTGCACTGAAAGTTCAGCTGCAGAATTGCACTTGTCCAAACCTTATTCTTGTATTCGCCATTTTGATGACTAACACTTGGGAACCCAGAGTACAACAGGCTGAATTTACTCACAGTCTGAGCATTATGAAAGCACCCTCTGAGACAGTTTCCTCTCGCATCGCCACACCATTGAAGGCAGCCCTGACCTTTGCGGACCACCCTCTTCAGGAATGGAGGGTTATTCAACCTGCATCCTGTTTGAGAACCACACGCCCCTCCTGAGGGCCGGCTCACCGCTGGAGCGGGGCCTGGCCGTTTGTTTCAGAGCATTCCCCCTGTGGAGCAGCGCTCCCGAAGCGACCGCCTGTGAGACTGCGACCCCACTCTTCCTCACGATGGCTCAGAACTGAGCTCCCTCTGGGTGTATGCAGCTAAAGCAAAACTGATCTCGCAAACCTGCAGGCAGAGGTGTCAGCAGCTTGGCTGGCATCCGAAGGAAAACACACCCTTGGGGTACAGCCTTGCATATCATTTAACCTCAGCCGAATACGTGTAGGAAGTAGTGATCTGGCTCCTTCTAATCCTTATTCAAGATAAGCCCTTTGAAGTCCATGTATGCTGCAGGCAGGGCCAGATTGGCATTTTTGCCAAGTCGGTGAAACGTTTTGACAGCAATCGCTTTCCTTTTCCCCAAAACAACAACTGGCTCTTGTTCTGCTTATTTTAATCCTGGAAAAAGCCTTCATCACACTTCCATCTTGCTCTACATTACTATGAGAGAACACCATTACAAGCACAATTTCTCTCGCTCACTGCATACAAGTCTCCCTTTCCTCAATGTCCAGCCTTGCTGGGTTCTGTGGTAGTACCAGGAAGAGGCTAGAGAGCAAAGCAGAGCAGAAAACACGCTGTGCTTGCCATTCTTCATACTGAGGAGAGTCAAACCAGTCCTTCCTTACACGGAATTACAGGAATGTAAGGCTGGGAAGGATCTCATTTAGACTGTCCTTCTTCACTACACCAGATTTTTGTCTAGTCTTAAAAACTCCAGTGCAAACATTCCACACATTTCTCCTTTGGAGCTTGGTCCAGTGTTTCATGTGTTGGAGGCTCTTACTTGAGCCTTCTAGATTTGCTGGGTGTTTTCTTTTTCCACCCAGAAAAATTGCTGGCACAGATTTTTGAGCATTGTCAGTACTGTAGCTTGGTTAGGAAGGCTACACATGTGGAAAACCTGGACACATCCCCAAGACCTGTACTGACCTATTGTACAATCTGTGTGCAGGAAACCAGACCAGGAAGCACTGATCTTATTCTATGGGTGGAATGCAGACGCTTGGTGAATACACAGTAAATTCACAGTGTCCCAGAAGTGTGGGATTTACTACATAAAAGAAACACATCTGATTGCGGAGAGAGGAAGAACTGCATTTGCCACAGGAGCACTGCAGAGCATGACAGGAGGCAACAACACAATGAAACGATGATTCTGAAGATACAACAGCAATTGTGCAATGCCCAGGGTATTAGGCACCAACACTACTGCAGTATCTTCGGTCCTGCTTCAAGTTGCACTCATCCTTTGCAGCCAGACCCAGCCCTCCTGGTCCTCTGCCTTCTCATTCCTCCACCATTATTTCCTTCTGCATCCCACAAAGTGAACATGTATTTTCTGGGACACTCTGGATTGAAGCACAGCAGTCCTATGCTGGCTGCAGGATGTGACATACTTGTGGTTCTCTTAAGTATCCTGAGGTGCTGTGCCCTATTGCCCTCTGTAACCCTAGTGCTACACCATAGGTGAAGAGTGGCAGAGCACTGTTGTGAAGTAGGGTGGAAAACCAAACACTACCAAGTGAGAACATGTAATTTTGGGAAGAAGTACTTCCTTCCTTGTCTTCCACTACTCCTCACAGTCATCTTTCTATGACCACAGGGTGGCCTAGAACCTGAAAACCGATAGGAAAAGGGGCTTTCCACACTAAGTAATGTTTTGGGGTTTCACTTGGATTGTTTTCAGCCAACAAGTGTGCACTGAAGATGCAATTTTACTGTCTTCAAGCAGAAGCGAGTGGCAGGACCAAACAAGCCTCAAGACTGAAGCTGTGCCAAAGACCATGGCCGAGGTGACACACTAGTGGCAGGGATGCCTGTCCAGCTTCATTATTCTCCCTCTGCCATGTCTCCTTCCCCTTGTCATCCTCTCCACTGTTGCTTGGGCATGTTGCAGAGTTCCAAGGATGGCTGTTTGGTGAACCACCATGGGGAAATGATCTATCTAAAAAGAATCCACTAGAATATAACCAAAAGGGGTAATTTTCATTGTCATCCCTTCTTTGTTGGGGTTTACTGGACAGATGGAGAAGACCAACCAGGGAATGGCTTGGTTCATTCTGCACTGCTGTCAAAGAAGGATCCCCACAACTCCGTCACATGAAACTATGTCCTGAATACAGGCAGTTTCCTCACGCTTAAATTACAGTGTACTAATATCTGGTATCCTGACACAATCTTCCATTCTGAAGGGAAGGGCAGTAATTCTTCTGGAATATTCACATTATTTCATTAGCAAATAAACCCATATCTGACAACACCTGCTGGGTCTGCCAGTTTGACAGGGCTTTCTTTTCACTGGTTCTTTATTATGTGTTATTTTTAACCCTTTCAGTATTGCCTTAATCTATACTAGACTATACTCAGTACTTGCTTCGGGCAAAACAATTTGTACACTAGATTTATTATCTTCCTGCTTGGATGTCCATCTTGTAATGTCTTCCACATCCAAGCCTATAGAAGTTTCTTTCCCTCTTTTTTCCCTCTTTGAGCTTAGTGTTTTGAAGGAAGTTGATCAAACTGAGCATTCTTGTAAACTTGAGCTTGTTTGCCAAGAATGTGATTCATTCCTCTGTAAGGAAAAGTGCTCTCAATAAAACATTCCCCATCCCCCCCTTTGTACATGCAAAATACTGTTTACTGCTCAAAATAAGCAAATCTATCTACACAGAACAAAGTCTTATGCTATTAATTGCACAACAACCAGAATTCTTAAAACACCTTTAAGCTCTGTCCTTAGAAGAAAAATGTATTAGCAGCAAAGGCCTTGAAAGTGATGAGATGTAAATTACAAGCACTGGTGAAGCACAATGAAATGGCATCTTGCCTCATATCCTTCATATTGTTACCTTACCTTCAACAGGACCAAATTCCAGCAGTTTTTCCTTTGCACTTTGTGTCATGGATACTTTAAGAATCCTTGGGGGAAATGCAAAATAATTTCAGGGGGGAACATAGGTTATTTGCTTGAATGAAGACAGAGCAGGAGCTGAACAGTTTGTTCAGTGACCAGAATTTAATGTCCCAGTTTGTCCCCTATGGTGGTGCTGGTGGTGCATTCGGCTTGCTGCCACTTAGCAAACTGCCCTGGGGGTCCTGTCATGGCTTCATTCCCTGCACACACACATCCAGCCTGTGACATTCCTGTCTCACTTCTCTCCTGCTACCGTGCTCCAGCAAGTAAAGGGTTTGCATGTCCACCAAGCAGAGAGCCTGGCATTCTGCACATGCCTATCCATGGAGTCAGAGACCTCTTTTATATTTTGATGAGACCTTGTTTATACTTTGACAACAAAAAAAGATAATTTAGGGTTAAAGATGTATTGCTATAGTCAGGAAAGCAGAATTCATCTTTTCAAGGAGTCTCCTTTTGAAAGCTATGATTTAAGCAAAAGATTGCATTGTTGTTTGTACTAGTCTTGGCTTTACCCCTACCTACGCCAGGAAATAGCATGCACAAAGGAAACTTTCACATATTTCAGCACTATCCCCAGTGTCCCCAGAGTCCTGCTTCTGCTTCATCACTGATACACAGGTAAGATCAATAACACTTGCACCTGAGATTTTTCAAACCTTTTAAGGTTTCAGCTGCTTTCAAGTACCTTCAACATCTATTATCTCTGCCAGATTGTCTCCAGTAAAGCCACTCACAACCCTGACCCTGATGTCTGGGAGCATGACATTGCTGTTCTAGCAACGAAGCCTGAACTCATTCAAGCAGCCTGAAGAAACTGTAAAATCTCCTGCAGTTCAGCTGTCAGCATCTGGTGTGTGTGCACAGCTAAAGGAGCTGTACAACTCACAGCCTGCAGACAGCAGAAGAAAGACAAACTTCAGAGCCTCCAGAAGCAGGTGCACAGCCCATTCTAACTGGCCTTTCATCACTGACAACTCAAAAAATTCTCAGCTGAGGAAAAAATGCTCAAATGATGTAGGACGTTTTAAAAGCATCCAATCCAAATTCAGGCAACCCTGAGTGCAAATGGAGTGAGAATTTCTCCACGACTGACCAAAGATTCTAACTTTCACCTAAACATAAAATAATGAAAAAAAAAGTGTAATGCATTTGTACACCAAATCATTTGCATCTGCTGGCCACAGTCCGAAGAACCACAAGCTGTGTTAACACAAACACAGAAATCTTTCCTCTTCATTTGCAGCCCAAGATGGATGCACGCTCATTAATCTCTCATTCTGACTAGTCTTCCTGGTTTTTGATCAGAAACCAATTAATAACTCCTACAGTGTATCATTTCATCTTTGGTCTTGGCTAAAATCCTTTCTGAATCTCATTCACATTACTGGCTGAAGCACATTTGAGCAGTAGCTCATTAATTTTTTGGGTGAAGCCAGACACAAGCCTGAAACAATTAATCAGCTGCTAGACTGTCTGTACTTTAATGGCATTTTAAGATTGAGGCCATATATCATAAATTGTATGTAAGAATTTAGCCATAACTGTGCTCTGCATTAATATTTCACTTTGATATTTTCAAACCTTTGTGCTTAGCTAATCATTCATCTCTAGCAGGCAGGGAACCTACCTGCACCTCTATTAAAATAATGTTTGCAACTCTTGTATTTGAGAATTTCACCTCCTTTCATATAATGGTCTCTTTTTCTAGTATTTGTTTCATAGGATAAGATCTCTTTTTAAAAAGCAATATTAAGTGATAATGGTCTTTAAAAAAATCCAAACACCTGCATTCAATTGGTGTATCACCTGCTAATTATTAAACCTTTGTATTCCTCATATTGAAAAAAAAAACAAACTGAAAATGACTTCTCCTGCTTTTCTGTACCCTGAAGTTTCATAGACATGAAGCTGAATTATTCCTAGCTTTGTTAACAGGAGTAACAAAGAATAAAGCTGACTGTTAAGTAATGTCAATCTAGGGGTTTTTCATTGTTGTTTGGTTTGTTTGGGGTTTTGCTTGCTTGTTCATTTTTTTTCTTTCTCCTTTCCAATCTGTTTCTTTTTAACTAGCTTTTTTGTTGTCTTCACTTTTCTTTATTTGCAATAATTTCCTCCCAGCAATCCCGTGAGGCACTGATGTTTTGGAATGCTACACTTTCTCATAGACCTCCTGAACGCATACACACACACGCAATCACAAAAGAGCACTGCTCACAGCAGTCTGAAATATCACAGTCTGCCACACTGTCACATAGAATGCCACATTATACTGCTTGTCATTTGAAAGAACCAGGTTATGGACAGATGCCATCTTCTGTCTCCAGCTGAACCACTGCAAGAGGATGCCCTTTATACCTATAACCCACTGATGTGCCAGCACAGCTACTTGTGTGAATCCTTCCTCACCCGTTCCAGGCAAGAGCCACAAGATAATTGTAAACAATTTAAGTCTTTGCTAACCTCTTTTCTTGCAGTAAGTCTGTGAAGAGCTTGTCATGACCAGTTCTGGCAAGACTGCTGACAGGGAAGAAAAAGCAAGAAATGCAAAAGCAGTGCTTCTTCCCACTAGCACTGTGGCTGCAGTGTGCACCTCCATTCATGCTCTTTTTGTTGCTCATCTACATCCCCAAAGTGCTTCCACTGCTTTCCAGCAAGGCTTCACAGATTTGAAACAAAATGTCCTTTAGGTCTCCCTGGAACCTTTTTCTGCATGCAAAACGGAGTATAACAGAGATGATGAAAATAGCCAGCAGAGATTGCCCTTTCTTGGTCAAAGGAATAGGTGTGCACTCATTTTTTATCAGCTTTCCTTTCAAAGCTGTTTTGATCTGGGGATTCTGCCTTACATTCTGCCTACAGGACATTCTGTTTTACTGGCACAATTCCCACCACTATCGTTGCAGTTATGTCAGCGTTTCCACTAAGCACTGTATCTCTGAGGAGCTTATGGTAACCAAGCTGCCAGAATTCATTCTGGACTCAGACTTCACATATTGTAAATTACCAGTGATGGACTTTTCCCTTCTTTAAAAACCACAGAGTTAATTGATATTTCAATACACACAATGTAGCAATAAGAACATAATTTGGTTCTATATCACACTATTTTGAAATGTTTCAGGTAACTTACTGCAGCCAGAACATTTTGCTCCTAAGAGGCCACTCAAGCAATAAAAACAAACCAAGCCAGAATGACCCCCTGCAAGAAGCTACAGAACTGCATTTTCTGACCTGCACGTTTAGCCACAAGAGATATTTCTGCAATGTGGATCAGTTGTTTTGGGGTGCTGAGGCTTCATTTTGTGTTTGATAAGGCTTGCCACATGGCACCACTTATTCAGAGCAAAGTTTTGCTTCACTATGATGATGCTCCTGAAGGCAGGACATATAATGGCTTACATGACATAAGCCTTTGTTATGAAGGCCATGCACTGCTCGCGTAAACATTCTAGTGGGCTCTATGGGCTCCAGAACAAAGCAAAACATATGCACCTCTTAAGTGTGGAGGACCAGACAAGAGTTATTTAACGACAGCTCAGTTGACATTAAAGAATTACTGTCAAATGAGACAAACATGGGGAGATTTTTTGCATTAAGATCTGTCATCCTGGGGCAAAAAACAGAGAAGGAAATACCTGTTCTGGGTGTGTGGGATGCAGTTTTATCCACCTACTATTTTCAGTAGCAACTGGAAATTTGTAGAGAGGTACGGCATCCTGAAGAGAAGCACAGCCAGAGAGCTGCATATATGCACTTATGTCAGATCTCTTGGAATTAGTTCCTTTAGGAGGAAAATCTTACATTTTATGGGAAAAGAACAGATATCTGGGGGAAGATATTAGAATAACAATCAACCTAACCTGTTGACTTTCACTTGTGGAAATGTTCCCACCAAAGCATAAGCAGAACTATGTCTATCTGACAGAGATATTCACCCCCTTCTCGGCCTGCATTGTGTTCAAAGATGGGTCATATTTGCCCAGGAAGAAGCCAGGGAAGGGATTGCTCTGCACAGGAAAAGTGCATGATATTAAAGACATCTCTCACAGGTGATAATGCTGCTAGGGACAGGCTGGCTTTGCCACACCAGGCATTCACAGTATCACAGTATCAACAAGGTTGGAAAAGACCTCACAGATCATCAAGTCCAACCCTTTGCCACAGAGCTCAAGGCTAGATCATGGCACCAAGTGCCACGTCCAATCTTGCCTTGAACAGCCCCAGGGATGGCAACTCCACCACCTCCCCAGGCAGCCCATTCCAGTATCCAATGACTCTCTCAGTGAAGAACTTTCTCCTCACCTCCAGCCTAAATCTCCCCTGGCGCAGCCTGAGGCTGTGTCCTCTTGTTCTGGCGCTGGCCACCTGAGAGAAGAGAGCAACCTCCTCCTGGCCACAACCACCCCTCAGGTAGTTGTAGACAGCAATAAGGTCTCCCCTGAGCCTCCTCTTCTCCAGGCTAAACAATCCCAGCTCCCTCAGCCTCTCCTCGTAGGGCTTGTGCTCAAGGCCTCTCACCAGCCTTGTCGCCCTTCTCTGGACATGCTCAAGCATCTCAATGTCCCTCCTAAACTGGGGGGCCCAGAACTGAACACAGTACTCAAGGTGAGGTCTAACCAGTGCATAGTACTACTGCCCTCTAAACAGCCTCCATGCTCTCAGGACAAACAGGTTAGCTTAATGAGTGGCAGCATCACCCACAACTGGGCAAAGCACCAATAATGAAAGTAACCTTTGCACTGGCTTTCCCACACCTGTTGCCAGTAGCGAAGCTGTCCCAGTGAAGGAAGAACCGGAAAACAAAGATACAAGTGAGCATAGCATAGGCAGGAGCCAGCGCTGCTGCCCTAACTATCTGCAGTGAAATTACAGGCTGACAAACTTCTGATGTTGATTGTCCTCTCCATAAAACACATCTTGTACACGATTTTTAGAATTTCCACTCACAACCCATTTATTCCTTCCTTATAGTGCACAAACATTTCTGTACTGAGGTAATCTCATACGAACAGTAGGGGGGAAATCAAGAATCTATGGCAGAGTATTACCCAAGTTATAAAAGCACTTTATTACTCTATTGTGTGCCTAAAATTTCTGGAACATTGTAGCAGATGTATTTTATAGAGAGATGACAACACATTTTAATGAAATCCAGGTTTAGATTCTGGCAACATTTCTTCCTTGATTTTATATTTTGTAACTGACTCTACTATCCCACCAGGAAAAATCAACAGATTATTTAGTGCATCTCACCATCACACCTTCATGTGTATTTGTACAGAAAAGAAAATAACTGCCTGACAGACTGGGACTTACTTTTTCTTTACTTGAAACCAAATTCCATCTTCCTCTGTTCACAATTCCAGCTTGTTCTGGTCTCTTCCAGGTGAAATTCAAGGAGTCATTATAAGTTTTGCTGGACCTCTTGGTGTAACATGTATTTTCTTGTTGATTTAGATTGCAAACCTTTCTACAGTGGCTCAGCCTGAAGTACTGTGGAGCTGCTCTCCAGCTCCTTCCTCACACTACTCTGGGAATGGATAGAGGGTTACGTCCTGCACTCCTTATCAATGCCCACTGAAGGTAGCAGCACCCTAAAGAAAAAAGAAAAGAGCCTCACTGTTCCCAGTTCCTGTCATCAAGCACTGGAGCAATGTGAACATGCTTTAACAATCCCCTGCATGCCCAGGTGCATCAGGTTAGCTGCCCAATATAAATTTGTCTCTGGTGCCTATGAATAAATCAGCACTGGTCAGGCCACACCTTGAGTACTGTGTCCAGTTCTGGGTTCCTCAATTCAAGAGAGATGTTGAGGTGCTGGAGCG
Source organism: Pogoniulus pusillus (assembly GCF_015220805.1). Classification (NCBI taxonomy): domain Eukaryota; kingdom Metazoa; phylum Chordata; class Aves; order Piciformes; family Lybiidae; genus Pogoniulus; species Pogoniulus pusillus. Next base: position 19,769,983 of record NC_087266.1, read on the forward strand.
TGTCCAGAGAAGGGCAACAAAGCTGGTGAGGGGCCTGGAACACAAACCCTATGAGGAGAGGCTGGGGGAGCTGGGGTTGTTTAGCCTGGAGAAGAGGAGGCTCAGGGGGGACCTCATTGCTGTCTACAACTACCTGAAGGGAGGTTGTAGCCATGTGGGGGTTGGCCTCTTCTCCCAGGCAACCAGCAATAGAAAAAGGGGACACAGTCTCAAGTTGTGCCGGGGAAAGTATAGGCTGGATGTTAGGAGGAAGTTCTTCCCAGAGAGAGTGATTGGCATTGGAATGGGCTGCCCAGGGAGGTGGTGGAGGCACCATCTCTGGAGCTGTTCAAGAAAAGCCTGTCTGAGGCACTTAGTGCCATGGTCTAGTTGACTGGATAGGGCTGGGGGATAGGTGGCCTGGATGATCTTGGAGGTCTCTTCCAACCTGGTTGATTCTATGATTCTATGGTTTATTAAAAGCAATATATATTTGCTTTATGAGAACATTTCTGACACAGCAGTAAGCATCTTTACCACACTGAGTTTCTTTCTTAACACCATGTGGATGCTGCAGCTTTTCAGGCAAACCACTGTACACATTTAAACTGAACAAAAAAAAAAAACCAAAAGAAAGAAGGAAGGGATGTAAGTGGTAACACTCAACACATTATTCTTGGAAACAATTTTTTCTGAAACTGCTGCTAATGGACGAGAAGCTGGGCATGAGCAGACAGTGTGCGCTTGCAGCCCAGAAGGCAAATCACATCCTAGGCTGCATCTAAAGATGCCTTGCCAGCAGATGCAACATTTTACTCTGGTGAGACCTCACCTGGAGTACTGTATCCAATTATGGAGTCCTGAATATAGGAAGACCTGCTGAACCTGGCAGAGCAGGTCCAGAGGAGTGCCACAAAAATGATCAGGAGATTGGAGCACCTCCGCTACAAAGACAGGCTGAGGGGGCTGGGGTTGTTCAGCCTGGAAAAGAGGAGGCTCTGAGGGAGACCTAATAGCAGCCTTCCAGTATTTGAAGGGGCCTATAAGAAGGATGGAGAGAGACTGTTTACAAAAGCATGTGGTGATAGGACAAGGGGCAATGGCTTCAAAGTAGAGAAGAGCAGATTGATATCGGCTATTAGGAACAGGTTCATTACTTATGAGGGTGGTGGGACACTGGAACAGGTTGCCCAGGGAGGTGATTGGAGTCCCACCTCTGGAGATATTCAAAGTGAGGATCGACAAGGCTCTGGGCAACCTGACCTAGTTGAGAAGGCCCCTGCAGTCAGCAGGGTTGGACTACATGACCTTCGGAGGTCCCTTCCAAGCCAGACCATTCTAAGATTCTGTGATTCTACCCTGAGGATTGTCTTACAGGAAACACCCAATGCAGGATATTTCTATCTGAATGCAGAGTTATAACACTGGGCAACATCACAAGCAACTTTACACAAGGGGTCTTAACACAAGTGTGGCAAGCGTGACCAACTTTTTTACAAGGCACACAAAGGGCTCTGTCCCTGGAGCGGACAGCCCACAAGGCTGTGCAGATCCATTGGTACTACTATCACACTTACAAAGATTTCTTTCAATATTGTATAATAATAAATCATCTTCAAAGAGTTTTTATTAACTTGTGGTCCTTTTGATGACTTTACAAAGAAAGAAGAAGAAAATATATGTCATCTACACACAGGTGTAGATTCCTCCCAGGAAGCCAAATCTTGGTGCTCCTAAATTAAGGCACTGCCTCCATCTCCTATGTGCTTCACACATGCAGTGCCAGCACTTTTCTACAAGGAAAACAAACAGTCCACTCCTGCCAGCTGAACAGGACCACAGACACCTAACAGTTATGGTGCATTTTGTGGGCCCAAATAATCTCTATTCAAAATCAGATGGTGAATGAGAACTGAAGCTTAAATAAAACCAGGGTATTTTTCTAGCAGCACTACTGCCTTCTTGGAATCCACATAAACATCAGTACAAAACACAGGAAGTTAAAACACTGTAATGAAATCTACTGCACATGGGATTCTGAACCTAAAACATATCTGTAATGTCACCATGACATGAAATTTAGGAGATACCAGCAGTCATATTTGTGTTCTTCTACCACCAGTTAAAAACAGTTTGCAGTAGAAGCTCCATAAAAGACTTTGCTCACTAAGTTGATTGTAAAGATGTCTGAAAGAAGTTTTGTGCTGTTGCCAGAAGAGAGCATCTGGACCTTCCACTATCAAGATGAAGACCAAATACTCTATCAAACAAGCCTTACTGGATACATTCAACCATGAAAAATTAAGTATTATTATATAGCTCTGCTTAGGAAATACTCACAAACACAGCCAACAGCTAGAAATCCCAGGAGACTTGGGAACCTCAAAACAGCATTCTGCAGAGGATGCTTAGCATCTTTGACCTGAGATTCAGCATACTCATGGGTCTGAAATGTTCAGAGTTCCTTGTTCTGGTCATCTGTTACAGTATTTCTAATTTATGTTGAGGTTTACCTCATTGGAAGATATCCCAGGCCTAGTTGTGGACATTCTTTTCTGTGCATTCTCAAGGAGACACTGTACTGCTGCTCTGCCTAGGAAGTTTGAAGTCACCCAGTATCAACAGCTCCTTTTGTCCTTCCTTTTCAATCACAGAGTATTTAGGGTACACGTTCCATAGCCCAACAGGCTACTTAACCCACAATACTCTTCTCTAAATGGCTGTGGCAGCTTTGTCCAGGGCCACATACTAATGGTACCGACACACCACCTCATTCATACTTTCCCTAGATGCTCCAATAAACAATTACGAGTTTGCTATATAAGCAACCACTTAGATGGGAATGTGTGTTAACAATCCTTAAAGAGGCAATTCACACTTCTGACACCACTTGTCTCAGGCATTTCTCTCTGAAAATGTTTGATTTATGTTTTGGGTACCTCCTTTACAACGACAAAGGTTTTGTTCTGCTTGGCTACCTCAGTGAGGAGTTTTCATTTTCTCTGTAGCATAGATAGACATTTGCACATACATACAGAGCTTGCGCAGAACACTGCCTCCTTGACAAGCAGAAGGGACCCCTTGTCTCCACAAAATCTAACAAAATGTGAAGTAAGGGTGAATCAATGAACTATTTCCCACTACTACTGCAGGGAGACACCCTATTCCATTTCCAGTCTCATTCTGTCTCCCAGCTACTCCTGGGCACACTCTTCCACCACTCCTTTTGCACTGAATCTAACAAACATGGAATCAATTTAGAAAGTGTCAAATGCAACAAACTGACAGAAACTCAGCCCTCTCAAAGGTCAGTTTTACCTTAAATTAGGGAAATTAACTTCTTATTGGAAGCATGTAGTGAGTGGCACATCTGGCAGAACGGAGGGGAAAAACCTTCACACAGCTGAGAGTCAGGACAGGCAGCAAGGCGCTAAATCGAGCTCCTTTGGCAAGAGTGAGCTGCTAGACAGTTCAGGTACACTGGGACTTCAGCCTAAATCACTGGGAACCCAGTTCACTATGTTATGCCTTGTTTAACCAGACAGCACAGTCTCCAATAAACCCTGCTTCCCACAACACAGGTTACAGATCATTTAACTGCATCTTAATTTCCAAATAATTTTCATATTTGCCTTCCAAATACAAATGAATCTAAGATTTTAGACTGAAAGCAGTAGTTGCTAATACTTTGTGAATAATAATCTGTCGTGCTTGAATTTCCTTAAAGCATAAGCATACCAGGTAATTCCTTCACATAAAGCACTCCAAAATTCCAGCAGGAGGAACTACTTACATTCATAACAGCTTTATTTATTAAAGCTGTTCCTTTATGTTACCTGATTCTAGACATAGATCCATTTATTTTGGAAATGGCAACTCACATACTGGGCCCAAAGCATGTATTATCTGGGCAGACATGATTAGTTTTAGCAATGTCATCAACCATTGTTGCCTGGGAAATCAAATCCTGCAAACTGTGACAAGGCTGAGTCATCCTCTTTGGTAATAATATGATGATATGCTATAACTTAATGGAGATGAAAAACTGGACAATAGTACTCAGGCTACCACAAAATGAAGTTAATAAAAGCTGAAGGTAAACTCCAACAGGTTGTTGCTTCTCTTGTTTTGTATTAGATGTGCAATCAATCAACATTTTAAGCCAGATGCTGATGGCTGTATTAGAGGTGAACTGCAAGAGCTTTTTTTCCCTTTGATTTATAGCATGAACTCACCATCCTTTTTTTTTTCTTCTTTTATGATTCACACAGAAACCTCATAGGTATGTATTTTTTCCTCCTCTACGTATTTTATTAATAAATAATGCAGTGAAAGCACACATCTACAGTTTTGAAATGTGAAATCAACAGCAACATCAGAGCATAGGTTTTTCAGCCCTTCACATCTTAACGAGTGGTTTTTTTTCATGGTTCAGCATTTGTTGTATTTATGTCTTACACTAGACTTACTACTTGGGAAGATAGCCCAGCACAGATGTAAATTCATCCTCAATTTCCTTATTCAGAGAAGTACATCACAGGATGGAGACCCTGACAGCTTCAGTGGTTCTGGTGAGAGACCTCGAGCACAAGCCCTACGAGGAGAGGCTGAGAGAGCTGGGATTGTTTAGCCTGGAGAAGAGGAGGCTCAGGGGAGACCTTATTGCTGTCTACAACTACCTGAGGGGTGGTTGTGGCCAGGAGGAGGTTGCTCTCTTCTCTCAGGTGGCCAGCACCAGAACGAAAGGACACAGCCTCAGGCTGCGCCAGGGGAAATTTAGGCTTGAGGTGAGGAGAAAGTTCTTCACTGAGTCATTGGACACTGGAATGGGCTGCCCGGGGAGGTGGTGGAGTCGCCGTCCCTGGGGCTGTTCAAGGCAAGATTGGATGTGGCACTTGGTGCCATGGTCTAGCCTTGAGCTCTGTGGTAAAGGGTTGGACTTGATGATCTGTGAGTTCTCTTCCAACTCTGATGATACTGTGATACTGGTACACAGCTCTGTGCTCTACCCTGCTGCAAGCATGAGCAGAACGTTATACAAGTGGTGTAGGAACACTATCATATAGCATCAAATACAGCTTAATGGGATGGTTAAAGGAAGAGAGCATGTGTCATACAAGAACGGGCTGAGAGAACTGGGACTCACTGTGTATAAATACCTGCATCACTGTGCAGAAATGTCTGACAGGAGGGAGTAAAGATGACAGAGTCATCTGTGCCCAATGACAGGTCCAGAAGCAGTGGGCATATACTGAAATATCAGAAATGTAATTTAACTACAAAAAGAAACATAAGAAGAAAAATAAACCAACTTTTCTTTTTATCTCCTTTCCCCTTGCCGTGAGGGTGACAGAGCACTGGAGCAGATTGCCCAAAGAGGTCTCCCCATCCTTGGGCATACTCAAGTTATCCAGACCTGGCCCTAAGCAACCATTTCTTGCTAATGCTGCCTATAGCAGAAGTTTGGAGTCTCCCCCAGAGCTCCCCTGCAGCCTCAGCAATTCCAGTAAGTGTCTGATATTTATTTTGCACTGCAAGCTCATATATTTCTGCATCTTTTTTTTTGTGCTATTTTGAAGCAGGCTAGAATGTTTTGGTGAGAAGAATTAGGTTACAAGCTGTAAAAGGAAAACAATGGTGATGTCTACTTCCCTCACAGGCCTGCTGAGAAGTATAGGAACAAGAAATAAAAAGTAATCACTCTCGCTGGGGCTGCTGGCTGAGCTGCATCTCTCTAACCTCACCCTCCATTTTTGGACTAATCCACTTTGCTTCCTAACCCCCTGGCCGACCCTCTACTTTTCCTTGGGACTGGGGTAAGGGGGGAGGTGAAGAGGTGGTTGAGAGCCCCTCCTGGGGACTCAGGTTTCTGGGAGGGGAGTTGTGTTTCTATGTTACCTTTTTTGCCTTGTGTATTTCTGTCTATAACTGCATATACTGTAAATATCTGTTTGTATATTGTGCTAGCTATAAATAATAAGCTTCATTCATATTTCCAGAACTGGCTGAGTCTAGCCTGGGTGATTTCTAAAGTGTGTGTGTGGGGGGGCAGGGAACACCCAAACCATCACATCTTACAGCAAAAAAAAAAAAAAAAAAAAAGAAAAAATTCTTGAAGTGACAAATACATCCACAGAACTTTTTTTCTTGAAGTGTAAATTCTGTGAAACCACATCAACAACTCCTCCCTTCCATTCCAGTATAACCAACGAACAACTCTCAACATTCAAAAAGTTATCAGATCAGAAAAGTGCAGATCTCTCTACTACTTATTTTGTAAGAAACAACTGCAGACTCAAATTGAACCCAGCAAGAAGATTCTATTATTGGAAAAACAAGACCACGAATGAAAAATATGCACATTTGACCTTTGATGAACGTCGTATTAAGAGAAGCTCAATTTTAAGTCTGATTTGCCCCTTTCTAATTTAATTTTAATCAGCTGCCAGTTACAGTGGCTGTATTATTTGGTTACATGGGACACCTGTTTAAGTCTGTCTCCATACGGAGAGAAGGGATTCTTTTCCGAGAGGCAGCTGCATCAGTAGCTTATTAAAAGCTTTTCTAAGTATTATAAAAAGCAGGCAATGATCAGAACAAGAAGAGACGCTCACAGCAGCACCGAGTCGGGAAGCTGGACAATGCAGCGCTCTGCTCCCATCAGCGATTCTACCCCTTGCAGGGGGTTGCAGGTGTAGGGTACAGTCACGTAAACGCCGCTCAAGCAGTAATCTGCTGCCTGTAATAGAGCCTCGGCTCGCTGAGGGCCCTCGAACCAGCCTCGGGCAGCTGGTGCCTGCGCTGCCCGGCCGCACAGGAGCAACAGGTTGCCACTCAGCGGCGATCCGAGGGTACGTAGCAGAGCCAAGCCGCCGGGATCCCGGGAGACACCACTCCTCCCAGACTTCGAAAGGGACAAGGTGGACGCGCAGCTGCAAGCCCTAGCCGTGCCACCGCTCCTCCGGCAAACCACCCCTCGGCCCTGCGGCCACTGGCCCGACCGCGCTCCGCCGCTCCCGCCCCACAGCGGACCCGGCGCGCGCACGCGCAGCCCCGCCCCAGCGCGGCCGTTACCGCCCTCTGGCTCCTCTCGCGAGAGCGGGGGCGTCCGGTGCGAGCGGCTGTGTGCGCGTCGGGCAAGATGGCGGTGGAGTCGCGGGTCACGCAGGAGGAGATTAAGAAGGAGCCGGAGAAGCCGATCGACCGGGAAAAGGTGCTGGAGTCCGTGCTGCGCGCCTTCTTGTGCCGTTCCCGGGCGGGGCGGGGGGCGGGGAGCGGGGAGGGAACGGCAACGGCAACGGAACGGCAACGAGTGCGGCGGCACCATGATGCATCTGGCTGGGAGGGGAGAAGTGAGGGGGTTGGGGGTGGTGAGTGGCCGCTCATCCTCGCCGCCTCCCGCAGACGTGCCCGCTGCTGCTTCGCGTCTTCACCACCAACAATGGGCGGCACCACCGTATGGACGAGTTCTCCCGCGGCAACGTGCCCTCCAGTGAGCTGCAGATCTACACCTGGTGAGTGTGCGGCGGCCTGGGCCTCTCCGCCCAGGCGTCGGGCACGGCGGCGAACGGGAACCCTGCAGACGGGAGCACCGGGCGGGATCGAAAAGTTTGCCTGGCTCCTCTGGCTGATCCTGGGCTGCAAGAGCGAGATCCGTGAGCCTTGTCTAGAGCAGGGAACATGGGGAAGCTCTCACGAGTGCCTTTGAGAGCTAAGCCTTGGTGGCAGCTCTGGGGGGAAAAGGCAGCTGCCCCTAGGAACGCTTCTGCCTATAGCCACGGCAACTTAGAGCTGGCGCCTGTGGAAGTGCAGCTTTAGTTAAGAGTCGATTGTCGCAGACTGAAACTTAGTGCAGTTGAATTGCCCGATTACTGATGCATGTAATCGGAGGCTTATGTTGTGGCATGTGGTTATCACAAGGAGTTTATTCAGTGCAGAGACTATGTAATGATTACATTTTGTCTCAATGGCCTCGTTTTTTTGGTAGATGTCCCGGAAGGCTTGAAATGTTACGTGAATGGTGTGTTGGTTTAAGTCAGAGCTTCTTGAAAGCAGAGTGTTTACTTTTGTATAGGCAGGTAGCAATACTGTAACAGCTGCGTTTTATAGTTTTCACATTTGCTTTAGAGAACTGCTTTGTCTGTGTTGCAAAACCTGTCAGGTTTTGTTTATGGTGTTTTGAAGAATGCTTTTGAAAGTGAGTTATGCTAGTTTTTGAGACTTTGCAAAGTGTTTGCTAGGCCTGTAACATTTACGTTGTATGGTTGAATAAGTCTGGTTTTGTGGTTAGCAAAGCATGCAGTTCTAATTTACTTCTTAATGGGATTTATGGACTCAGTCCAGGCTATTGATGGTGTCAGAGCTGTTTGCCATCTGCAAAGTCAGAATGGGCATTGTCTATCAACACACTGTTCTTTGGTTGATTGAAGCTTGGAGTGACTGTACAGTCTGTATAATTAGAGCTGCTCTAGTTGTGGTGATTGAGTCCTTTTGTTCTTGAAATTATGGAAGTGGGCTTTGGCCTTGGTCTGGTTGAAGTTTGGGAAAAGGAGGAGTGCTGCCTGCTAGGGCAGAAATGGAAATCTTGATGGAAATGGAAAACACTATTAATGTCTTCTGTTTTTTTTTTTTTTTTTTACATTTCCTTTAATAACTATTTTAACACAGATGTCAAGAGAAGGAAACTCTTACACATTCTATAAATGCATGAACTCATTTGAAAAAAAGGGCTGGCCCTCACTGTTTAAACAGGAACTTTTTTGAGAGAACTAGAAAAGCAGATGTTGAAACTTAGGTGGAGGGGAAGAGATTTGTCTTAATATCAGAATAACTCGAAAGTTAGTTAGTGGGCTACATTTGCACAAGGCCACGTTGCCTCCAGAGTACAGTAAGTGGTGAATTCTCCCAGGTATTAATAACTGGGGCAAATTCTTATCACTTGATCATTAGATCAAGTTGTACTGTTTGGAATTGTTATGTAGCTGTGAAATCAATGGCTTGCTATGTAGCTGAAATCCAAGATCAAATTCATTCTTCAGGTATCATCAGAAGTATGCAAAGACAAGGAAATATGTGGCAGAGTTGTTGCACTGATTGGATTACAGCTGAAGGGGGAAGCTTTTTCTGTTGCTGATGTGTTTCAGAATGTGAACCACTTCGGTTTGTTTGTTTAACATAGGATGGATGCAACCCTGAAAGAGCTGACCAGCTTAGTGAAAGAAGTTTACCCAGAAGCACGGAAGAAGGGCACACACTTCAATTTTGCAATTGTTTTTACAGATCTCAAGAGGCCTGGATATAGGTAAATGGCATTTCTTCTCCAGGTTAATAGAAGGTGTCAGGCACTGGAACAGTAAAGTATTTTTCATTCATGCCACTTTTAAAGTTCAGAACCCATGGGATAACAGACCATTTGCAAACTGAATTTTGCTCAGTGACCGTCATTGTTCACATGTTCTTGTGTGCGTGAAGGCTTTGGTTGCTATATTGGCAACCAGTCAGAAGATGGACCTGCAGCTCAAGATAAAACTTTGTTTCTGCTGATACAAGCTGTGGTATGCATTTGAATTTTAGGAGTGATCTTGTTGCAAGTATCTGTCTTCCAAAACAGTATGAGCTAACCTTTGTCAGCAACCAGTGGATATGTCCTCTCACCTCCGTGTTCTTGTTCTGAATCTGTATGGAAGAGGGCAGGGGATTCTTTCTAATACATAACTTAATTCGGTAGAAGGTTCTCCAACCTCACTGCCACATCAGAAAGAGGATGTTGTGTAGGTTTTCTTGGTGCATCTGGTACTGGAGAGAGAAAATCCCAGCATCCAGTGTATATATAACTAAATACATGTGCAGTGCAGAAGATGGCATGGGAAGATTGTCATGAACTGATGACAGTTCCTGTTTCAAACTTCTAGAGAGGTTGATCTCTGACAACTAAATGGCTTTTTCTCTCCTATGTGCAGGGTGAAGGAGATTGGCAGCACCATGTCAGGCAGGAAGGGCACAGATGATTCCATGACGTTGCAGTCTCAGAAATTCCAGATAGGAGACTACCTGGATATAGCAATTACTCCTCCAAACCGTGCACCACCCCCATCGAGCCGCATGAGACCATACTAAAGTGTTGCTTCTTTGTATGATTGCATCTTCTGTTTATTCCTACTTGCTGTTCTAAAGCAGGCTTATTTTTTTGCTTTTGTTGCTAAGCAGGAGCACCTGAAGACAAAGCTTAAGCATCAGAAATGAACCTTAACTTTAAAACCTTAGTTTGTCTAGAAGAAACACTTATCTTTAGCAGTGCCATCATCCTATCCCTGATTGCTATAGTTTGAACAGTAAGTTCGTGTCCGGTGTTTCAAAATTTCCATAAAACACGACCATGAGGATTACAGGTGTCTGTAGTTCTGTCTTGTTTGGAATAAAGATTGATGTTAATCTTTTCATAGTGTGGCGCTGTTTGGTTTTGTTTGGTTTGGTGGTTTTTTTTGTTTGTTTCTTTAAAGTGGATTTATGCAGAGGAATTCAGAAGTTAGCTTTTAAGCAGAAGTAGAAATTGAAGGAGGACCAAAGCTTTTGTCTGGGCTGATTGAGTAGAGAGGTAGGTGATCAAGAGGACAGCATCTGGTTTTGACTTCCAGAACTCTGAGGAAGGTGAGTCCTGTAGTCTATTTCCTTTAGTTCATCTAATGGATGCATACAAATTTGGACCCTACTTTGACTGTTCTGTGCTTGGCAAATATCACTGTATAGCCCTAGATAAGATGGCTTTTCACTAAGCTTGCAGCTTCTATGGAGTATCAGTTTCTCAATTTACTATAGCCCTGGGGTCTTGGGACAAAGCCAGCTGTGAGGTATCAAGGTGTTCAGGGATGTTGCACATTATAAGTTAGTGATTGAAGATTGAGGGTGTGATGGGTGTCCAGCAGCCAGCACTAGAATCTAAGAGGAAAGGGCAATTAAGCGTTCTCAGTTGTCCATGGGGAAACTGGATGGCTGGTCTGTGTGATGTTGCCTGGTACCTTCTTACAAAATAGAATGAAGGGGATGCCCCATCTCGCAGCAAATCCCATAGGGCAGGATGAAGTCTGAGACTATTTCAATGCTTGCCAGTTCTTTCTGTCACTGCAGGGGGAGATCTTGAGACAGGCAGATGTCTCTTGTCTGAGCAGGCTCCAGCTGTCCCTGGGCTATGAGCCTCTGCCAGCTGACCAAGAGCATCCAGCTGGTCTGGAGAGAGCCAGGTACTTGTTTTCTGCACATTATGTCCCTGTGTGCTGAGAAAAAGGCAAGAGGCCTTAGATCAGAGGCTAAGCCTGAAGTAAGTGATCTGTCTGCTGAGGACAAGGCATGTTTTCTCTCAGGAGCTGTGATTTATGTTCTTTTTTCTTTCAGGAGGCCCATGGTATGCAGTACAGCCTGAGGGATCTTGGGCTGAGTTCTGTCAGTAGTTCACCCTTTTCTATCCGCCCCCTTCTCTGGCTTCTCTGTTAGGGAGTTGCTATTTTAGCCTTCATGAATGTTTCTCATTTGCAGAATTAAATGCATCTGAGTCACTTTTTCCCCCAAGACAGGAGGCTGAAAAGTGTCTCACTCTTCTTTCGAAAGTGCTGAAGAAAATACAATATAAATGCTGCTTTAAAAAGCACTGATCTTGAAAGTGGCAATGAAGCTAGTGTGGCCATAAGTGGGATGGGTGGGATGTTTAGCCAGAGTAAAAGGGATGCTTTCCAAGATACTGCTGCTGTGAGGAGCCCATGTGTCCTAACAGCTTGGTGATTTCTTGGGGCCCCTGCTGCCTCTGTGTTGGATCATGAGCTCTAGATCAGCAGCGTCACCTTGCAGACCTCAGTGGACAAAAAAGTGGTGAAGTGCTATAGCAAGTGGCCCTAGAGAGGTGGTAGAAGTCCAGTCCCTGGAAATGTTCAAGATCAGGTTGCATGGGGCCCTGAGCAGTCTTAACCCAGTTCAAGATGTCTGCTTACTGCAGAGAGGTTAGATTAAATGACCTTTAAATGTTGATTCAAACCTGAAGCATTCTTGTTAAGTGGGCTGTGGATCATCCATGCAGCCTAGTAATTGAGGTGAGTTGTACAGTAACCAGCATGTAATTATGGAATTGCACAGCCTCTCACTGAAGGCAAGGACAGACCTGCCACTAGGGTTACACATGAACATGGGCATTTCCTCATTTTTGTGTCCTGCTTTTTGCTTTAATTATCTTTAGGGATAATTCTTATGTAGTCAATATATACGGGAAGAGGAGCAAGTGACCTTGTCTGTGACTCAGTTGTTCTGGGAAGGGGGCTTGGCTGTACTGCTGGAACTGTTACCCATAGGAACAAGGTTGTATGTCTCTTCTGAAGCCATTGTTAAAGCTGAGGAAGGATGTAAGTCCTTAAAGAGCAGAGTATGTACAGAACAGCGATTCAGGGAAACAAAATAGTGATCTCAAAACTGAACAGTAATGTGGTGCAGAAAACACTAGATCCAGATCCACAAGGCTTGCCTTGTTTGCAGCAATTTAATTGTTTTTTATCCTTCATCAAAGCAGCCGGATCTTTTTTCCTCTTATTTTTGAATGCTGAAGACCTTAAGAGACACAACTCGTTCATGTTTGCACTTTTTCACCAGCAACCCACCTACCCAAAGCTCTTTACCTCCCAGCTGTGTAAAGCAAAAACCTAGCATGACAGTTTTTGGTTTCCTGACATTGCAATTTCTCAGAGGTAACTCACACAGCACCCCAGACAGCAGGCAGCTCTTGCCTCCTGCCCAGGCCCCTCCAAGGATACCACACCTACACTCACTCTGGCAGGTTTCTCTCCAGGTCTCACCTTGTCTCTGCACTTCCTCAGAGGGGCTCAGCTTTTATCTGCCTTCAACCACTGACAAACACTGGGCCACTCGTGCAGGTCTCCACCTCCTGTGATCCCTGGCTCTGGCAGCTGCCAGTATGAGCTGGGCTCCCTGGCAAGGCCTGGAGAAGAACTCCACACCTTCCCTGGGGGAGGCAGCATGGTCACATGGACCATGCTATGGAACCAAGGCACTATCACCTAATTTCTCTTTTTATAATCCTCATTAGCAGTTACTGCAAGCTGCTCTGCTCCTAGAGAGGACTTCAGGTTTCTGTGTTCCTTCTCATGTGCTTTTCCTGCCTGTTCAGGTATGGTTCATTGCAAATACCTAAGTATTGTTCCTGCTAAGTGCTAGACAGGCTTTTGTTTATCATAAGAGGAATAAAGGACTCCTCTTTGTCATGTTCAGGCCTTAAACTAAGGGCTCCCTTTTCACAACCCCCTGCTGCTTTCACCACCCCTCCACTACAGGTTCATGAATGTGATGTACGCTCAGAACAGCAATCGAGTAACCATTTCCTTCCCTGCAGTGGCAGCTTGATCTTTAGCACGGTTATCCTGCAGTGCTTTTAGGAGAGGTTGCCTGCATCTCTAGTACAGAAGCTGATATCTGGGTTGATTAGTTCCCTAATCAAGAAGCTAAGACAACTTTGCTTTGGCAATAACCTGGACTGCATCAGACACAATCCTTGCTCTGGCACCATATTTGATGTCTGACTTGAGCAGCTGTAGAGGCTTAAGTATTGCTTTACAGCTCTAGTCAAAAGTAGAATTAGCCCTGATACAGCAGGAAAACATTAAGTGCTATCAGCAAGTTCTCTTGCTATGGAAAGCATGGAAATTTTAGGTCTCAGAAACACTCTTGTATCAGAGCAGATGAATGACAACAGCCATGGTCACATTCAAAGAACAGCTAAGATGCAGCCTGCCAAACCCAAAGCAATACAATTACCTCTGCTCTTCTCTCAACCCCATGTCTAGACATGACAGCAAATCAGCTAGGTTCAAAAATAGCATCAGCTCCTCTGACAACAGGACCCTGAGGAACATAAATAGTAAAACACCCCTGTTGTGCTGTGCATAGCAGGCACTGTGCCCAGCCATGATCTGTGATGAGAAGGAGGTGCCTGGCTAGCACACTGGGACAAGGCACTGGAGGTAAAGTGTCTAAGGGCTGGGTTCAGAGGGTCTGAGGTGTTTGAGACCCTCCCTGGGGTATTTCCAGTCTCACAGAACTGACATGCATAAGTAGACATCCTTGCCTAACAACTCACTTGACCTCTTCAACACCTAGCAAGAAAATACAGTGAATGCTGGAAGTGACATCTTCAAAGGCACTTCTGGTGGAGCTGCTCCTAGTGAAGAATGAATTCCTTACTTTGTGCTTCAGGCAAACATGAGTTAGGGCCTTGAGACTTGGGAGTCTTTAACAGGCCCCCATACTGCAGCTGGCTCAGATAACCCTGTTGCCTATGCTGTCTGAATCCACTTTTCTCACGTCCTCGGTGCACGTTTGTGAGATCTGCCAGCACAACACTGCTAAATAAGCACAGCTGACCTTTTTGTTTCTAGGTTTCTGCTGAGGTCTTCTAGCTGAAAGCCATAGAGTACATACCCAGGCTTCAGAGAACAAGACAGGAGAGCCCCATCAGTGGTTTTAGGTAGGGCATTTGAAGAACAGCACCTGGCACACAAGCATCCCACAACACTGACAGCAGGTAGTGAGATACCTGAGGTATCTCATAGGTAGCATGATACTTGTCTGCTCAGCTGGGGCTGTGTACTCTACCACAGTCCTTGTCTAGCTTGAGGCCTGCTGGCAAGCATGCCATACTCTTGTTGCCTTTGGTTAAGAACTGAACTGACAAGCAATTCTTATAGGAACTCTTGAAAGGAAGGAAAACCTAAAGGTTTGAAATATAGCCCCACTAGCACGTCACAACAGCCAGCATGGGTAGGAACAAATCACAGCACTCTCCCAAGGGTGAGGGAGAGAGAAGGGCAGATTTGGGAGCAGGACTGATGTGTCCTGAGGGTTGAAGAGGAATTGCTTCAACTGCCATGGAAGCACTCACAGAACAGCCTCTGAGAATTGTACCAAAGCAATTGACAGGATACAATTCACAGATCAACTTCATCTGCCAGAGATAAGAGGATGTGTTGTTTTGCACTCTCCCTACTCTTTCCCTTTTCTTGTCTCAACACTTGTCAAGGCCTTTATTGGTGAGCAGTGATGTGGGTCAGCACATAGAGCTCACTAACAGTTTAACCTTGGAAAACAACAATTAGTTCCTGGTGGTTGGGCAAGGAAGGGCTTCCCCTGCAGCTGCTATTGCAGTGACGCAACTGAAGGTGTGGGACCTGCAGCTGGGGTGAGGAAAGGTGGGACCATGCAGCGAGGCCTTAAATTGGTTTACAAGAGTTGCATAAGCAATCATTAGGGAGCATAACTAGAGGGTTTTAAACCAAGAATGCATTATATCAAAAATTATGAAAGTGTTTGAACACCTTTCTGTTGGGTATTCTGCAAACTACCATTTCCTTTATCTCTCCCCAGGAGAAACATTCATGTAGCAGAGAGTCTTCTTCTATAGATCATTTGCAATTAAAAAAAGAGACCTCTTTAACTTGAATTAGACAAGATCAAAAAAATGTGCAGGAGTGGATATTACTGTAAAATAGCATGAAGTTTCACATTTAAATTGATAGATAACAGAGGCAGCACTGACTTATGTCTTTCTAGTAGGTTGCATTCCTGTGGACTAATGTACATGTGATTCCAAAGTGTGGCCATTGGATATTGTCACCACTCCTTACAAATGCCACAATCTGTCTTGCTGTCCCTTGGGCAAACAAGGTACTCCCAAAACAGAAGGAAGCTCCAACATCAACTACAGCTATTGATAGAAGACATGCAACTGTCATGGAACAGTAATAACAAGAAACAAAGCAAGTATCACATCCTACAGAACACTTACAGAAAAAGAAGCATCTATGATGCTTTAAATAACCAAGGAAGCCTGGACTCCATTTATTGCTCCAATGATTTATAGCAACATCAGTAAAAGCACACTGTGAGGCACTAAATGTGATGCTTGTCATCTATCCATTGGACAGCTAGCTGGGAAGTTTCACTTCACTGTTGAGATCTGTATTTGTATTTAACCTCAGGCAAAATATTTCTAAGAGAAGAACAGAGAAGAACGCACTGACCATCTTAAGAGGCTTCCTGGGCAGAACAACCAGGGTGATTCTTTGACAACAAATGGGATTATGGAGAGAAGTTGTTAGCTGACTCATTCAATAAATTAAAAAAACACAACCCAAACAAAACCCCATACCACCACAGGAAATAAAGGAAAAATAAATGCTATGCTTTTTGGGTTGCTTCTCAAATGTCTGTAAATACTGAAATACCTTTTTGTGCTGAGTTCAATCTTTTCTGATTGCAGGCTATTTTCTAGGTGATATGATCCTTACATCTGACCTAATGCTCACACAGGCAACAGTTGAGTTTGAGATTACTGCTAGGAAGGAAAAACTGCAAGAGAAAATGAAATTAATTAGATTTTTGGTCACCTGGCAAATGGAAGGAATTAATTGTAGAACTGCAAAGCTCTGAGATTGTCTGCAGGAGAACTGGTGAAACAGCTTCTTGTGAAAGCAGCCCCCAGTTAAACTAAATTAGGTGCAACACAGAACTGTACTCTGAGTCAATTTTGCCTATTTACAGGTGAGGACTGTCCCTTCATTGCAAGATACTATTTCTTAGAATCATAGAATGCCAAGTTCGAAGGGACTCCAAGGATCATCTGCTCCAGCCTTTCTGGGTAGTAGTAACAGTCCAAATGAGAAGGCCCAGCACTCTGGCAAGCTGTGTCTTAAAACTGTCCAATGTAGGGGAATCCACTACTTCCTTGATTCCAATGTCTAACCCTTCTCATGGTGAAAAACTTCCTCCTGGAGTCCAACTGGAATCTCTCAGGAGTAGCTTGTACCCATTATACTTCCTTTTCCATGTGACTCTTTGTACTGGCATATGGTAATAAGGCCTTCCCTAAGCCTTTCCCTCTCCAGCTATTTTTGGACACAGATCAGTTTCCAACACTGATTATACTTTTTGCTTCTGCCCACTTTTCCCTCTTTCACCTACAATAATCAAATTACTGCTTAAGGCTTACTGAAACCTGAAAGACCATTTGTATCTCAAAGTATTAACTGAATCTCTTTCATATTAGTTAATGAAATGCTAGAAAATATAGCAGAAAATATTTAATAGGCAAGAAAAACAATGCGAGTAGCTGACAGTGAGAATGCCAGCTGGGCTAGGTACAACTCTATAGTTGCCTAATGGGGAAAAAGGACAGTGAAGTGCAAACTTCACAAGTTTAGGGAAAAGGCAATTACAGCCTCTTTTGGGCATTTCATTAATTGAAGGTGTCTTGGGTTTAGGGAGCAGATAGATGCTCTTCAACTCGGCTCAAAGGAGTTAATGAAAAACACATCAGACTGGAAAGAACTGGAAGTTTAAATTAAGAAAAAACAAAAAACAACAAACAACAAACCAGTACAGAAACATATGAAATGCACAAATCCATGGTTATCCCTGGCCCAGTTCTCCAGTTTGAGCCTACCACAGAACCTCAATAACCAAAGCTTTCCACAACGTCCCTCTATGCCTCCCTACATTAGGCCCAACCAGGCCAGATTTGTGTAGAAAAATGTAGCCAGGCTGCCCAAGGCTACAGATAGGCTTGAAATCCTCCCCCATACCAAAGATAAAAGCTTATGTATTCCCAGGAAGAAAGGAGAAAAGGGAAAGAGCTGACCCTACAGCCAGCTTAGAGAGAGAGCAGAATTATGGAACAGAATAACAATTCACCGTTTCCTGGGTCCTGTCTAGCCCTATGGAGGACTTCTGTCTCTCTGGTTAAGACTTCCCATTCATAAACCCACAACAGAAACCAAGGGGAAATACAACAAGGTTCATGGTACAAGTGCTTCTTGTTCTGTTTCACGTTAAATGGAGTCTTTTAGCATATCTGGCTTGTGTCAGGGCAAGAAAGCAGCCATGAAGTGCTATGAAGAGAGAATGCAGGCTACAAAACTCCTTCAGCTTTGTGTTGGCAAATCTGCCTGGCTGAAAGGTTCTTGTTCTGGAGCAATTTTTTTTGTACCTTTTTAAGACATGAATTTCCATAGTTAAGATCCAGTCTAAATGGTTTTAGTCTGTCAGGCTGGTGGAAGCAGGTCTGGCCTTTAGTCCCTGAAGGAGCCGAGTTAGACCAAGTAAGTCACTTCACAGTAGCAAGCGATTATAGTTTTCCAAGCAGCCACCAAACATATAAGACAGATTTATTTAGCATTTAAAAGCTCAACTACCCACACATAGTAATACACCCATATTTCTAAACACAAGCTATCACAGAAAAATGACTGTGCTCAGGCCAGAAATAATACAAAATAAACTTAAACAGTTAATTTGAGGTACATGTATCCTGGAGAATGACTGGAATAGCAGGAAACCAGCTCTGTTGCTCACTATGTTTTAGCAGGGCAAGTAAGTCTAAGCACCTGGAGAGACACTTCAGGGCATCTCCGTCTGTCTGTATATCCTGAAGACTTAAAGTGGAGCTGTGTATTACACTTCTCCCAGTCTCCTGGAACAGTCTCTCCTCCTCACGTGTTGCATGCCAGCTCTCATCTAAATAACAGAATTTTATCTATCACAGGAAGACCATGTACAGCTGGTAGGAGTATTTCCTGGAGTCACCATAAAGAATATCTGACACTGTAAAGTGCAAACTGGCTCCAAATAAGGATAAAGAATTGGGATTTCTTGTGGGCAAAAGTAAAATCTCTAGCAGAAAAAAAAAAAAATCTTAATTCCTATGACTACTAGATACCAAAACATTGCCAAACAGCTCTTTCATCCCACCAGTAACTTCTTTTGCCTTTTGAGCTTGTTATGATTCAGTGGCAAGATCCATAAATGTGTAAAATCTCAACATGGACTTGAGCTTGATTTCAGATATTTGGCTTGAAAAATCCAGGATATTCTCTGCAAATATATTCAGAAGGGTTCATGAAATTATTGTCTCAATATATTTTGAATTAGTCAAAGATTCACAATCAACTTTTCTTTAAATCTTGAAAATAATAAAAAAGGAGTCAGGCACAGTAATAGCTTAGTTCTATTTCATTACTCAAACGGATTCCAACTGCAAGTATATTAAGATACTTACTTTTACCAGTCTCATTCTGGGCTGCTAGTGATTATGATTTGACTCCATACAAGCTCCTTGTACTTTGTACCTAAATAGTCTTATCTGATCCTGAGTTTCAACAGATAAACAAGATATACATTACCTTGAATTTGGAATATCTGCACTTGATCAAGATGTCACAAAAACTTCTTTCAATTCAAATGGATTGCTTATTTTTAAAGCAGTTATTCCACTGTCTAAAGATAACTATTTATTGTAGACTATCTTCAGCTCATGTATTGTTCATAATGTGGCTTTGCATTTCAAAAAACATTGGTTTTGCCAAAACAACCGTGAAATTAGTTGGGTCACTTCTATAGTTTTCTCCATTTTCTTAGTTTAATTACCTAAATTTACTAAGAAAGCATTCAGTGGTACTTTCACAGATAGTGGTACTTTACAGATAAAGCAGTAAAAAAAATAACCCCCCAAAAAACCCTACTTTATTTTTTTTTCTTTTAAAGTTGGCACAAATAAACCACACAGTAAACGACAATTATTTGTTCTGTACAATAAAGGCAGACAGATGCCATGCAAAAAGTAGTTTAGTCACAGCAATAAGAGTTACTTGGGTACCTGAAAAGCAAGCAGCTGCATGAATTTCTGAAGACATTAAAGCATTTCTGTAGCATCTCCAAATTAAATCACTTAACAAAATTTGTAAAACTCAATACCTGTTCTCTTTGTTGCAGTAATTGATGAAATCACTTTCCTATCTTGTAGTATTTCCTGCCTTGGTCTCCATTTTCCTTGTCTGTAGAAGAGTCTGATTTATAATTATACTTGGACAAAATCTAGAGGGAATTAAAAGGTAATAAAAAGACTTATCTAAGAATTCCAAACAGGATTACAGTTTCTATGTTTTCACTAAGTAGCAGAGAACTCTTTTTTGAAGAAAATAAGATTGATAGACCTAAGCCCTCTTAATTTTACTATTTTGATATTAAAATTATTTAGGAAAAAAAAGTTATTAGCTAACCTGTAGAACATCATCTGGTATCCTTGTTATTTCTGGAGGTGGTGGAGTATCAAGTAATTCATCATAGGACTTTATTTTGGGAGGGGAAGGGTCTTCAAAACGTTTAAGATAGTTGTCAGAGCTCACAGCAAAAGGAATTCTATCTTCTGTGGGTTTTTTGGTTGTTGCATCATTCTTTGTCACTGACTGAATCTTTTCCCTCTGCATTACTTGCTGCAAAAGAGGTATTAAATGCCTTCAGTTAAACTACTCAATAAATGTTGTTACATAATTACCACTAGAGAGATTTTCCACAATGATGTAAGAAAAAGTAACACTGGAGTGAAAAACTGCTTGTGGTAAAAGGTGTGTGAAGACGTTCATAATCACTATTTACTACCTGAGCTTCTTTTACTAGCCATCTTGTTTCAAAGTCTGGACATCGTGGTGTTTCTGTCCGGCTAGGAGGCGGCAGTTCATTTGTCCCTGGTGACCTTGATGATACTGTACTATTTGTTCTGGGAGAGATTTTCACATCAGGAGTACAGAACACAAAGACCATAGGAGAAGTCATCCAGTCAGCTGCTGCTATTAAGGGAGGAGAAATAAAAAGTGTATAGTTACACACACAAGTATAAATATTATTAGTTACAGTGATCCAGTTTGGTTTTCTATTAGTTTTTCATAATTTGCACCCTCTGAGACACCTGTATCATTTTAACTGATATTTTTAGTATGAAGAACCAACCATATGACAGAACTACATAAAACCAGCAAATGTAAGAAAAAAATCTAGTCCCATTACTAACAATAACTGAGAAAGCCCAACTAAAACAACGGTGTTGTAGCTTCTCAAATATTTAGTTACCACTATGTTGGCTCCCAGGTACGCTCACATTTTCAAGACAAGATACTAAGTTTCCTCTCAAAGATGTTTGAGATCCAAGTTACTGTCTCATAAACATCATTGAAAGCAGTTTTTTCCCCCATCTTTAAATAGATCTAACAGGAAACAAAAAGGCTAAGTTGGCAAAACAGACATTTTATTTCAAGTAAGGGTAAGTTGCAGATATAAAATCATGCATCCCTCTGGATAATTCTAGTTAGATAAGAGTAGAAGAATGAGCAAAAATCTACAGTGAGGTGAGAAACATTTCCATAGAACATTTAATTTTCTATACATTAGTACTCAGTGAGTGACTCTGTATTAACAGGAAACAGTTTAAAAGTTTACTATGTGTTTACAATGCTCTTACATATGCATTATGTAAAAACCCCCACACATGTATATTTATTTTGCATATTTTTAACTTACCATTCTCATTTGTCATTTTTTGTCTTGGCCTAGGAGTAACCATGATTCCTCTGGATGTCATTTCTGATACTTTCATTTCATGATCAACATTTTTAACTAACCTGAAAAAAATCAACCCCTTCAATTAGCTGTCAGTATGAAGAAATCACAACTAAAGGAACACTATCAACTTGATGACTTTTCTAGTATTTCTTCAACATGCAAGTCAAAAATTCATTTCCTCAAAGATGATTTTTTCATGGATTTTTTTTATCTAGGAGTCTACCGTAGAAGTTCTATTGCATGCAAATATTCAGTCCATCCCCAAACTACCAAACATATACAGATTTCCAACCAAGGCTCCAAACCTTCTCAAATTAAACAAATCAGCAGGAGAGAAGGGGGAAAAAAAAGAGGAGAGAGAGGGAGGGGGGAGAGGGAGGGAGGGGGAGAGAGGAGGGAGGGGGAGGGAGAGGGGAGGGGGAGGGGAGGGAGAAGGAGGGGGAGAGATCCCTGTGGAAAAGATTCTGCCCATTATCCAGTGTGTAACTGGGAAATAAATCTTCCTTTTATTAAGTTTGTTGTTTGTCTTTTTTTTTTCTGGCCGGCTTAGTGTTCTGCTCATTCAATATGCTGAGTCTACTCATAGTGCAAGATGAGTAGTTTCGGACAATAACAAACTGTTTAATTGTTTCAACCTTTCTGGTCAAACCCCAAGCTAACTGTAACTTAATGTTGCAAAGAAACAAAACAAATAAGCTGAGAAACAACATTTTTACTCTAACGACTTAATCTCATGACCTCGCGTATACCACATCCTGAATTCACACTCACTTTGGTTACAATCAGTGTGTGTCCAACTGTTTTGGTCATTAACACTGGTGATGTGTTAAAGAGCAATCATGCTATG
Source organism: Pogoniulus pusillus (assembly GCF_015220805.1). Lineage (NCBI taxonomy): Eukaryota > Metazoa > Chordata > Aves > Piciformes > Lybiidae > Pogoniulus > Pogoniulus pusillus. Next base: position 19,792,244 of record NC_087266.1, read on the forward strand.
ATTAATTCTCTATAGGATTTTAATGTTATCATCAGAGGTATGGAAGACAGCATGATTTGGTGAGGTTTTTTTGGTGTTATATACAAGCATCGCTCGTGGATTGTCTAATTGTTTTACTAGAGACCACACAAACAGAATCTACGTTTGTGGATGTATCCACTCATACATTACAGCCATAATTAAAGCTGAAGGGTTCTCATTAAATAGGAAGAGTAGTACAAACCCACAAAAAGTTATAGAAATCAAAAGTATGAAGACTTCAATAAGCTGAAACTATTCTCAAAATATTATTTGAGAGGGAATGATTTTAAATTTGTATTTTTCAGAATTCAGTGACAGTTTTCTTGTTAGGATGATTCAAATACTGTTTATATAATACTATTTATGTAACTGTTAAAAAAAGAGAGATCCCAAAACTATTTTAAAAGAAAATGTACCTTTTCACTTTTTCCCCTCAGTGATCTTACAATTAAAAAACAACTGCACACAAAATTTAACCATTACAGAAGACTGTATCTTTGGGGAACAAAGCCACTTAAGTTTTTGGTTTTGAAGAACTGCACACCTGTGACTACACTGCAAATATCAAGGATTACCCCAAAAAAAGCCCAACACAACAGAAGAAGGTTGATTATTTCCACAACTTATTTTGAATAATTTCTTGTGCTAGTTTGAAGCAAGCTAGAATGTTTTGGTAAGGAGAACTAGATAATAGGTTATTAAAGGTAAAGATGGTTGTGTCTACTCCTCTCACAGTCACTCAGAGTTCTGGGAAGAAGAAGGAAAACAATTAGATAACATTCTCCATTTTGTTCTCATTTCTGCCTTTGCCTTCAGACCTAGTCACATCTACTTAACCCCACTGCCACTAACCTTCCTTCTTAACCTCTTGGCTGCACCTCTATTCTTCCTGGGAACTGGGGTAAGGTTGAGAGGGGCTGGGGAAGGTGTTGGGGTGGTTTGAGAGCCCCTCCTGGGAACTCAGGTTTCTGGGAGGGGAGTTGTGCTTCTGTATTGTTTATCCTTTGTATACTTCTGTATATAACTGTATATACTGTAGATATCTGCTTGTATATTTGCTGCTGTAAAATAAATAGCTTCATTTATATTCCTGGAGGCCTTTCTGAGTCAGCTGGGGCAATTCCAAAAGTGGGGGGGAGCGGGTTAATGCCCAAACCATCACATTTCTCTACCAAATATTTAGTTGCACAACAGTGAGTTTCTTCTAAATACTGTACCGTCAGCTTTTGACTGGATAATACCAATTATATAAACATGATTTAACTACTTATATATGACCTAAGTAGTACAGAAAAATAATCCTACTGCTACAGTATTCTACACCTCACTGCTGCACATTCTTTAACATTAATGACAGCAGTGAAAATCTGAGGATGTCTTTTCAATAGATGGGAGTAAAAAGAGCTGTTTGTAAAGTGAAAGTGAGAGATTATACAATGTTCCTACAACGAGGTATTTTACTGAATGATTTAGAAGGTTTTTGCAGATCTACATTCCTAAAGCTTTTGAAATCTTTAAGTTTACTATGTAATATCTATTGCAGACCACATGCCCTCAAATTCAAGGTTAAGGAAAGCAAAAGATCACAAACATACTGTACATCTCCCCTTTGTAAATGCATTGTGTATGGGAGATTCTTATCATGGTGCAGTCAGGGAAAGACACTAGAAATGTCTTTCATGGCAGCATTTGGCACTGTAAAGGCTACGTGAAAAAATATGTACAGAGTTGTGGTAGAGATATGGGACTGATGTGCTTGAAGAAAAGAAGAGAAACAGCAGTGAGAAATTAGTACAGCAAGAAACTACAGAAAATAGCATAGAGAATCAATCTGAACTTAATTTACTCACTTTGTGACTGCCTGAGCTGTTTTGTGAATAAGTGACATTGTATAATCTTCATTCATACACATGGTATGTTCACTAATGCCAAAGTGTTCAAGTTTTGGTGTTGCACACTCATAATCTTCCATCTTCAGTCTACATTTAGGTGTTTTGGGTAAAATACCAGGAGCTGGCATTTTTAGTGGAGTCCTGTTATTTGAATGTGCTTGATATGCTTTTGTTGGGGGTTGTTCTTTCATATCACTCCAAGGCTTGGAGAAAGCGTATTGTGAAAGACCAAAATCAGAAAGCTGGGGGTTACGCAATGGGTCTTCGGGCACCGGTGGCTTCTCAGTAGAAGGTGGAAGATGAAGTACATCATCTGCTTCTTCTTCATCAGATTTACTCTGAACAGACTCTGTTGAATAACTGCTAACTTCTTCCTTCTCTTCTGCTTGAGAAAAGTAATAATAAAAAAAGTCAGAAGTTTTAATTTTAAGAACTTATTAAACAAACTGAGACTTCCCAACCAAGCAGAATGAAAAAATATTATTGTAATAAAAATATTCCTTCTTTCACTTTAAAGCACTAAACCTGAAGCAATGTTGTGCTTTTATGGCAGACAGTAACTAACTACCACGCAGCTGCTCACTCACTCCTCTCCCCAGTAGGATGGGGAGGGGAACTGAAAAAAAGAACTAATAGGTTGAGATAAGAAATGTGTGTACCTAAAACACAATACTAATGAAAAGAACAGACAAAAGATGCATCCCTTCAATGATCAAGCTGATACTGCTTGCCACACATCACCTAGTCCCCATACATGCTTCTCTCACCCCATTTATGTTGCAGAGCACATTATTTTAATATTTCCACTGTGATGATATGAGTTAATGGAATCATCATGTGTGAATACCAACTAATTTAGGTGCAGCTACAACAGTTTACCACGTATAAGAAACTGAAGCAGCGCAAGTCTCTGGGTTATGCAACCATGTTTGCTAACACGTTTTCTGAATACAACTGTTAGTGGAGGAAAAAACACCCCAAGCAATGACTTAAATTATGCCAGAACATCTAAGTTTGTATTTTTGATTTTTTATAGCACCAATCACAACAGGATCCTTTATGCTCTGGATATTATTATAAAGTAAATAACACAGAAGTCTTTGATCTCTTAAGTAATGGAAATGTACACAAAGATAAAGAAAAGTATTTTAGAAAATTACATTTGTCTTCATAAGCTTTTTTGCTAAGAAATAATACCTGTAGAGTTTTTGACATGTGGTTTGTAGCCGTATTTCTGGAACAGCTCTCTTATTTTTCCAAGATTGGATGCATTTATTTGCATCATTGTTTCACTTTCCTTCATAAAATGATGAATTTCTTGTTTCGAAGAGCAACTCTTACCAAGACTGGCATTAACATCTTCCTTTGGGTGTAGAGTAGGGGAAAGGAAACACAGAAATACATATTTTCAAGTCACCACATGGTAGTTGTTTACACATGAAGTGTTTTGTGAATAAGTACTGAACTTCAGATGAAGATAAGCAGCAAGTGTAGGTCTTACCTACTAGGTAACAAAATATCAGGCATATATAGGGCATAAGTGCACAAAAACCTTGAAAAGTTATGCTAAGCTGACAGTTCACACTATGATAACTACTTACTGATAACTTATGAAACAAAAGTATAAGCTTTTCCTCCATAAAAATAAGAGATAACAGCAATTAATTCAAACTCTTATTCCCTCTCAACATCAACACAGAGCAGATAGTAAACCTCAAGTTTATACCCTAGTTTATCTTTCAATTGTTTCTATAGATCATTTTTCCCACTTAAGAAATAAAGAACATTCTTCACAAGTTTAACTGAATGGCTGAAGGTACTAAAAGTTCTGTGTAGACTTTTTTTTTTGTTCTCAGTGCTAGTCACTGATCACAAATTCTTCTCCAGGGAGCTGCGGCTCACACGGGTGCTTGGCACAGCTACAGCTTTCCAATTACCTTTGTCCTTTGCTGATCCAAGTGACAACAGTGACTACAAACTAATACATACTGCTAAATCTGCTTTAAGTTACTCAAAAGTTTTTGGGCACTACCCTGACATTCATTGCCATTATGACGACTTAGAAGTAAATTAATAAAGTAAAGGTCAGAACTGCAGACTAATGAGGTTGTATTGTGGCTTAATGATGAAAACATAAGGCTATGGAACAATCACCCTCTCCAATTTACCAAGGAAACAGCTTAGAAGAATACCTTCAGAGTCTTGATTTCACAATGGACGTCATGTAAGACTCTTAGTGGAGATTCATCTTCATAGTCTTTCATATGCACATTCACAAAAAAAGGGTTAGGAGAGAAAAAAAAGAGTGATGAGTATTTTAGTATAGACCAGAACATAATCGCCTGTATTAGAAATGCTGAAGTCACATTAGAGGAAGAGACAAGACTGAAAAAAACAAGGAGAAACTACCTCACATTGAGTACCTCGGACAGAATGAGACTGCTATTTGCACAGAAATTGCATAGGCTTTCATTTTACCATTGCAGCTAATACTGTAAAAAAAAATACACAGATGTTGCTACAATAGCTATGTCCCTGGGCTACCAACGATTATTTATGTTATTTTTTTAATCCTTAAAGAGCTTGAACACGAAACAATGATAAAAATGAAAAAGACATTATACAGACACCACTGAAAAACACACATCACCAAAAAGCCTCATTCTTCCCTCTGGTTCTCATGTGGGTAGATGTTAAAGCTGTTCACTTACATATGCATCAGGTGTCAATAAAAATAATAAAATCAAAGTTAATGTAAATAGCGTGAAAAAAGACCTGCTTTGTGACAAATCATGGCACAACAATAAATCCTACCACATGCTTGAGCTACCTACGCAAAAAGAAAACAAGCCCTGCAAATGCCTTTCCCTGTCTCAACTCATGAAGAGTATTTCCCCGTTCATCCTGGTTTTGTACTCGTGATGAAAGATCACCTACATACTGACAAAGCCATTTGGAACGGGCTGCCCAAGGAGGTAGTGGAATGACCATCTCCGAAGGTATTTGAAAGACACGTGGATCACCTACATACTGACAAAGCCATTTGGAACGGGCTGCCCAAGGAGGTAGTGGAATTACCACCTCCGAAGGTATTTGAAAGACACGTGGATGTGTTACTTAGCGACTTAGTTTAGTGGTAGTGGCTTAGCAGTAGTGGTGGGATTTTGAGTTCTAGCGTTCTATGAAAGGACAGTAAGTGTGGAAGCCCAAGTAATATCCTACCGAGCTCCTCTCAGGCCCATCCTCTAACTATCAGCCCACTAAAGGCCCATCTGCACTTAAGCGTTTCAGGCAGGAAATTTAGGCTCGAGGTGAGGAGAAAGTTCTTCACTGAGAGAGTGATTAGATACTGGAATGGGCTGCCCGGGGAGGTGGTGGAGTCGCCGTCCCTGGAGCTGTTCAAGGTGTGCCATGGTCTAGCCTTGAGCTCTGTGGTAAAGGGTTGGACTTGATGATCTGTGAGGTCTCTTCCAGCCTTGATGATACTATGATATTAAGGACTGCCGAGGAACAACCGCCTCCTGGGCTATTCAAACAGAGCTATCAGCCCCAGCAGAACCCCGGTGCAGCACCCATCACCACTAATCCTCGAGAGCTACTCTCCAGATCACCTTCCAGACTCGGGGTCTGACGCTCGGTGGGGCGGACACGCCTGCAGGAGCCCCGGAGCAGAGCTGAGGCCCTAGGAGTAAGAGGCCCCAGCCTCTGCCTACTCGGCCTCCTCCGGAGGGAGACGAGGCGAGTCCTGCTCTTACCTGTGTCCTCTTTTGGTAAGGCCTGATCGAGCTGCCTGGCCTCCTTCTCTAGCGTGAGGCACAGGTCGCGCAGATTACTGAAGAAGACCCTGGAAACGTCCATCCTCCACGATCCGCATGCGAGGGACAGCGCCCCCCAGCCAGGGCTGTCTGCGCTCCCCAAGCCGTTTCAGGCACGTGAGCGGCCCAGAGGAGGTGCGGGAAGCGGCGGGCCGGTGCCGGGGCCGGGGCCGGGGCCGGTGCAGGGGCAGCCCGGCCGCAGGGACGGTTGCTCCCCGCCGCAGCTTCGAACGGCGGCAGCGCGCGCCCATTGGCGGCGCCAGGCCCCGCCCGCAGCCGAGCTCTCGCGAGACGGGCCGCTGCCGCCGCCGCCGCCATCTTGCTCTGACGGCGGGGCCGGAGCCGGGGCTGTCGGAGTGGTCGGTGAGTGAGGGGACCGCGAAGTACAGGGCTCCAGAGCACTGCTGCTTTGCCCTGAGCGTAAGGTGGCTTTTGGCGGGTCGGCCTCGGTCTCGCGTGGGCTGGCCTAGCTGTGAACCGGGAGATAACCCTGGTGGGAAACCAGTAGCGCTCCGCCTTGCAGGCCGAACGCCTCCTGGAGCTGGCGGGTGCGCAGCGGCTCCGGTAGCCCCGGCGGGCAGCCGTATCGTGTTGCGCGTTGGTCTCGATTCGTGCCGAGGCGGCAGCGGGTGCGGATCTAAGGGCGAGCAGCTGGAGTGCCAGGGACACAGGCACCTTTGCCTTGCCTTCCCCTGCCCTGCCGGAAGCGGAACTGGAGGCTGAGGCAGCAAACATCATCCCTGCCCCACCCCTTCTCGAGGAGCGACAGGTTCACTTCTAGCCTGAGACAGTGCAGCATCGGCACGCAGTTGCACCACGGGAGTGGGTTATGGTGGGCGGCTTTTCTCAGCAGTAGTACAGGTTTATGTCGTGTTGAAAGTACCTGGCTTACCTATTAATTCATGAATGTGCTGTGTAATTAGAAACCGAGGAGTTAGACATGTTTAGGACTAGTTAAATCAGGTTAATGAAGAGCAGGTATGTCGAATGTAAACGTAGCTTGGCCTTTCTTAGCTCTTTGCTACACCTGTGTATTGTGTGCTTTCTATATATGTTAGTTGGTTCAATACAGGATATCGTTTTTCTCTCCACAAACCAGAGTTCCCATAGTTAAATTACAATACTAGGTAACTGCACACCAATGAACTTATGAGGAGACTGTCACTCAAAACAATACTGAGGAAAGGCCATCTCTGGATCTAGTAGATAAACGTGGAAGTACTCCATGTTAGTAGTTAGCTATTGAGGAAGGGAGCAAATTTTTTGTTACAGTGTATGGGACTGGATTTTTCGTAAATGATTTATGAAGTACACACTTTAATGTCAGTGTGAAGATAGCTGAGTAAACTCTTTAGTGAAATAAGCATTTGTGTTTCCTTCAGCTGCTATTAAGTTTCCAGCTCGTCTGTCATACATCTGTCTATGTAGTGTTTGGTGCTATCAGATTCTGAACTTCAGACTTCAAAACAACTAGCTAAACGGCAGTGGAGTGTGTGCAGAGTCTTTAATTATTTCTTGTCAGATTTTTAACTTGTGTCCCTAAGGTGATAAGTGTTTTATATTTTGTTTGTATTTCGAGGCGTGATGTTTTTAACAACAGTATTGTTCCGCAAGAGAATTCCTGGAAAACAGTGGATTGGAAAGTACAGGCGACCAAGAGTGGTTACTCTTACAATGAAGCAAGCAATGATACGACGTCTGGAAATTGAAGCAGAGAATGAATATTGGCTGAGTCGACCTTTCCTGACACGGCAGCAGGAGTACAAACATAATACAGAAGAGAGACGTGCAAGATGGGAAGCTTTCAGAAACCGGATGAAGGCCAAGTTCCCTGAGCATAGATACATCAGTGATGATTTAAACCACTTAAATGTGACAAAAAGGTGGACATCTTGAATAATATGGCATTTTTTTTATTTGGTGTGTATTACACACTGCAGTGGGATCTGCTGTTGTACCTATTATGGCAGTTTTGTAATTCAGTGTAGCAATGGTGGATGACAAATGAGACTGCTAGAGTATATAAGATCTTCTATTAAAAGTGGTCACACAGCACAAGTGTGTTTTCTTCTTACTGTCTTCTTAGAAAAGTTCTTTTTGTGACTCTACCATCTGTCTGCCTTCTGTTCTTCAGCGGTTTTGTCTGCAACAGCCTGAGCTACCAAATACAGTGACAATGAACTTTGCTAATTTTCTTTTGAAAGCTAGGGGAACACACCTGCTGGTTAAAGGGATTATCTGCTGGTACTTACCAGATGGCTTTTGCTGCTTGCTCTTTCTTCTAAAGATACTTTTGTATACATCAATAGTGAAACAAATCACAAGACCGCTTTAGTGCTCACTTCAGGCATGCAAGGACCAAGATGAAGTAGGACTACAAAGTTAGGTGTATGAGACTGGACCCTCAAAAAGGGTGTAAGGTGTTCCACTTTTTAATAAACTCTCTGGGAAGAATTGTGGAATGCCATTATATTGTCCTCCTGGTGTCAGCTTGGGTGCTACTACATTCTTACAGCGCTTACAGTTCTAACAGGAACTTGACTGATGCCTGTGTCAGTGCCAATTTGATGTCTAAGTCATGTTTAGTGTTGTGAAGAAATAGCCAGCCAGAAGTCAGATGTTTTGTTATTTCCCCACCCCTGCCCAAGATCAAGTGTTCTGGAAAGGGTGTCAAAACTGAGTGTAGTCTTAGGTTTGTTGCGGCTGCAGTGTGAAAACTGAACAGCTAATGAAATGTTTCCCAGGCAGGCAGCTTTTCTTACTAATCTGATACACACATGCTACAGCTAAACAATTTTCAGATTCTTTCACATACTTTTATTAAGTTGATGTTGCATTCACAGATGAATGCAAAATCCATTCATATTTTATCACTTTGAAAAAGATGCCTAAAATGGTACAACTTTTTTAAACATGAACTGTACTCCAGAGAAGTAGGAACAGGTCTGAACACTGATGTACAAAATCTTGAATGCACTTTCAATGGTTATAAATGGCTTAAGATAACACAGAAAAATATACATATTAGGAAATTGCACAATACAATTAAAACAAGAATGAACTTCCAGGCAAAGCAATGTGATTTTGTATTTAATTCATTTATAAAAGCCCATTTAAAAAAGTTACTTCAAGTATTAAACTATAAATGGCAAGATGCTTTCTCTGTGCATAGGACTAGTCCTATCAGTAACATACAAAATACAATAAATGTGTAATTATTACATACATCTTTTACACTTCAAACTTAAATACAGCTCATTACAAGTTCAGGCAACACAACTGAAAATAACTATGTGGAAGTATAACAGCTGGGACATTGTGATTAGTGCAAAGTTGATGACCCTTGCTGGCAAATACAAAAATAATTGCAGAGAAAATCCAGGGATGTTTAATTCATCCAAGTTAAGAAGGGGACAGGGAGAGGGGCAGACTTAGCAAGAAAGCTGCCTCTTTCTGTGATAGTTTTATAATTGTGAATTACCATTCAGAAAGATCTTAAGTTTCTCACAATAAAGCTAACAGCAACAGGTTAAGGAGTAGAAGAAACCAGAGAGGAACATGCTAAGCATGTAAGTTGTCAGGTAAGCAATGTAAACGCAAGAGAATCTGCATGTCACTATTAATGCTTTGGTGCCAGTAGAGGTGATCCCAGTATTTCATCCCCAACACATCTGCTTGACTGCTAAGCATATGTGCTCTTTCTTGGAGCAGGGGATGGGAAGAAAGGAGGTACTCCCCAAAAATCAAAGTGATCCTGTAAACATTGTCAGACTTCACTGCCTAATGGAAATAAGATTCAAGTAATTGTTGCAGAAAACAAACAGCCAAACACCAGTATAAATCAGCATTAAAACTACAACTGTAGCTTCATTATGTTTCATGACAGTTACGTAATTAAGAAAAATGCATATAAAAAGACATTGATACATACAAAATAAACTTACACAGAAATGAGTGTAGTAAATGTATTCAGTTACCACAAATCACTTTATATGTAGCTGCTCTCTTTGGTGCCATTTAGAGATAGAAGAGCTGATGTTGTACACCTCGCTACTTTTTACGTACCATGAAAGGTATTCTTGAACTGCACTGAGTTGAAGCACCCACTGTTTGGAGCCTCTGTAAATACATACCTGAGTCCCCTCGTTCTATACAATTTTAGATGGTGTCCTCATAGAACATAAACTATGAAGCTCAAAGTTCTAAGGCTTTTTTATTTGTTAGCAAATTGTTAGCCAGTGCTCTAGATCTAGGCAGATAGTTATGTCAATGCATCTGCCAGACACTAATGCTGCTACAAATGCTGCCTTTTCCCTTCTTTTGGGGCTCTGGTGAGCTACAGTCAGACCACACTTCAGAGATCCAAAAGTTCTTAAGAGTGCATATTGAATGGCATTGAACTTAACCAAACCCTCTAAACCCCAAAAGATTATTTATGATATAAAAGGGCCACACAAGATCAAATGAAGAAGGAGACAGCACCTGAAAACTGGCATTTAGAACTGAAGAACAGGACCAGTTTCTGAGAAAAGTGTATCAAAGGTAACTTGCTACCTGCAAATTCCACATGCAAGGGACAACTGTAACAAAAATGCTGCCAAAATTTCTGCTGATAACTAAAGATTGAAGTGCCAAACCCCCCTCTCAAATGATCCTCTGAATATTTAGAGTAATACTGCAGAAAGTCAGTTGTGACAGAAACCTACAGTTACCCCTGCTCTCCTCCCACACTATGTCTTTGGTAGGAGCAGCAATCTTGTACATCATACAGTCTATGACTAAATAATTTTAAGGAAAAAACAGTACTAGCTGTGTAGTTTTAAATCTTTGCTGTTTATGGCTCTCCCTGCCTCATCACTTTGCAGGGGCAGGTTTACCATCTCAAGGCATTTCAGATATCTTGAGAGATGACACTGAAATCTTGCCCTTCATCAGGCTTCTGTCCTCACACTGGGAGTTTAGTGTAATTTTGTGTGCATGACTCGTGTACATGATTTTTTTTTTAAAAGAAATAAAGTAAATACTAAAAGCACAGTTTCTAACTACAGCCAATGTTGGTTCCTAATTATAGTCAATGTCAACTATTCTACAGTAACTGCAATACTATTTATGGCTTGTAACAGAAAATTTTAGATCCATCAAAACAATTAAGGGGCTGTTATTTTTAGTGACAAGCCAGGTATTTTCAAGACTTGAAATAGAGTAGGCTAAAGCATAAAACCAGCAGGTATGTGACCCAGCACCTGCAACAGTTGGTTTTCTCAGGATACATCTCTCTTGTGGTCTCCTGAAATGTAGGGCTTCTCTTCCTGCTGCATCCACTGGAAGTTTTCAGCTCTGCAGCATATGGACCAGAAGGACCGAGGTCCTGGAGCACCCTTACAGCCCTGCTGCCCCTGTTGGCAGGGATACCCAAGTCTGCTTGAACTCAACAGCCAAACAGCTGCTTGTCCTCACTATCTTTGTTACTCTTGGCTTACTCCCTCATTTTGCTTACCATAGCATTTGATATAACACAGAGTGCCCTTGCACATTAGAGGGGGCTGCAAGGACAGAAGATATCCCACTACATCCTCTGCAGCCAGAGCTTGCCAGGAAAATTTGCTCCTGCCCCACACTCACTGATGTACCCTTAAGAGTTCATAAACAGTTCCCTTACAGGACTTCATTCCTTTATATCAGTCTGGGGATCCTCTTAGAAACCAGTGCCCCAGGGGGAATAAAAAGGTGGGGCAGTGACTTTGGAGAAATCCTATCTGAATCTTTTTGTCATGTTTCCTATTTGTAAAAGTGACTTTTCATTAATGCCCACTTTTGCACCAACAGTGTAACTCTGGCCTCAAAACTATCTGAAGTACACTGCTCTTCCTTTCTCATCTGAAACACAAGAAAAAAATCTGTGACAAAATGTACCCAAAATCTGCATAATAAAAGTCAGAAACATTAGCTTTTCATGAAAAGCCACTAAAATTCCCTTAGATATACAAACAATTAGTTTTAGAAGACCAGCACTTGCTAGAATGCACACATGGAGTTAGCCCAATCTCTTTACTTGCAGTTTTTCCTGAACATTAACTGTCCTGACTTAAGTTATACTTAAGTTATACTGATTTTAGCCCACAGCATATATACATTCATATGAGGATAGATCAAGTACCTGGTGAGTGGGGCAGAGCCCTTACTGCTGAATCTGTGATACTTATCATATCAGAGACAGATTTTGCTTATAGTTCTGTTAGTCAATGACTGTGCATATATGGGTTTGTTAACTCAGCTGCAATACGCTAACGCAGTAAGCACCAGATGATACCTCAGGCTCTCCATTACAGTTCCAATGGTGTTTGGGGCTACAAATATTGGTGTTCAGAACAAACCATTTGAACCTGCAGACTTCTATCTCTGTTGATTTTCCCAAGAAATTTTGCTGTTGCAGTAGTGCTGAGAACTTACTTATATTTGGATGGCACTTCTCACTTAATATTTGAGAATAACAAGTTAAATTAACCTTTCTAATTAATGTGTAGCAACTGTTTTTGTAGGTTTTGGAATTAGCAAATGCAAAGTTTCTTGTGCAGACTTTGAAGAAGAAATATTCTGCAACTTTTTAAAACATGCAAGTGTAGATCAATATTTCTGTCTCAAGAACATTCAATAGTGACCAAGTCATGTTCACAGATTCTCAAAGTGTTCTTGTTCTAGAAGATGAATATATAAGAAAATTTTATTATTTCCAAAGACAAAAAATACTTGGTTTTAATCCTTGAAGTATACTTGATACCTTAGCATTGCCATCATAAACGTATTTAAGTAGCAATCAATCAGAAACCAAACAGGTTCTTTCAGTCCAGATCATTGGCTCAGTCTGTAAGACAATTGCTCATGTACATTTGCAGTCAGCTTTTCAGCTGAACATCAGAACACTTACAGACAGGAAAACAGTATTTGTCACTTTTTCCAGACACAGAATTCCAGTACCACACAAAGATGAGTTAGCTATCAGTCTTATTACAGAGTTAGTGGAACACCCCTCTGCCCCAACCCCCACATTGTTTGCTGTAGGTCTTGAGCTTAGCACAGACGGTGTTACTTACAGGAAACACATTTTGTCTCTTGTGAACAGGTATACAGCTGCACAAAGCACTGTCTTTAGCAAGCTTAGCATCACTTAAACTGGTCTTGAAAGCAGCAGACTAAAAGCACACACATTTTCTGTGTGAACACATGTATGATCCCATATTATTTTCCTCATAAATACTTAAGTGGTACTTTAGAACCAATAAAAACTTGTGTCTTTATTAAAAAGATAAAACAAAAGTATAAAACAGTATTTGTAAACCAACAAGAGTCCCACAGAAAAAGCAGTGCTCTTCTAGTTCCGTTTTCTAACAATACACAATTGCAATGCTTTTTCTCAAGAGTACTTTACCATTTTGTTAATGCCTCATACAGAACATTGCAGACATTAACAGAAAATGTAAGAACTGTTCATTCCTTTCTGGACTGGCTTTACTGTTGGCTGACAACTGAACTGTTGGAAAGTAACAATCCACATCTTTTCAACCAAAAACTAAGTTTGCTTCAGTGAGCTCTGTTCTTGACATGGTTTTAAATAAATCAAAATTATGAGGAAGCTCAATCCTACAGCAAGAAAGCCACACCCAAGAACGAGGCTTTTACAATGTCGGCATTACCTTGCTCCAAAGCATGGCTAGTAGAAGAATTCCTCAGTGCTGAAAGACTTGGAGAGCTATGATCATGGGGTAGACTGGTTAGTAGGATGAGGGAAGAAGTCATCATCCAGCCCCTTCTCCATCACCTGGTGTCTGAACTATGTATAGTAGCACTTTCAGATCTTCAGACTCATTAGCCATGCTCTGTGTTGATTCCTCTTGTTATCCCCTCCTCTTTACCCCTGCCATCCCGTCCCCCCTTTCCCTTTTTCTTTCTGTACACTGGATACCGGCTATGGAAGTGACTTCTGCAGTGCCTAAGGTATGAAGTTTGCCCTTGGGGAGGTAGGAGTCTCTGCAATCTACCCTCAACCACTGCAGCATAGCAGAAATGCATAGTTCCCACTCTGGACCTTGTGCATCCAAGCAGGGCACTTCAGGATTTGGCCCTTTGGTAGCAATATATAATTCAGTGTTGCATAAATGCACATTAAGAATCTTAAGGCATGTCTTAACTTCCCTGCTCTGCAATAGTGCTTACAAGAATCCATTGTACTGTGCAGAAACTTGAATTTCTTGTCTCTTCCTAAAATGTTCATGGTCCATTTTTCACTGATCAACTTCTTCCAAACAAAATTAAGTAATATTCAAGCTCAAAATGTGTTGCAGAAACCTAGTGAAACAAAAAGATAATGAATGGCATTACATTATTAGCTTTTTATAAACAGATCACAGTGCATTGCAAGAATGCAGCTAGGTTAAGTGTGATTTACAAGCTCCTGATTCAGGAGATCACTTAACTTAAACTCATAGTAATTCTGGGATGTGTGCTTTTTTTGGTTTTGTTTTAAACCTCCTTTTAGAAGATTATCTGCACTAAGAACATCAGTCCATCACCAGCGCCCTGTGGCTAATGTCTCTTGGATCCCAGACTGGCAAGAATTGCTCATTTATTTTGAATTAAACTGATAGATATGGGGACACAAATTACATTTGCTTAGGTGATGCCTGGCAACTGCTGGCTGGGGCACTGGATTTCTTCTGCAAATCATGCTCTTTTCTCTAGAATAACCTGGGAACTTCACTCATTGGACATGACTTTGATTGCTTCTGCTGTATGCTACAGGCATAAAACTGAAAAATACAACTCTGTTACAGGGTATATGAAAGTGCATGAAAGTGATGCTGGATCTCACAGCAGTTGCAGAGCTGCTTACAGTTTCAGGGAAACTGGAATCAACCACTTTGGCTGTCAGGAAACGGATCAAATACAACTGATTTCAGAAGGGCTGAAACACTGCATCTGAGTTAACCATTATCTGAGATCATACAAAAATGCTTTTGTGTTGGCTGCAATTATGCACTATTTATACAACTTTTAAAACTACAGAACTTTGGGCAAGTATGTCACAAAGTACACAATCTTCTTTTATTAAATTTGGTCACACTTTAGAAAGAAAAGTAAGACAGAAAGGAAATTCCACCCAAATCATTGCCATTTAATTGTCCAGCTTAAGCTGGCCACTTAGGCTGCCCCTCTCTAGGTCAAGGGAAAGAAAGATAAAGACCTTTTTTTAATACTCTGTCAAAGGCTGCTGGGATGAACTGCTCACAGAAGATGCCTATTCCTTTCTATAAAGAACAGAAAATCCTTAGTAACTTGTGTAGATCAGGTTAGCTTTTATACAGCTAGAGGCTGAAAGAAGTCCTTTGCTGGGGATATTAATTTGCACATTTATAAAAAAATGTTAAGAAAAGTTGTAAAGTGAAAACTTTGGTGAGTTCTCACGGTTGAGTAGTTTTTTCAGAAGCACCACCAACTAGCCTAATTTTGGTTTTATGAGTTTACATTGAGCAGTCTGACCAACACCAGCTCAAACATTGCACCATCCTTCACAAAGACCTTTTAGACAGAGTTTGTTTTTTAAAGTGAGACCCAACCCCTCCTCCTGGCAAAGAACATGTCAAAAGGCTTATTTAAATTTAAAAAAAAAGAAAAAAAGTTATCTTAAAATTACTGAGCTCACAGAACTCAAATGTTTATTAATTTTGTTTTAACAAAGACAAGAACTTACAAGCTGTTTCCCTTTTTTTTTCTCTTTGAGGAAAAAACGGAGGTAGGGTGTGGAAGGTGTGAATGACTCAGCCCTTAGCATCTACAGTTGCTAGTTTTTCAAATAAGATTTGTTTTTCCTCCATAGGATAAAAAATAATGGGAACTTATATGGTCACTATGCTCAACGTAAATCTAATTTAGTCAGTGGAAATACATCAAGGGAAGTTTTCATATATGCAGCAATACTGGCATTTCCTAAATACAAAGTACACACAGAGGTCTTACATAAAAGATCACTGCCAATTCCAGCTGTGACAAAGCAGTATCTGTGCAGACACCTTTATCTACTTCCTTCCTCACGTGGACACAGCTTCTTAGAGAACACAGCACAGCCTACCAATGTATGATTAAGACAGCTGAACTGTTCCTTAAGAACAGCGTTTCCTCAGGACAGCAGTTTATCTTGAAATTGCCTATTCAGCAGATTAGATTCTTTTCCTTGGTCAGGTAGCAAACCCAGCACTATCCACTTCAATCCAAATCACAGGATTAGCCTGACTTGGATCTAGCCACCAGCCCCTGTTTCCTGCACTACAGCATTACTTTCATTCTTGTATTCTGAACAGCCATCCTGAATTTTATTTAGACTTTTCTATTACTCATGCAACATCAGAGGACTCTACATTCCATGACTAGTGACTTTTGACTTCAGGATGATGTGTGTATTTTGTTTACTCATGCATATACAGAAATGGCAATCAATTATGTTGATCTTACCTGTTTCTCACTGAGATGTTGGTTAGTAATAAACTGAGATCAGCTTTCCAATGAAACTATAATATGCTTTTTTGCACCTAAAATGTGAGAGAATCTCAATTATGTGTTTTTGCACACTTGCACAAGAAATAGCAAAGACTTCCAACCAGAAAGCACATTTATTGTGTTGAGCCTGTTTTAGAAAAATATTTTCCTCCCCCTAGTCAAACACAAAAAGATCAAAAATTGCAGATCAGAAATGATGAGAGCAAGAATTGTCTTCCATTACCTTAGTGCAATAACTTGTTTTGGAGGACAGCATGACACAAATTAGCCCTAAATTCTAAACATGCCAATTAGAGTCTATGGAACAATTTTTCTTCTGCTTTACTCCAGCCAATTCCTAATGACTTTTTAGGCCTAAAAAAGGGAAAACCCACCACAAACAAAATGATAGAATCATCAGAAGTGTTATGGTGCAGGCTTACCTGTTTTAACACTTTCCTCTTCAGGGCCACTTTCCACCCACTGACAATCACTGGCTAGCAATCGATTCTGTGATTCACTGAGTGGTCGAGTAGGAAAGGACTGATTTGCTACAGAGCTGAAAAATAAGCAAACTCAATAAGAATTCTGTAATAGCAATAGTTGTTTATTTCAGACATTAGTAGAGTAATGAGGTTGCTTAAGAGAACAGCAAAAAAAATCTACATTGCCAACCAAAAATGTCCCATGGTCTCTGTCCCCCAACCCCGATTCCCTATAGGCTTGTTCCAGTCATCAGTCCTTACCTGACGTAGGCCACTCACAGCTATCATGAACAATGGCATTCTGGCAACAGTACTACTGCTGCACAGTTAAAACAAAAACCTATCCAGTAATGTCTGGAGAAGCAACCTAATGCCATCTTATCCCACCGGCAAATGCTAAAGCCTTCTGTTGGACATCTTCCTAATGCAAAAGGATAGTCTGCTGTTTTCACAAGGGTTCTGCCCTTGTGTAAATTCCAGAGGTGATGTTGCACTGGAAGCAACTTCTTCTCAGTACTGTCTTTGAAACCCTCCAAAGCCTGGTAACTCAGGTGACTGCTGCTGACAATAAGCTTCAGCTACAAATTCTCCGAACTATACCTACACTGGCAAATGTCAACACCTGCTGAAGTTTAACATACTCCTGTGTCTTTGAATCTTAAGCAGGCTTCAACTGGAGAGATAAAAACCAACAAGCTAAAACTCCCTCCAGTGCTAAACTCCAGCAATAACCTCTTCTGGTGGCCTTGTTTAAGCAAAGGAGATTAATACCTTGCCTCTCCCTCATTCTAATATGTATCTAAACTTAATTTTCACAAGTCAGTCTCCCCCTTGACTTTTTTTGTTATTGTTAAGAGCCTGTAAGCTCTCTCAGTTCCTTTATTACTGTTTCCTTAGTGCAACATCCTCTCTTATAGGTCAAAACCTGTAAGAAAGTTTCCACATCCAGCAGCACCATTTTTCGGTCTTGATCTATCCTGTTCTTCTCTGAAGACTTACAAACTCAATCTGAAAATTTAAAGTAGGATAAAACCCCCAAATACTTCAAAACATTTTTTTCTCCACATGAAGTACAGAACAGTACAAAAGCACTATCTTAAATGTTATAGTTACCTTTTGACAGGTTCATTTTGGCTTGGGACAGTAACTTGCTCTGGGTCCATAATCACCAAACGAGTTGGAAAATTACACCCATCACCCAAACTAAACCAGAAACAAAGATTCAAATCACTGATTGCAGTTAAATTAAATGAACTGAACAAGCACCACTGCAAAAGCCAAACACTACAGGCTCAGATCAATTAATTAAGTGCAGTGTTGAACTCCAGATTTGAGCAAGACATTCCTACCACTAAACCAGATGATCATTTAATTAAATCTTGGAGCTTAAATGACTCCCATCCTATCATTCAGCATAGATTGCTGAACACAGCACTAGTCTATGTATTTCACAAACATCACCATTTCTGTAGACTGCAGCCTTAGTCTTCCCCTAAAGCACTGTGCAGGCACAGTCTGACTATTTGGTTTCTGTAGCCCCAAAAGCAATAGCATAAATAATATTCTGGTGATCGTTCTTCCCTTTCTGCCCATCACCTTGCTAAGCCATGTGTGAATGCAAGTTTATGCAGGATAAAACATGGTGGCAGAACAGACTGATACATCTACAATACAGCTTCTCTCTTTAATCATATGAAAAACCATAGTATTTGAGCAAAAAGATGAGGCAACTTAATGGTCATCTTACCTCTGCTCTTTGCTACCAAATCTCAGCTTCACAAAGGGAATCACCAACATTTTAAACTGATACACAACCCCCAAAAGAGGTGTTAAAACACAGCTCCTACTTTGTGTTCTGCTAACTTTTGGGAGTGTTAGAAGTGGGCCAGCAGGTCAGTCTTGCTTCATCAAGCTTCTCTGAGGCTTGTCTGCAACTCTCTAACCAATGTCTCAGATGAAGTTTTGAAATGAGTATTTTGCATCATACCGAAATTGCTTCTTTGCTGCTTAGTCACACGCAATTTCTCAGGTGGCTTTTGATATTGAAACTGTCATCTATAACAAAATGAGAGCTGTCAAGTGTTTTCAGGGACAGGCAGGGCTTTTTAAACTGATGATGTTTCAGTGTAGCTGAAACAGTAATCAGGCCTTAGTATCATCACCAAAAAGTGCACATTTTTAAAAATAAACTTCTCAAAGCTTTCAAAATTTCTGTATTTGGGAGGCCCTTCTTTAAATGAAAACCTTAAGTTTTCTCAGTTTATTCCTACACTTTGTCTTTATACCAATATTCATCATGCAGGGTTTATAAGTTGGCTTCTCAGTTGTGCTTTAGTTTTTAGGCAAAGCAAGACAAAGTCAAGAAAGCAAGGTGAAAGTCATGAAAGCCATTCATTTCTTAATTCATTTCCATTCAAACTGAATACCTGGTAAAGATAGGGAGTAACCAATATTTCTTCTCATCTCCGAAAACCTCCCTGAGATTTTTGCTGCATCCAAGAGAAAAGCCATTTTTATCAGGGCCATTTCGAAATGTAGGTGCACGAAATGTTTCTGTAAAAGAAAAAACATGCAATGTTTCTGAAGTGATAAGGAAAATGAAAGATGAATAAACAGACTCAACTGTCTCTATTGTGAAAATGAGTGTTGGGCAAGCCAAGACAACCATGACGTGGGTTACGGGAAAAAAGTCCCAACCTTATTCTTCAACAGAGCACCACCTCTTCAAGAAGCAAGTTACCATAAGTACTACTAGGCCTAAACCCATACAGGATAATTTAATTCAGTTCTGCCAAGCTCTGAAGTTAAGAGCATCCTGCAGTATCAAAGAAAGATGAGGGCTGTATTTAGGAACATAAACACATCACAAACTCTAGCAAACCAGATGATGGGCTGGACCAGATGATTTTTTGAGGTCACTTCCAGCCCCTGACATTCTATGAAACCACCATCATTTTCTAACCAGTCCAGTTACACCCTTGACCAAGAACTGAGAGGACACATTGCTCTCCCCATAACAACAGACACATCAAAAGAAAATCATAGAATCATAGAATCAACCAGGTTGGAAGAGACCTCCAAGATCATCCAGCCCAACCTAGCACCCAGCCCTATCCAGTCAACTAGACCACGGCACTAAGTGCCTCACCCAGGCTTTTCTTGAAGACCCTCCAGGGACAGTGCCTCCATCACCTCCCTGGGCAGCCCATTCCAATGGCAAAACACACTCTCTGTGAAGAACTTCTTCCTAACATCCACTTGATAAGGACTTAATCATCCTGCCAAGTGACAAAAAAAGTTTTCTTCTTCCAAAACATTGTAGCAAGCTGATATTTTTTTTTCCTTTTCAATCAACCCACTTATTTTAACTTCCACTGCAAGGTATAAGGCTTTGACTTAAGAAGTTGTGGAGATATCCACCAGTCTTTGACCCTTTTCCCAGTTCCTCTGTGAAAAACTCTTTCAAAAATACTTTACTAAGAATTTGAGATATATTAACTAACGAAGGTAAGCTCTTGCACTGGTCAATGCCATTTAAAACATCTAGCACAGAAATTATGCCAACTTCTTTCATTATTTAGGAAATGTGCATCGGTGTTTCGATTTTTTTATGGCATTGTTTTTACAAGTCACTTCCTAACAGTGATGTTAATTTTATTTCACAGAATTTAAGAATATGTTTCTGGGTCTAGTTCAAAATGTAGCATGCTTATATACAGCAGAGCCCTCACTTTAGTTGGGGCCACCCAGCTACCTGAAGTACAACAGGGTTACTTGCAAGTAGCAATTTGTGTTACATACTTAACAATACATAAAACCACAACAAAATGCAGTTTTTCAGAGATTTCAAAATATAAAGAAATGCACATTTACCATAAATCTGAATGGTTGACTCTAGCAGAGGGCCTACATATGCTTGATTTTCCTATATATTTCACCTTTAGTTACCTTTACCCAATATGCTTTTTATTGCACTGTATTTTAAAATTCTTTTTATATGCAATGGCATATCCTGTAGGCTGCACATTCTCTTCAACTTGTTTTTCATAGAATCAACCCGGTTGGAAGAGACCTCCAAGATCATCCAGTCCAACCTAGCACCCAGACCTAGCCAGTCAACTAGACCATGGCACCAAGTGCCTCAGCCAGGCTTTTCTTGAACACCTCCAGGGACGGTGCCTCCACCACCTCCCTGGGCAGCCCATTCCAATGCCAATCACTCTCTCTGGGAAGAACTTCCTCCTAACATCCAGCCTATACTTCCCCTGGCACAACTTGAGACTGTGTCCTCTTGTTCTATTGCTGGTTGCCTGGGAGAAGAGGCCAACCCCCACCTGGCTACAATGTCCCTTCAGGTAGCTGTAGACAGCAATGAGGTCACCTCTGAGCCTCCTCTTCTCTAGGCTAAACAACCCCAGCTCCCCCAGCCTCTCCTCATAGGGTTTGTGTTCCAGGCCTTTCACCAGCTTTGTTGCCCTTTCTGGACAAGGGACAGTTTAATATTCCAATTAACTGACCTATGGTTGATCTGTTTTTGCCAACTAGCCAGCAGTGGTAGCTGAAGAGGGACAGTATGCTGATGAAGAACATGGCTGCCACAAAGAAAAGGAACAGTACGTGGAATTTTGCATGTGTGGCATTTTGCACGTCTGGCAATTCATTCTGGAGAAAAAGAGAGAAAGAAATTAATGTGTTAACACTTGTTAACAATTAATGAAATACCATCTCTAAACATTTCCTGCCACACCCTTTCTGCTATAGGTATTTTACTTCAGTTTTCACAAAAGAAAGAAAGAGTTAAGCCTGGCCTGCCTTTCATGTCCTGTTAAACTGGTGTGTAAATGAGTATCCCTGCCACCTGAGTTTAGGAGCATCAGTGCATACATTTGTCTGCTTTTAAATGCACAGGAGGAGGCAAGGAATATAACTTCCTACAGTAAAAAAATGTCAACTGTGCAGCCACAGCTAGAGAGACATGGGGAAAAGACGTCCACTTCTTCACTTTCTTTGAAGGGAAGAAAACACAACAAAAACATCCACTCTTTCCTGCTGAACCTACTTCTGAACTGGTATAAGGAATGTGAAAGAGAAATGGCTGTTTCCAAAACTGAACAACTCCTGTACAAGACCTGGGACAGATACTTATTTTTAATGATCTTTAAGGTTTAGTCAATAACCAGCATGTAACTAGCAAATCAAATCCACCATGTACCAAATCTGCCATGTCTGACCAGGCAGGAGTGATTCACCAAATCTATGTGAAAGACAATTTCAGTACAACCATCATATAAAAAACACTCCCCAGCCCACATTGGACAGTTGATTCCACTCCTAGCCCCAACTATTTTTAGGTTTGCATTCAAGAGGCCAATAGGATTTGTAACAATAATGTTCCGGTTTTATATCCTAAAAATCACAGTACTTTAAAGTTGTTGACCTTTAACAGCACTATGAAAGCAGAGAGGCTATTTTCAATCAGCTGTTTAGCTAGCATTACTGCCATTACTTTTTCCATTAGCTTATTCAGTATACTCACTTATCTAAGGCTGATTTTGCTTTTAGACTAAAATAGATTTCAATCAATATTAAGTGCACATAGGTATATATTTATCTCTGTACACTGCCTATATTCACAGGCAACAGAATACAAGTCTCCTTCCTTCTGTGATGGTGTAAATAGCTACCACGAATGACTGGATTAGAAAAATTATAGTAGGCACAGGATTTAAACAATTACAGCAATATTGGGGTTTACCTTTGGACAATTCTCTGCAGCTTTCCTGCGGCAAAGCTTTGCGCAAACAAAGACAATTTATTAAACACTAGTATTATGTTAAGACGCTTGAAAACAGCACAGGCTTTGTTAAAAACAAAATGGGTGATGTGCACATGTGCTCTTGGATGTGCCAAGTTCCAATGCCCACCAGCAGCCTCAGCTCTCATTCTCCAAGAGGAGAGACTACATAAGAGCACACTACTAGCTTTAAGGCTTGAAGTTTTCTGACAAAGTGCCTAAGTATGGCTGTTCAGATTGTGGCTAGATCACTTTCCAGTGATTGCTTTACTGGAGCAGCATGACTACACCCAGTGCTTTCTTTGCTATCTGTTTCCATCACAAATAAGGCTTATGAAAATGTGATCAAATCATTCATACAGGTCTGAAAAGCTCAGAATACTCCAGAGGTATAAAGCAATGGTCCATAAGTTACAAAATCTTTCAGACTTTAGAACATATCTATGACCATTAGATGTAGTTTCAGTCAAAACCATAAATTGCCATTTTCCGCATAATTTTGTTTAAAAAAACCCCAAACTGTAACACAGTAGTACAGTTTTTCATCTTCCCAACATCCTTCAGGACTGAGGTAGGTTTGTGGGCTGTATTTTTAGCATAAGATTTGAAATTTAATCAGTGCTTAACAAAGCAAGAATTAGGAATGTTTAAATTGCCTTTTAAATGTCAAAGTTTACACCTAAGAGCAGTATCAAATGTCTAAGCTAGGACTTTGCAAACTTGCAGGAAAGATGCATGGCTTTTAAGTGATTAATGTGTGCAGAAAGCCTAGGCAAAGCCCAAGCATTTACCTTGGTGTGAGGCAGATACAAAGCCTTTGAAAAAATGCTGGCTATCACCAGATCATGCTACAGTGAGCAGATGACAGCAGAGATCAGCTCAGTGAACTCTAAGATCAGTTTACTCAGTGCCTTTTTTTTTTTTTTGAAGCAATTTTATTTGGCTCATTTGTGCCACAGTCCTTCTTCCTCCTGCTGTGAGGATATTTTGCAACCTTTGAAGCCAAGGCTACCAAAACACATACTCCAATTTCTGCATATTCCTAACCTTAATGTTAAAGCTATGATGACTTTCCCTACTAACTTCTATTTCTGTGATGCTTTTGGAGTCACATATTTAAACAAAATAGTTCTCTAGAAAATTCTCAGGCTAGCTGATTTTGAAGCTCAAAGAGCAGCAACAGCTTAGTCTGTGTTTTCTGTGGGTCAAAAACATGGTATGTTTATTTCAGCCCTTATACTTTTTTTTGAATTATGCACAATTAATCTACATGATCCCCAGGGAGCATTCACCTCTTCTGACTACCCAGTTTCAGTCACTGCTTTTAAACTTGTAGGAGAGCTGCAGAATTGAAGCATCTTTCAAAAAGGCCAGTTATTTTCTGGAGAGAAGCATGCATGTTTTGAACATGGTTAAGAGGCTTATTCACAGTTGGGTTACAGCAATAGCTCACATGCCACAGCATGTGAAAAGAAAGTGAAACTTCAGACATGAGTTATCTAAAATCATTATGCTCAGCAGCAGAGACAGGAGGGTGAGACAGCTGCAAGAGCCTAAAAAAGGAAGCAATTTGCACAATAAAATTTATGCTGCTTAGCATATGTAGTAAGACTAAAGCCAGTCACTATTCTAAGGAGTCCTTCACAAACTTAAGAGTCATGTGAGCATGCAAATTCATACAAAACTCCTAACAAAACCCGTAACAACAACAAAATGCTGTCAGAGGTTGACTTGTTATCTTTCAGAGGCAAAGTCTAGCTTAAATCTAGAAAAACTGAGATGTCCTGGTAAATGTCCTTTTATGTATCAGCAAAAGCAATGAGTTCTAACTAGGAACTTGGAATTGCTCTCTCTTTTTTTCTTTTTTTTTTTTTGAGGGTAGGGGTTTGGTGTTTTGTTGGGTTTTTTTGTTAACGCAAACAAAATTTCACAGAAGCCTGTGAGATCTACCTGGAACACCTATCTCACCCTTGAATTACCAAAATAATTTGGAGGACAATTAAAGCATCTGGAAAACACTGAGTTTTCAAGGGGGAGGAAGCATATCAAGAATGAGAATAGACACAAATAAGGCACTGGGAAGTACCACCATGCACTATGTAAACAGGGCAGCAAGTACTGGGCGTTCAGCCAGTTCTGGTGCTTGTTTCAAAAACATTTGGTTAAACAGAGGTTTTATCTGCTTGTTTTTAACTACTTATTAGGTAGAATAAAAATCCAAAAGAGTAATTCATGTTCCCTTGATTTACACAACAGATATTTACAGCTCCATCAGCATGTAAGCCTGTGGTAAATATTTACAGCTAGTATGGTTGTTCCACTGTATTAAGGTATTTCTTCAGCACTTCTGTGTACAACATAAAAGATGCTATATAAAAGTCTTGCATATACAAGTGACAGAGACTTGTTTCAACAGAAGTAGGTGTGCATGTCTCACAATGTTTGGAAGGATCTGCATATCTGTGTTGCATCTCCATGGAAGTATTATCAACAGTGTGAAACAATGGATAGCTAAAATTTGTGTAGTTAGCATGTACACCCTTGCAACCTCATTAATATGAGTTTTGAGGTGACCAGGGGTACAATCCCAAGGAGCAGCTCATTTTGCATCTAAGCACTGGATATATTCAGCAGTTTGTTACACACTTTCTCTGAAAAACGTCTACTGGGTAGCAAAAAAAGAAACGCTGCCTTCTGAATGTATACTTTAATACTTCTGATAGTCAAACCTTGGGGGAGAAAATAAAACATCTGGACAGCCTCAGTGGCAAACATTAACAGTAACCTGACTGATGCTGTAGCAGACAAAGCTGAGCATTAGCAATACACTGAGGCAGTCTATGGACAGCCTGTGAGGACAATACTCCAGTCTGATCAGGATACAGAAGCAGAGGGAAGCTTCCGGGACACTATTCTGTAGTCAACAACACTTGCCTAAGAGCTTACATACTAGAGACATACTAAATTTTGCAAGCCCAGATGGTTATGGTGCTGCCACCTCTGGAAGTTTACTTCATAAGAGGAGAAGAGTATTAGATTTGTGGAATAAGTTATTTAGTATGAGTAAAGCGAGTCAGAGAACTAACTCTAGTAAGATCATGTCATCACCAGACTGTGTTTTCAAAGTAACCAGAAGTAAAAGCACTGAGTGCAAAGACACAACTATGTTGCCTATTGTAAAATTTCAGGAGTAGCCCATTTTTGCATGAAGCATTAATAACTAAATATCCAAAAAAAGTAAACAAACAAAACAACCTTTGAAGTTTACTTCTGCTGCTCAAGTGGCTGCTTCAACACTGTGTCCAATAGGCTTCAGAAGTGCCTTGCTGCAAACGCTAGTATTAAATATTCACTGTGGTCAGATGTCTGGTAGACAATTATGAAGTGAGGTGACAAAGCAATTTTTTTTTTGTTCAAGCACTGACTGGTAAATATGTAAGAGCTTATCTACAGTTTCATTAAAAGCTGTATACATAACAATGGAAAGCAGCCAGGCAGACGTTTGGGAGTGCCACATTTGCAAATTAAAAGTGTAATTACTTAGAGTCAAGCAAGAGTGAACAGCAGAATCAGACCTCTTCATATGAATTATCTGTCACAGTGCAGCTATGACTGATAAATACAGTTATGGCTTTCATCTCACACAATACCAAGAGCTCAGTTCCTAGATAGTTCCTTGCTCTCCAATGATAGATCAATATACAGAACTGACATAGTAGTTGGCAGAGCAGACTCATAGGCTTATATAAACACAAATAAACATACTTTTTGCACCATTTAACTTACTTGTCTAATGCAAATTGTCTCAAAGTACAGCTATTCCTGAATATGCTGTCATCAAGCTTCTCTTCCCCTGACATGGCAACATCTTTTTGCTTCAATAAAGGTATTTCCTATAGCTACAGTTAATGACTGCTTTTCCCAGTCACTCTGAAACAACTAGCTGGTATTTACTTAAAAAGATGTGATGAAAAGCTTTCCACTTTGAATGGTCTTCCCATACTAGTTAATGGAAAGTGATCAAGGGAATTCTGACTCCAGCTCTTCTGACTAGAGACAGGAAGGAACAATACAAAGTTTTGGAGACAAAAAGAAACCACCACCAGAAGACACTCTGTTCCGCCTGAAATGACTGCAACAAAACTGATAGGAGGAATATAACACTGATGTTTGAGGACAGAATCACAGAACATTAGAGATTGGAAGGGACCTCCAGAGATCATCGAGTCCAACCTCCCTGCCAAAGCAGGATCACCTAGGGTAGTCTGCACAGAGGTGCATTCAGGTGGGTTTTCAAAGTCTCCAGAGAATGAGACTCCACAACCCCTCTGGGCAGCCTGTTCCAGTGCTCCATCACCCTCACTGTAAAGAAGCTTCTCCTCGTGCTGAGATGAAACCTTCTATGTACCAGTTTGCAGCAGTTGCTCCTTGTTTTATTACTGCAGACCACCGAAAAGAGATTGGCCCCATCTACTTGACATCCATCCCTCAGATATTTATAGACATTGATGACATCTTCTCTTCTCAAGACTAAACAGCCTCAGGTCTCCCAGTCTCTCTCCATAGGGGAAATGCTTAAGACCCCCAAACATCCTCATGGCTCTTCACCGGATTCTTCCCAGCAGGAATTCTTCCCTGTCTCCCTTGAACTGGGGAGCCCAAAACTAGACACAGTATTCCAGGTGTAGTCTCACTATGGCAGAGTAGAAGTTTTTCTTCAGTGGACCTGGCTTTTCCCTCTTCTTCCTTCAAAATTATTTAGGACAGCTGCTCTTCACATAAATGTTACTAAATCTACTACAATACATGCCTGTTTATCAATAATTTGACAACTGATAACAGTTGCAGGGAATCTGTATAGCATTAACACTGTTAGCATTCAACCTTTCTCAGACAGATAAAAGCCACTGCTATGAAGCTCAAGCACACCTATTTAGGGCTCAGTTCATTCCTAAGAAATGAATCTACCTTATTTGGTAGCAGATTATCCATAGACAAGTCTAGGATGACATAAAATTGTTATTAGTATTTCACATTTTCATATATATGTGTGTATGTGTACACATCCATGTATATGTAATTGTTTTGCCAGTTCTTTCCATATCTGCAGATCTAGGTTCAATAGTCTCAAAAAACCTTGAGCTGTGCCACTCAGTTTTGATGGAGCAGAGAAATTGAACAGTGTCTTTATCAGAACTTCTTCCCTCAATTACTCATCCTGGGCAGTCTAATATGTTTAATTCATTAACATTCAGAAAGCTCTCTTGCTTCAGTCACTTTTATTGATGCTTTCTATGTTAATGAACTATGGAACAGAGTAAATGGTGAGTGACAACATGCTGATGCAGCTTCTAATAACACATGCAGGATTAAACGAATGAATAACAACAACAAAAAAAGCCTTAGAACTTACTGTCCAAAACTTTATGAAGTACTGCAAGACTGTAGCAGCAACAAATAGACAGTACAGTAAGGAATACATTAAAAACAGGAGGAAGAATTTGTAGTTAGAAAATCCCACACAATTATTCACCCTAGAAGGAGGGGAAAAAGAAAGAAGTTACTATGATATACAGAAAATAAAGCAAAACCCAACACATTCAGCTTTTGTGAAGCATAACGTATGTATGATGTCCGTGGTAGGTTCAAAACAGTCTGGCACTTGTGTTTCAGAAGCATTTTAAGACATCATTTTGAATGAAGTCTCTTCCTTTGAGCTAAATGATCTGGGCCTCTTGCATAAACTTTGCCCCTACACAGCACTATAGGACAGGACACAAGCTGGCAAAGCATACGACACATGCAGTTTGTATAGGAAGCATCTCACACACTATGAGCTAACTGCAGCCACTGCAGAAGATAACATGAACCTCTACATCACTTTCAGTGGATGCTGCTTTGGTTACAAAACCACCTTCAAGTCAACTACTGATTATTGTATTTTTACAGTAACAGTAGAGAGTATTTTACTGACTACCAGGGGAATATGAACTGTGGAAGAGTAGCTGTCTGAAGGAGTCTAATGTACCATCTAGAATCAAGAACTGACCTTCAGTGTAGTGAGTACATCCTCCCCTGCTAACCATACCAAATTAAACAAAAGAAATACATTCCATTTCTCGTAGATCTTGTTAGCACCAGGTTTTCCCTGTGTAAGGAGGAGCTGCACGATTTGTTCTACTGGGCCTACAACTTTATGTTGCAACATACATTAGGAATAAGACTTATTTTGATAAATTAAAGCCTCAAAAAGTTCTATGAAAGGGAAGTTCTACTTCAAAGTTCCACTTTTGAAGCAGCATCTAAATGCATCATTACTATATTGAGCAATTTTTTGTTTATATAAACTTACCATGGACAGTGGTGGTCCATTTTTAGTACACATCTGAAAGAGAGCATTTCCAGTAAGTTAAAGCAAGAATCCTATTTTATTGCTAAGACACACACTTTTAGCTTCTACAGGTTTTGAGTGTTTTTTTTTGTTCTTGTGTTTTTGTTTGTTTTTAAAGTGTTTTACCCTAGTGTACCTTTTTCAAGTCCATCTCAATCATGCCAATTCTCTGTACTATAGCAGTCATCCTTCCACATCAAAGGATCAAGTGAGATTCAGAAGAGTTATGAGAGAGTCTTTTAAATTAGAAACACCATGTAAAATTAGTATGGCTTAATGTACTGTTATGTTCACATTGAGAGGAAACAAATCCAAATGATCCTTCAGAGATGCATGGATAAGATGTGTTAGTGTGGCATTCACTTCAACTAAATCAAATTTACAGCTATTCTTGCTACCTTCTTGATTGCATTTTTTTAATAAGTAAGGAAAAAGAGCAGCACAGCAGGTAATTACAATAGTCTACATGCCATTTTCATCTAGTTTTAGCATAAGGCCTGATACTAGACAATTCAGACACACAGACATTTGTCATATTTGCTAATAAATGTGACTTTAGCTAAGAATCATAGAACTCTTGAGGTTGGAAGAGACCTTTGAGACTAAGACATGTGTATTAGGTTCCTCAGTTAAGTAAATTTTCTTGAGTTGTCTCACTCATAGTCTCAGTCTTCAGTGCCTTTAAAGACTTCTCTGATGATTCAAAATGTTAGGGAGTAGCAGTGATATATTTGACATGGTTAAGGCATGTGATTCCACTGTCAATCTCAGAGATAAAGATTTTTAGCATCATTAGTAGCACGCATCTGTTTCAAGGCTGCAGAAGTAAGATACATTAAGAAAGTTCTATAATAAGCATTTGCTGGTGCTGGTATCCCAGATCTGCCTTTATTTTCAATTGTTGATTTTTCATTTAAAAAAAATATTAAATATAAGCAGCTTTTTACAAAGCTATAAGCAGGTTTCCTAAAATATTCTGCCACCTTGGACAATGGGGCTGCAATAATAATAACAATGCACCACCAGGAATAACTTTGGTCTTTTGTGAAATTCATGTATTGAGGTCTGAGAAAGGAACAAATAGTAAATGGTGCTGCTATGCAAGGGCTGACATGCTGGAGCCATGAGCATACTGGAGTGATGATCACAGGAGAAATAGACCCCATCGCTTCAGATTCAGTAACTTACATGTCACACGCAGAACAATGGTGGCAGCGGTCAGGTTTGATTAGCTGGCATCGATCGCAGTATCTGATTGCTGCATTCAAGTGGCAAGGATCAAGTCATTAGAATTCATGTAATTTTATGAAGGCTTTCCCCCTTAACATGAACTGAATCTTACAGAGCTTCCTACCCTCCCCTGCCACAGCTGTTCTCACAGACCTTCATGTGCCTATTTGCATAAGTACTTTTGAGTTTAAGAAACATAACGTATGAAAGCATTTAAAACACTCTCATTTATTACTAAATGGAAATAGACTCAATGCATTACTCTTCCAATCCCCAGCCTTCCTATCTTTCATCCTCTGGCACTGATCCCCTGTCACTACCTTGCCTTCACCTTTGGATAGGGTACTCACACATCCCATTGTGAAAAAGCATTGTTTCAGAGCCAGCAGACTTTCTGCAGTAGCCTTCTCTATCCTGTTCAGCAAATATCAATCTAGCAGGCTGTTCAGAACATCAGCTCTCCTTCATCTTTCTTGGATATTTTTAAACAAGCCTTCAGGCTCTTCTCAATGGAAATAAGATACCAGCACAAGCAGTTTGAAAGGAGGAGGAAAACCAACACCTACAGCTAAGAAGAACTGCTAAGAGCTGGCAAGAGCTTCCCAAACCACTCTAGGACTTAAGACGGGGATTCCCTTAAAAGGAGGTTTGGGCTCAGGTGTCCTTAGACATTCTTTGGAAAGTCGCAACAGACAGGTACAGTTATTCTGAGTGATTTATGTTTTCTGAAAACTCTAGGTGGTTGCTAGTTTTGAGGAGAGACAGATATATACACACATATGAACGCTAGATTTTAAAGAACATACATATGTATAAGACAGCAGTTTCGCAGATCATTCATATGTAAGATGGAATTAAAATGTTCCTGTGTATTAAAGGCAAATACAGAAATAGCCCATAAGTAGAGCCTTGTGCTGAACTACAGATGGGAATGAAACATCTATTCACCCTTAAATTCCAGCCTGATACGAAAAAGTTCAAAAGCTAAAAAAAGTTTAAAAGAAGGATAATCAATTATTATACAACTGAGAAAAGTTTTATTTTTCCCCCATTTTCAGCTGTATTTGCAATGCTTCTTTGCCATATTTATTTTGTATAGCTGTAATTAGAGACAAACGCTGTCGATTAGCTGCTTGCTATTCCAAATAATGGCTACATGTTGAAATTCCCAGATAAATGACTCTAGTTTCTCTTGGGAGAAAAAAAAAAAGTGTAAACAAATAATAAAATAAGGTTATGGCCTTTGCAATATGTGCTTAATAGATTGTTCTTCAGTGACATCGTTTGAATTTCTTTGAACTGAACTAACAGCTTCAGAAGCACAGAATTATCTTTACATCTCACCTCTCGATGCTGTTGTCGTATAGATAGGCAAGTCTTTAGCAGCTCTTCTCAGAATCTCCTGCTGGGATTCTGGTCTCTCTTCCTTTTCATATTGTTCTTTATCAGCTTTTGACAAGCAGAACTAGGAGGGAGAGAGAAAATGGAATGCAGAGAAGAGATTAATTATGACTTTGTGTTCTAGTCAAACTCTAAGGAAAAGACTATGTATATTAATTCTGTGTCTTTGGACAGCCCCTACTCACTGACCCAAAAAATACCACATAAAAAAGAATGCTACAGGAATTACAGGAGATCCTTAAAGATCCTGGGCACACTTTAAAGAAAATAATCTTTACCTCTGTTCCATTATCTATAGCATTTTCCCTTTAACATAAAGGAAGGCAGAGAAACAGGAGAGTTTTAAGAAGGCCTAACACTTCCTTTAATTCCTGGTTAAGAGCAAGTTATCTGTGGACAAGATGAAGGTGCGAGAGTCCTTTGCTGCTTGGAAGGCCTCTTACCCAGTTCCTCTCTGAAAGAGGTGTGCAAGCCAGCACTAGCTAAAAAAGCCCAAAACAACCAACCAAAACCCAGTTGAGGGGTCTTCATGGCTTCAGCACAGAAGTTAAAGAGTTCAACTGGAGTTTTGACTTGGGTCATCACTGGACCCAGAATCCATGAGCTGTACTGAAAGCAACTACAGCAAACCCTCTGCAGTTTGAGAGAGTTGCAATTCTAACTAATGCATAAGAAGCACTCCCATTGAAGACTAAAATGTAAAGCTTTACCAGAAGAACCAAGAGAGCTTTTACTTCTGAAACACTTAAATTGGGTATTCACTGAAATACTGAGCATTACCATTAAGCACCACAAAACCCAGTCACTGTGCTGACAAGCTCCCGTGCAATGAGGGCTGAACTCCCTGTTTCCTGTGATATTTTATGTTCTGAAGGCACTTTTAAACTCTGAGCTTCCTGCATGGACTAAAAGAGCCCTTTTTATAAGCAGACATAGCCAAAGTATTCACAGTAATGAGTGGAAAATGCTGTCTGTGCAGTTGAACAAAAATTGGCTTAGTGTGGTTTAATGTGATGATATTTTCCTACCAAGAAGATGTATATGATTAGTTCACATGGATTCTCCTCTTATCCTGTATTTTTTCCTCTTTTGGATTAGTCAGCCAGAAACAATGAAGCCTCCACTTACAGAAAGGAGGAAGCAGTAAGCCATATCTGCAAGTTCTCTGTGTTATTTTCTAGCCAACAATGCAAACAAGTTTGCTCTTATTCACCCCACTTCTTGAGTCTATCCACCATAAGGATGAAACATGAAACTTTTCAATAATCAGGAACTAGTGTTAAACTCTGCAAAGTGTGACATTTAAGTTTAACATTTCAGTCATCACTAAGAATTTGACCTCATTTAAAAATCTTGTTCTCTAACAGAGATATTTACCCAGATATGAAATATGGAGGTGCTCACATCAGAACCCAAAGACAGATGGTGCAGACAGTGGTGCAAACAGTATACCTTCCTCCCTACTGTACTTCCGAGTCTGCTAGGTAACCCAGTGCTTGACTTACAATCAAGCAAAGGTTGCATTAAGTATGAAATCCTACTTCCAGACAACAGTTCTATGGGAAACCATTAAGGCAAAGAAAACAAATTAAATCACAAGATTTAAAACCTTCTCAATTTGTCCAAGTAACATCATAATGTTACTCCAAAACCCTGGACAGGATTTAGGCTTTCCGAAGAGCTGTATTTTTGTTGCAATTTCAGAACCTAAGGGGCATGAGAACACAGTCTCTTCGGACAATGGCAGGATATGTTCAAAGACATCAAAAGTTGGCTGTTACCACATAGCTAACAGAATTTCCAATGAGGTTCCAGCAGTTCTTACTGAAAACAGAGAAGAGTCTCTTTGTTTCCTTCCTCTTTCTGGATCTTGCATAATGTTGATTGTTTTCTTCTGACAAATGTACAGGGATGACACTATGACAGCAGCAGCTGCAGAATCTGGTTTTTAGTTCAATAGTAAGATCACAGGATACTATTTGTTTTGTAAGAGTGGCTAATTTGAATGACTGAAAATATATACGTTTACACTCTCATACAACGGGGATATTCTGAAGTCAGGCTTTGTTTTTAAGTACAACCAGTATAAATTATTCACTGCTACATGAACAGAAGGGACTTGCTCAGAGAAAAAAAAGTGGTGGTGAGTTTTTGTGGTTGGTTGTTTGCCTTTTTTTAAAAAATGTGCTTATTTATTGATTATTTCCCCCCCTTATTTTCATAGAATCACAGAATGTTAGAGGTTGGAAGGGACCTCCAGATATTGAGTCCAACTCCCTTGCCAAATGCAGGATCACCTAGAGTAGTCCGCACAGGAATAAATCCAGGCGGGTTTTGAAAGTCTCTTTTAAAGTCATCTGTAAAAGAAAATTGTATTAAATTTACCACTACACTTGATATAGGAAATATTCATTACATGTCATATGTCCAAATCATCCCTTTCAGTCACTGAATATGGAAAGGTTGACCATGACGCAACTAACTTGAAGACAAGTACTGTGAGAACTTTTCTACTATGAATAAATACAAGCAGACAGTAAAAGTTACTAGCTGTTACCTTTATAAGCAACTCTATTTCCTATAGCTTCACAAAACCTAGAATTAGGCAGTTCCAACCACATTTTAATTAGATAACTTGCTTAACTTTGTTATCTACGATGGTTCAGCAGGAAAAAGTCAAAAGAAAACACTAATGATACATCCCTTTGCATTTTTAAAAGTTCAGTACCACTCTTCTTGCTCAGCTAAACAGCAGAATATTAGTCAGCTTTTTTCACTTTATATTTTGCATCTTTAAGATACAGATCTCTAAACCTTAACTAAGCATTGTTTGCTTTTCCTTAGAAGCACGGTCTTAACTTCTTTCAAAAAGGTTTAAGGATGAAATTATCACTAAAGTCAAGACTTGCCAAAAATAGAATACAAATTCAACTCACATAGAGCAACCAAAGATTCAGTTTAACCAATTTAAAAGCTTTATAAAACCAAGGAAGATAAGTACTTTAAATTTCATGCCAGTATTTAATCCTTAAAAAACAAGGCAACTCATCTCAGGCTTACTGCAATTAATATTGTTATTATTAAAAACAAAACTTCTTAGGGTTATTGCACATTCTTTTGCCATTATATAAATATTCTTTATGTATTCACTTCTCAACTACCTCTAAACCTTAACCTTTGAATTAACTCAGTGGTGCAATGCTTGAGGTTATGAGTATATGTTATGTTACTGTTTTTTCTTAACTAAAATACAAAACTGTCTAAAATGGAAAGATGTCGTCATGGTACTTGATTTATTTTATAAAATACAGGTTTCAAGCCAGCTACTTCAGAGCAAAGCACTGTACATGACTGCTGAAGTTGTGATGAATAAAATGCACATTTCCTGTAAGGAAATGTCATTACACAAAATATAGAGTATTTTAAGAGTAACTTGATCATTTTCATTCATGATGCACTATCATGCGGTTCTATTTTAGATAATGAGAAGGGAAAGGTGAATCATGCAGTACTGCTAACAAATTTCATCACTGAAAACAGTTCAGCTATTTATAAAAAGGCACTGACATTTGGCTAATGTTATATTTACCTCATTAGATGGAGATGCAGGAGATGTGAATATTGTCTTCCAATAGGACCATACAAACATGAAAAATGACAGATGAAAAACCACAAGGTAGACAGCTGCAATAAAATACAAATAAAGAGTTTGGTGAACATAGATGAAAAGAACAAGAGAAGACAAAAAAAAGAAAGAATGACCTGATAAAATTAAACTATATTAAACCCTTTCCCCTGAGTAGACCTGGCAGTCTAGGAATGCTTGCTTATTTGTTTGCTATATACTTTAAGAACTCACCAAGTATTATATCTTTGAGGAGTAGCAGCCATCATGTACTTTTAGGTATAATTCCAGAAGAGACTTTGAAGAGAAAAAAAACAGACCAGCAAAAAACTCTCCCAGAACTGACCACAGCTCCACCTGTGGCACATGGCTGACTTCGTTTTGGACAAAGAAGATCCTACAATTCCATTCTAGATTCTAGTATGGTATTTGATAACTGATTTACAGAATTCAGTTTAATTTCTATTTCTAATAGAAGCAGCATGGTATGGTGCCACTGTAGAAGGCACTGGTCATCAATGACAGTAGAAATCAGGACCGCACATCAAGATGAGAGCCAGATGCAGGCTAAAAACTGTCTGGTTATCTTCTTTCATATCATCAGAGTAATACAATCTGGAAGAGTCCTTCTGTTATGGTCACAGAGGTAACAAAATCTAGGTGGCTTTAGTAGGGAGTCAAATCAATATATGAATGGGTCTGAATGACAGGGCTGTCTTAAGGACCAGACACGCTGACCTTATGACCCATGAAACTTTTCTCAGTCTTGTTTCCTCTAACAGTTTAACCATTTGTTCAGGAGGAAATAGATGAGTCATGCCAGATCTGCAAGTCTTAGAAAGAAGTCATGCTAAGTATTTATATTGTCTTCACTTATATTACCTTCAGTTCCAGGAAGAGGGAAGCTTGATCCACTTTACTGTGCACATAAAGATAGCCCTTTAAAAATCTGTATGACACACTTCATAGATGGCAGAGAAAGCTTGAAACCTGAAAGCTTGAAACTTCAAGAACTTCCAACAGCTCAGAAAATGCTTGTGCACAAAGATGTGGTCTTAATTTATCATTTTCAGAATTTTAACTACTCGTTGCAGTAAAAAAAGAAAAAAACCCACCTGTTATCTGAGCTTTCTTCAGAGATATGATTTTTACTCTTTCCTCTGACTCCTCCAACCTTACTGATTTGGCAAGTTTTCAGCCATGGAGCTGACTGAAAACATAAGCAGCAAAATCTTTTTCTAAAGCTATCCTAACACTGACTTCCTGATAGGAAGAACTAATGTATCATTGTACTACACACTGCATAATTAGAAACAGTATTTTATTAAAAACACACTGTACACAATGTGGTTGAGCAATTAAAGCATGTGAAAATGGTTTGGGAAAAAAGAGGAGAAACAGTCAGAAAATTGGAGTGGAATCAGCTGCACAGATCAGAGCTCTGGGGAAGAAGAGAGTGAGAGGAGCTGTGTGCACACAATACTTCAGACAGGAGAACCTAAAAGTCTTGTCACAGGCTGTAAATGCTCCACACCAGACTAGCAGGCACAAGAATGGCTGCAACAGAGGTAGAGATCTGTGCTAGTGCTACCAGTATTTACTGAAAAGAGGCTGCTGTTAAAGTGTTCTTGCAAAAAAACCACCACCAACAAAAAGCCCCAAACCCATAAACAAAGAAAAACCACCACCCAAAACAAAAAACCCACAACAGCACATGAGATCTTGAAATCTGTTACCATCATTAAAAGCCAGAGGTAAAAGCTGCAGCAGCCAAACTCAAGGAAAAGCAAGACTCACAAGGGTTTTCAAGTGATGGGCACCATCCAGCATAAAGGAGAAAGAACCTGCAACTGCAGCCCATACTGGCTATTCGCTGAATAAACTCTTGCTTCTTTTCCCACTCCTGTGTGGCTTTTCCTACCGCAAATGCAGGTATCTGTTCTCTTAGTGCTCCACAAGAAATAAGAGGGAAGGAAGGCACAATTTTTGAGAGCTTTACTTTGGCAGTCCATCTGCCCATGTTTTAGGTAGCAGTATATCCTCTGCAGACTACTCCCTGAAGTATCTTGCATCAGCTTCCAGCACAAATATTAACCAGCCTTGTTCCAATTCAGCTTATTTTCTTGTAACTACAAGCTAGATGGAAGATATGCCAAAAACTCCAAATCCCAGCTCAGACAGACTCAGAGACATGAGAAAGTGCTGGCTAAACTAAGCAAATCCAGTATTCTCAGTGCCATGCTATGACTAAGTGAAGTAATTTCTCTTTAAAGAAAATGATGCATAATAAACCATAATATATACCCTAAGGAGAACAATGGCTTAAGACCTGCTCTTCAAAGTCTCTCAAAATATAAGCTCTCCTGAGATTTGTCCTTAACATCCTTTTCTGATTAAAAAAACCCAAAGTACTTCCAAGACAGAGTTAGACCACAGAGAGGTAAAATCACATAACAGAAGTATATAATACTGCTAAGAAAGATTCAGAGTTGACATTATTCCCATATCCCAGTGGATACAAATCTAGACACGATTATGAAATTACAGACAGCCTGCAGGAGGTGAAGAAATCACCACTAATTTAATCCAAAATGGTAATTAAGTACTGGAGTAAAATTCTTTGAACACAGTACATTGAAACATGAAGCAAAATGTTTGTTTGTTAAGATGTACATTATTGATTTGCATAGCAAAAAAATAGCTACTGGTACTTTTGGCCTGGTGACTCTTCTGACATTTTTTCGGGCTCTTGTGTTAGCTTCTAAGAACTTTCCAAAACTTATGACAGCCTTCATTTCAAATGAAAAAAAAAAACAACAACTTCACATCTCATTTGATGATAAATTTCCATGATAAAGCAATTAATGTATACAGGATGTCTGTGACACACTTCAGAATTGGAGGTGCAAGAAGTGGGCAGGTGATAGCTATTAAAAGCCTAACAGTCAGGTTCCAAGAATTACTGTCAGTCTCATTAATTAATCAAGCATTTTTATTCTTTGGTAGACTTGAGAGCACCTGCTTCAGACTACGCATACCAACACCCTTGCTCTGCCAGGCTCCCTTAATTGGGATATGGATCTTACCTTTCTGGAATAAACTAAGAAAAAAAACTTATTCATATATAGGTCAACAGTCAAGCACAGCATCCATTAGCAAGATATTGTGAAGTTGAGGTGAAGCTCACCTGTGCAATGGGATGTAAAAATCCAGAGATCATACAAGTCCCATCTTGAATGGCTTACAGTTTATTTTGGAGATTTTCCCACTCTTTCACCTCTTTATTAGAATATGAAAGAGGACGGATGTCATTAAGGTTCCTTCTTTTCACAGTCTTCCCCATGAGGAAGAAAACTGTTATATTAATTTCATATTCTGTGCTCTTTGGCAAAAAAACATTTAAAGAGATGAGTGCCTCCTACCAGTGGTCTCACACTCTGAAAGACAGCCCTCTGGACAGTCAAAAATGTACATCTATGCTTAATCTACCAGTCATGTCCTCCTATAATATGACATGAACTCCCAAGCAAATATTATTCCATCAATAATTTTTATTTTGACAGGAAAAGAAAATAATATAAACCACACTTGTATATTGAGCTTGTGGAATTGCATCACAGATTAGTTTTTGTGTGCAATTAGGAGAAGTGGCAGAGCAAGAATGCTGGAAGTTTTCTGGTGGGTTTGTATCTCTAAATACTACACGCTGTGGCACGTACTTGCCAAAGTCAATACAAAGACCTAAATGAAGTTTGTTAAAACAAAGCCTTCAGTACTTGACCTGGAAATGTAAAATTATAACTTGCAGCCCCCTTTGACATGGTTGTATTTTGCATAGTTCTGACCAGTCCTAAAAAAAGGAGTTCTGATGAATTTGGTAAGCTGTTTGAAAAACGGCAAGATGTAGAACAACAATTCTTCCTCTTCTAGGAGTCTTTCAGGTCACAGGGTGTGTTTAGGCATAAACAGAAAAGGGACTTGTGAATCTGCTGTGGCTCCTTCTCCTTTTTCTGCTCTTAGAGGATGGGTATTAATTTAAATAATATTTGCAAACCTAAGTCATAGTTGTGTTACTCACAGATTTTGTCATCATCCCAAACTCATGGAACTAGAAGCTACACAGACTCAATCTCACAATATTTACCTTGTTTCTTAGCACTGGTCTACTTACTAAATATAGCTTACACAAAACAGTATATTTAAATTCTATGTCCCTTAAGATATGCGTAACAAAACTATTTACATTTTTATTTAAACAAATAAAGAAAAAAATTACCTTTTTCTGCAGTTGAAGAAATAGTGACTGAAAGAGAAAAAAAGAATATATGGTAAGTAAATCTGTATTGGATCAAATGTTTGACTAGAAGTGAGATATATGAGACAGTTGACTTGTTCCAAATCATACTTCAGGTTTTAAGTAGAGCCTCTCTACCTTATTCTGGGGTAACAGAAGTTAGTATTCCTCCTGCCAATCCTTGAGACTTGGTGAGTCAGTGGATGAATTTTAAGAGATCCAGTTCCCTGTACTAACCAAGCAAGCACACTCCTTTTCACATCCATTAGATCATAATGTAAGCACGTTCCACTTCAGATATGCACCTATGAATGTTTCCTAAGTCAACAACTAGGCCAATACATGCAACATTGAGGCCAACAGATGCAACACTGGAAAGCAGGAAATTAAATAAAAGAACTTCTTAGAGAATTCCCTGTGAAACTGCTATGTGTAACTTAGTTCTTTGTCTTGGCTTTTTCCTACCACTCCTCTCTTCCCATCACATACTATTTTTCACTTACACTCCTCCAATCCCAATCTGAATGCACAGGTATAGTTAAAACTTCTCCACTTCCTTTACTACATCCTCATCTCTTTCAAACCCAAGAGGAAATTCTACTGTTCAAATCTACTTTTTTATGCTGCCTGACTACTAGTAGTACATCCTTCTGCCCTCAAGCTTCTTAGAAATCTTCACACTTAATTCACTGGTAGAGGTTAAGATGCTGAACTCTATAGAGAGCTGCTGTACTTACTGGGTTGCTTTGTTCATACCACTCCACTTACTGTAGTGATGCACTGAATTCCTGAAACTCAGTAAGGAAAGGATCTTTCCTCGACTCTTCATCTTATACATCAAATTTAAGCTTCTGGTCATCAGCATGAGCAAAGGGTTACCAGTGCACACCTTGCCTACTTCACATCGTCTCTCTTCTCTCAGCTCTGACATTTCTACAGTTATTAGTCTGCATGCCAGTTCAAAAGAGCTTTTTCTCAATGCACACTAGAGTCTTAAATCCACAGGGCTTCAGTATGCATTGCAGACTTCCTTCTGAAGGGTTACTTTGGTCACAGAGTTGGCGTGCATGTCACTGAACTGCAGATATCTATAGGAAAAGGGTCTACGACTATATTAAGCAGCCATTCTCCTTTTTATGGTCAACACAAGTCTCCTTTTTATAGTCAACACAAGATGTAATGAGGTGATTCCTCAAGGTACAGATGACCTTTTTTTTGTTCAGGTATGTGGGTTTGGTTGGGTGGAGAGTTTTTTGGTGGTTTTTTTTTTTTATTTTTTTTTTTTTTTTTTTAAATTTTTTTTATTCCTCTCCTCCCTCTTCCTTAAAACATCCACTCAGCACCCTCTATCTGTCCATAGGAGCTTCTACAAAGTTAAAGGAAAAACTTTTTTTTCCTTCCACCTACAGGAAGAAGACATTCCCATTTAGAATAGAACAATGTTGGTTTTACACTAAAGGAGATCACATCCTAAAGAACAGCTGAATTTGACATAAGTTGCACATTCTTGCACATCCTCCTCCCATGTTTCTGCCTGAAACAGGGACACAATCCATGCAGAAAAACAGACCTTGAAGGACATGATTACCTGCAGAGTATAAGAACAGATCCAGCTGTGTCATGATACAACTGGACCTGTTCTCATACTTACCTGCAACCTCAGCACTACTCCACTGCATGGTAGAGGTTGCATTATTTTTTTTTAAAGTATATCCTATGAGTGGTTTTACTTGAAATGTTACTAATGTTTTATGTTTCCAGCTAAAAATGTTTCAACACAAGGAGAAAAAAAAACAACAAAACATTAAAAAGGTGAAAATGAAAAGATTTAATGAATAGGGCTGCTCACTCAACTTAAAAATAAGTACTAAAAGTACTTAAAATAAAGCTTTATGTTTGGCTCCTCATATATCTTAAGTAAATATCATTGCAGACAGATGGACAAACAAGTATTTCCCTAGAGAGGAAACATAAAAAAGTTCTTAATTATCCTCTTATGGGATGGGAGAACACTGCCAGAACATGATAGGAAATTTTTGTAAGCAGTTCTGACTAAAGCACTTCATAATTTGTAGCCTCATTTCTATTCTCAGCACAAAATTGTGAGCCAAATTTGATGTTTGATGACTCAAAATAATGAACAGTCTTTATGTGTAGAAAAAGAAGTTTTAAGATAATGTCAC
The DNA here is from genome assembly GCF_015220805.1 of Pogoniulus pusillus. Classification (NCBI taxonomy): domain Eukaryota; kingdom Metazoa; phylum Chordata; class Aves; order Piciformes; family Lybiidae; genus Pogoniulus; species Pogoniulus pusillus. Next base: position 19,833,902 of record NC_087266.1, read on the forward strand.
CTGTGAGACTTCATCAAAAAGATCCCTAAATAAACTTCATAAAGAATAATTAAAGCTTCACAGCATCAGGAACGTATTTTTTGTACCTAGGTCGCCTAGGTCAGAATGCAGTTATGAGACTGTGCAGCACAATTTTCTTTGGCAAGCTCCTGCAGCTTGAGGTAAAAACCAACACTGAAACTCCAGTAATTTTCATCCTGTCTTATCATCCTCAAAAAAACTAAAATGATAGGCAGTTTTCTTCTGCTTCAGAAGTTCACACAACTGTTTCTGTCTCTTTCACTGCTGTTATTCTCATTGTCAGACTATATGAACAGCAATCCTACTGCTTGTCCAAATTCATTCAGCGAACAGCAAATCAAGAGCTTTACAGGACCATTATACCACAAAGAGAAGCCCTCTTTAAATAAGTTAATATTTAATCTTTACATTGAAACAGATGCTTAAGTATTTACTTGGCTGGTAATGTCACAAGCAGCTTTGTACCATGAAGAAATAAATTCTAGCTTTTGAACTGTGGTTCAGGAAAAATGATTCCACAGAACAAGCCTTGTGTACCACCATCCCTGTCCTGTAGTTTAAAGTAACAGGCTCAGCCCTTGATTACTTTCCTCCTCTACTGCTTCTAACTACTTAGATACTACCATCATCTTCCACTAAATTAATACCATCTTCACTTTAATAATTTCTGAATCATGGTTTCTTGTATAGAAGGCAGAGTGGAAGAAAAAGCAGTGTTGCCTTTTTGCATATTGGTATTTTTTGAACAAAATATGCACTGCTTCTGATTTATATGTTAATCTCACAATGCAACAGCACTACACACTAGATTAGATGCATGAGCACAAGTTATTGCCTTCAGCACTGCAGTCAACACAAACCTGCCCAAATTTCAGAAATGTAAGCACTGTAGAACAGCTATTCATGTGATGATTTAAAAATATATCCCCAAAGCAAACTATTGCTCATCTACAAAAGGAAAATTAAGAGCAAAAATATTCACTATAGCCTTGTAATTTCAAAGGATTCAGCATCAATTTAGCCCAGTGTTCACTTTGCTCAGTGCTGTAACAAAGCAAACGAGCTCTGTCTGACTGCAATGCAGAGCTTTACCTTGGCCACCTCAGGGTTTCAAAAATCGTCCTAAAGAAGCAGCTCAGTAAAGCCTGCCTGTGAAGAAAGGTAAATGGGTCTGCACTGAACTTGTCCAGGAACATACAGACCAAACATGCTTTGCCTGCCAGTCCTGCACTACTGAGCAGCTTACAGACTGGACCTTCCAATGCTTTGGGGTCACTGCAACATGAAGCACACAAAACTAATTATGTGGTCTCACTCCAAAATACACGACATAGCCTTTTATGCGGCTGGATCCAAATGTACTCGGTCATGTTAAAAGGCTTTTTCCTCAAAAAGGAATGAAAAAAGTTGTTTTAGTTTTGATTCAGACACCTAGCATCACCCCGGGTAGCAAACACACGTTTTCCTTTATTACCATAGTTGTTGGTTACGCCTCTTTCTAGATACCCATCCTTACATTGTTGACTGTTATCTTTCATCTCACCTCTGTCACAAGAATGAAAGAGGCACATGCCAAAAGGTTATCACAGGAAACAATCCTGCAGACATAGGGACATCATTAGTTGTATAACAAATGAGACTAGAGGGAAAATGTCATTTGTTAGAAACAGTCTTCCTGACTGAACTGCCAGAGGTGCAAATTTGAGAAAAAAATTAGAATTTTTTTAAGCTGCTTTAAGGAAATCTCCCAGAATATCTTTGAACAAGCATGTTTACGGAGATGGTTTGATTTGAGTTTCACATTTATTTTCAGGATTGCTATGAAGTGTTCTATCACCTTCCAAATCACTGCAGAATAGGAAAAATTCCAAATCTTTCCAGTGTGAGGCAAAAAGGTAGACTGATTTGCCAAGACCATGGCATGCTATAAGATGACACATTTTCCTTCAACTTTGGAAGAGAAAAAACCCACAAACCACACCTCCTCTACTGATCCAAACGGCATATTCCAAACAAAGCCAGGTATGCTCCTTGCAGAGACAGGAATTCAATTGCAATTAAGGTAGAAGTACAGGAAAATAACAGAACTGATCTTGTTACCGATGTGCTATGTCAATTTCCTTCTGTCCTCTCCCACAATAGCTCCTAGCAGGAGTCATACTTTGGGTATTACAGCTTTGACATGGATCTCAAGAGTAACATTGACAGTTTGGCTGACATACCTCATGGGTGAGAAGACAGGCGATTAATTCACCACACGTATAGCCCTGTCTCAAGTTTTAAGGGTTAAAAAACATAAACACACACACATACATCCAGAAGTTACCAGCAATGAAACTTCCATTAGGCACCACTCTATTTGCAAAGGCAGGAACCACTGACACTATCCAAAGTCTTTCATTTCTTCAGAGAATGGCAATTAGTTCTCACTTGCTAATGTAGACCTTAATCACTCAAACAAATACGGCAGAAACATTACTTACTGACACAAGTGGGACAGATGAGTGAACCTCCTTGAGCAAATACTCATCTGACTTCTATGCAGCAGCACCAGAGCGTGAAGACCTTAGCACCTCTCCACTGTTCTCTAAAAGCCATAATTCTGTGAACTTTCCACACTGAGCTACTTCTCATTTCCTGACTGGCAGGCACCCACTAGGTGCTTTTCTTCCTAAGCAGCAGGGAGTTGTTTTTAGACAAATGACTCAAGATGACTGAGATGACAGCACCATGTAGCCAAAAGCTAATGCAGGAAGATGCTGCTAGGTCCCTGCTGAAAGGCTACGGGGGCCCAGGAATTGCACACCCCACTTGCCACCAACCTGAATGAGTGTTTTCTGCAGGAATTGATCCATATAAACCTAGAACTGATTTATCTTCATCTGGTGCTAAACTGATGCATTTTAAAACTCCAGATTGTCAGGAATAGGACATAGGTTTCCCCTGCATGCACTGCTGGTTACCTCAGAAAGCAAGGTTTTATAGAATGGTGAACAGGACAGGTGGCTTGACAAGCCTTTGTGCGGTACTGTCAAGAAGAGCAAGTGTGGCCACATTGTGTGCCCGAGTGGTAGCACTGCTTGGGGCTGGTCTGCACTGTGGGTGCACCATTGGCCAGGCCTAACACAGTGCTTGACTCTGAGACATGACCTGTGGTAGACAGGTCCTGCTGTTGGGGTGTATGACGTTACCCCTCTTAACCGACTGCACACTCCTCCCACTACGGTAGACAAACAACAAAAGCAAGTATTTCCCTTCCTGAACATTTCAGATCAGGTTTGAGCTACCAATGAAGGCAAGTCTGAGTGACCACAAACAGCAGGGAATTGTAGTGATGAAGGGTGAATGGCAGTGAATGACCTCTTGCTGTCCTGGGTTACACACAGCCTGTCATAAAAGGGAAAAGAAACCCTCCCAGGATCACCGAGGTCTTAAAGCAGGACAGTCACTTCCACAAGCACATGAGCTAGAGGCAAAATTCCTTACAAACACCACACACAGCAACATCACTTGAGCGAGCTACTTTGTGACTTCAAGTCATCACAACGTGATGCTTTAAAAGGCACTGCAGGGAGGCAGAGGGGATAGAGAAATCTGGGATGGAGGAAGAAAACTGCAGTCAGGGAAAAGACAACTTGCAGCTGGGGTGCTGTGTTGTTTATGGCAACCAGATTTTTCTGTCTTTGTCACTGCTATGCCTATTGCTACAGGATTCAAAGAAACATTATCACAGAGACCAGGTAAAACAAATGAATATTTTAAATCTGGCAGTTCACACTGCAGTGCAGAAGTGTTCTGTTATTTGTTACCAGCCATTGTGATTTGTTGTATGTGTTGTACTAACACAATACTTTCAAAATAACAAAGTTGTTTAGAGCACCCAGAGGCTTTCTGCCCAGAAAATATTCTCTTATCACAATAATAATGGAGCTTTTTATTAAGATAATGTCTTTTTACCCTCAGTGCGGCAAATACAAGCATAAATACAAAGAGGGCTACAGCAGAAATTAACATAATCAATGCAGGATACTCCTTGGGTACTGAGTTACATTTAGCGATAAATTAAGCTATGACAAATGGAGATATTTCTGCTGTGTATTTGGGAACACTAAATTCTCTGCCACCACTTCCACAGTTCTCACACACAGCAGCAAAGTTAGCTGACCTTTGGAATCCACAAAATCCTACAGATGCTTCCTTACTTCTGTCTCTACATAATATTATTGAAAAATAACTCCAAAGGTTTCCTAACAATCTTCTCACCAGATGCCTGCATGTTTTAAATTATTTCAAACCCCAAAGTTATGCTTCCTTAGCATGTAGGGTGAAGTGGTGCCAGGTCTTAAACACAGTCCCACACTTGAGTCCGCACTGAGAAGCATAATGTATTATGAGATATATCAGTCCAAATAACTGCAGGCTTTTTCTGCATATGAAGCAAGTGTTCAGCTGCAGCAATGTACCAGGTTTGCTGTCCCTGAAAAGCCCTATTCCCTGAGAAACACTACTCACTTTCAATTCACCATAATTGCCCAGAGAAATCAAATGTAGCTTGATCTTCTTCAGCTATTTAAATCACTTATGCTGCTACTCATTCTATTTATATTTTTATGGATTTTAAACCCAAGCATTACTTCTACTGACTTTCCTTGACTACTTACATAAATTATTAGACTTTTTTCATTTAGTCATTTCCCAAAAATTCTAGTCTCATAACAGTAACAGCTTTATCACTCCATAGTTTGGAAGTGCTGTAAATAATAAATTGTCTCTAGTATTGCCTTTAAGCTATCAGACAAGGCCAAAAGAAAGCCTGGTTTCTTCTGGAAAGACAGAGAGCTCTTGCTTGCACAAGGCAATGAGCTGTGCTCCTTCTAGCACACTGGGGAATAGGAAAGAACAGCAACGGCAGAAAGGCATGAAAACTCAGAAGCATTTGAGTGGAGCTAGCTTGTGTCCACACCACTAATTAATTACATTTACATTTGAAGGAGGCGTATTTACACTTGAACTGGCCAGATCAAGCTCATAGTAACACTACACGCCAGTGCCTGGATATGTGAAAAGGCTTTTTGTGTTAGAAGTAACTCCAGTGGTTCTGCAGTTAAAACACTTCTAGGACACTTGCAAGAGACAGGAGAGACAAACAAGATAATCAGCTTGTGTTGACAAGAGTCCTAGTATCAGATGTTCTATGGAGTTGTCTTATACACCCTGCATAAGATTAGACGTTCTGAAGCTAATACTAGAAACTATCAATATATTTAAGGAGAAAAAGCATTACAAACTCCACCCCCCCAAAAAAAAACACCCAACCAAACATGCAAACAAAACCCTACAAAACTCGTTCTCATAATAGATTTTTTCAGGTAATTAAGAAATAACTTTTTCTTTTTTGTCTTCCCCCCAAACACTAATTTACGGTTGTGACTGTAGATCAATCCTTGCCTTGAATATTCAAGTCAAAGCTGAGTGTCTTAGAGCTCAGGATGCTACTAGCAAATCCATTTACTTCTACTTTAGACAGACAAATACAGAGTGACAGTCTTTAGGTATTCCACACTGTTGTGAGGCATGACAGTGGGAAAGCAGGGGTGTCAGTTCCTGAAGAACAAAAACTCCAGACACAGCTCCTGGACCTGCAGACAGGAACCATCACTCAGTGGCGAGAACTTTCAGCAGACAGTAGGGATTTGCCTTGTTAACCAGGCACCCGTCTTGCATTTGGCTTTGGACTCTTCCAAAATCAGATTTCCCCTTACTTACTGGCCCTGCTTGCAACAATCGTTTCCTCAAATATCAGGATAAAAGTCTCCTAATAAAACTCTGGATAAAAATCTCCCTGTAAATCTCATTATGAAGTATTAGGCATTCTTTTCTCAGAAAAGGATTTCACTGCTGCTAAGTTCATGAGGTAATGGGAGAAAACAAACTGCCCAGCAAGCTGACCTCCTGTCTCAGGCACTAGGTTACTGGTGTACTGTATTTAAGTTAAAAATTCTGATTACATTTGTTAGTTTTGACTGGTGTTTGGCACATGAGATTAAGCATGGAACTACCTGTGATGAGAAGAGCTAATTTTCTGCTGGTGACACGTTAAGAACATAGCAGTCAGAAAGGTAATTTACATGAATAAGATAATAATAAGCTTTGCAAAAGTGCCCTTTGAGGGAGTTTTGTTTTGAAAAAGCATCTACTAGTTATGGGAAAGCTTAATGGTGGAGGATGACTACCTTCAACATACTGGTCTTGTAACATTAATACATAGTTTTTATCTTTATTATTCAAATACTCATGGATTAAAAATGATTTGAAGACATCTCATGGACATTTACAGAAACTGCCTGTGTATGACTAACCAAGCTGGTTGATAACAAATGTTGCCATCTTTTGATGCTGGAGGCTTAGCTCCCTGCTCTTTTTGCAAAACACAGCATCACTCATTAAATCTTGGACTACAAATACCTAGGGACAAACCTTGACTATAGCTAAAGACACTTCCTTTAGTTATTTTGCAAAAAGGAAAAAATAATCAGTGACTCCCTAGGAATATAACAAAGGGTCCAGGTGCTGCAGAGGGGAAAAAACATCAGGGATAATAGGACAGAAAGCTTTGAATGGAAGACAAGATCAGAAGGTCATGTTCCTGTTGCACAGGGTCTCCTTTAAATACCATCTGCTATTATTCACTACTACTATCATTTAGGAACATGAAAAGTGACAGTGCAAAGACTGCACAAGCCACCACAAAGGGATTTTTGGATACTCCAGAGTAAACAGAGAGGCAAACAAACAGAAGACCTTAGCCTACCACCCATACAGCTCTCATTCAGTAGATATTGCTTCCAAGAAAGAACTAAAATCCTCAGAACTCTCCTGCTTTCTTACAATTCATCACATATCCTTGGAAAGCGTTAACTCAGAACTTTGTAAAAGGGTCAGGTGAAATAATACAGGTTCTAATGCAGCATGTGCCAAAGGTAAAAAACAGTGCTGTCTACTGCACCCTGGAGATGTGTTAGGGCTCCCCTGGGAAAGCACTGGATATAACACTGCAGCACCAGCAAACTGTCTAGCAAAAAATGAGTAGAGTCTGATGCATGCATTACACTTCCTAAGAGAATTAAATTCTGTTTTCACCTTCCTAGGATCTGACATATCATAACTCAGCTGCACGAACAGCTGAAGTACTGGAGTGTGGCAGACTAGCGAAAATCTGTATTTGTGAAGAACATGAAATTATTGCTCCTGGTAAGTCAGGAACCACATTAAACTACGGGAATTTTTATCAGGAACGTGATTACTTCTAAACACCTAAAGACGAAGTGTCAAGTGACCCAGACCCTTAAACTTGCTGCCTCACGATCAGGAGGTGCAGCCACTCCAGAGAAGCTCTCTGCAAGAGGAGAGCACTGTCTCACAGTAGGAGGCTGTCACAAAATCACGCAGCTGAGGCATGACAGTACAGCTCTTGGTACCCTGTATGTGCCTAGCAGCTTGCACAGACAATCATTCCTGCTCACAAACAGATGCCTATTTCCCTTCTAATTGCTCCTTGGTTAAAGAGTTTTCCACGTGGCTTTTCTAAAGTGTGGGAAGTAGGGTGAAACACAGCATACTTGCACGTCTGAGAATGTCAACAGAAAAAAGCCATGCAAAAGAGAGAAAATGACTGAATCTAATGCTCAGTGGTCTTTAAGCTTCCCTTTGTCTAAATTATGAATTATTTTAAAAGTCCGAGCCTACCCTCTGCACCCACCAGGTGCTTCTTTAGCTTTATCTCAGCAGATACCTGCCCAACAACACAGAAAGTAGTATCTCTGTATGCAATTACTAGGTTAAACTCAATCCTTTAAAAATATATTACTATTTTAAAGACTCCAAACAAAGGAACATGAAAGTTAAGCACTAAACTGATAAACATGCAAAACACCTCCACAGAAATCCTATACAGAGCCTGCATACTTTTACAGGTACTGTAAAAAAAGACAAAACCCAAGCCAAACTCCAAAGAAACCCCACAAAACTCCCCCTCCATGTTAGTTACATTGTATTTTTCAAAACAGAAAGGAAATCACATTTTGTTCTTTTGGGCTCCATTTCAAAACTGGTATAGTAAGAGGTTCTCTGCACACATGATATAAGGCAGTGGCTGAGACACTTAATAAAAGTTCTAATTCTACCCCAGACAACTGCAAAACAGCTTATAAAATGTTTATTTAAAGTGTATTCAAACAAATAATATCTGCTCCTCTCAAGGTTGCTTAGATTTAATCCAAATAAAATTTAATATAAATTAAACCTATTTTTTCCCAAAGAGCTTTTTTTCCTCTTTTTGCCCTCCAAGCCTTTCTTTCTGCTTAGCACATTACAAAAGATGCATAAGAATCCACAAACATGTATCAAGATGCACAACTGCAATACTACATACCAACCTCCCTGAACAAACCTCTCTCAATCTCTCTGTAAATCATATGATTAAAATGGCTTCATGCTTCACATCTGAGACAATGCTGCACCATATATAGCATCAGAGGGCTGCAGAAACTAGAAAGGGAAAGCATGCTGTTCTCATGATCCATCTCTCTTCCACAATCTCCTAAGAAAATTTTAAGTCAGAAAGGCACATGAGTAAGGAACAGATGAGCCATTTGGCCTTTAAAAAAAAAAAGAAAGAAAAAAAGAAAAGTAGAGGCTTGAAATACTGTGCAGAGGAGGAACTTGATTTTTAGCACAGATAAGACAAAACAGGCAAAGGTTGCAGAGGAGGCACGGCACTGTGGATGGGGGGCGGGGGGGAACAAGAGGGTTTTTTTTTCCTCGACTCATGACAGCTCACCCCCACACAAAACAATTTAGTGACAGTGAGAGGAGGTCAGACTGGGGAAGTGGCTGAAAGAACAAATGCATTTGTTGCACTCTCATTGTCCCTTCCATTCCTGACTCACCGTGGTGAAGATTCAGCTCATACAAAAAAAGTGGCCTGTAGCTACTTCCCAAACGCTACTATTACATTTCATTCATACTAGTGACAGAAACACAGATACTCTTGTCCTGTTACAGGGAGAATACGGACCAGGTGGGGTCCATGAAAGCTGCCTCAGGAAACTTGGGAACTTACAGCTTATAACACTTGTAAGGAAAATACATGTTAAACAAGCATAAATTCCTACTAGTTGTAGAAGACCATTCAACAAAGAGTTGGCTAAATGCTGGTGTACTGAATGGGTGAAAAAATTAACACCAAGTATCAAATTAAAAGCAGGTACAGTGACAACTAAGTGTTTCACCTGCTGCAGGTGTACAAGAACTCAGCTCAGCTATCTGTCTATGTAGCATTGTAAATTGATTTTGGACAGCATGTAAACATTAACTCACAAAAATAACAGCTGCTAGAGAATAAAGTTTTAATTATTTAAAATTCAGTAGACAGCAGAACTTGAACATACCAGTCTGCAGTGGGTAAATGACCTCAAAATAATGTCTACTGAAAACATACACTTGAAATTCTGGTCCTTTTACTTACAGCTTCTTGTAGGAACACTGGACTACTAAGGGATGAAGTAACATAAACTCCCTGAGTAAAAGTGACTTTTTAGTTCATTGTTCTAACTCTAAAGGCATACAGAAAACTCCTACTGTTTTTACCAGATAAAAAAATGAGGGAAGTTATTTTTCATCATCTTAAATACTTGTACTATCCAAGACCTTTCAAACTAAGAACAGATGCATTATACTTCACATCTAAAAGATAATCACAGTGTTGCAGCAGGGTGGTTACAGCTACAGCAAAAGGTTAGCACCACAAGCAGAGTTCCTACTTTGGCTCAGACACTCACCAACCTGCTTTCCTTAAGTCCTTTGCCTCCCATATTTCAAAATCATCATGCCTGCAGACCAGTTTTAGCCAAGTTTTGAAGCTCAGTAGAGATCTCACACCAAGTATATGTCACTAAGTCTCACCAAAGTTGATGGATGGGTAGAAGAGACAGGTCCACACTCCCTGTTAGGAAACAGCTGTTACAAACTTAAGTGCTTGTTTTCTGCCTGGTCTGCTGGCAAGTTCAGCAACACCAAACTGGCCACTACATTTCTTTCTGACCAAATGGCAACTAGGAATCAAGGAACGATGGCAGCTACTCCAGAGCTGTTAGGAATGGTTTAGCAGATACAGCGGAGAACTGACAGAGAGCTGGAGTGGGCATAGCAGGTAAAGGGCTGCAAGGGGGAAGAAGGACGGAATCCTTTTGCTGGCAGAAGAGTAGATAGAAGATAACTACCTAGGAAACCAGGCTGACTACTTCTGTTGCTCTCTGAACAATTTTTTTCACAAGAGTGCTGCCAAGAGAGCAGATTTCATGCCATATAAAGGGCATGCACCCACAGACAAAGCACCCTATATGAAGATAATCTTTCTACTCAAGCTGAGCATCTAGTTTTCCAAAGCATCTGTATCCAGACTGAGTACTGCAACAGGAATTCTACTTACTTATAACAACATGAAAGGTTCTCATTTAAGATCGTAATATTCATGCTTGAGCAAAGAGACTACAATACAATTAAGTGCATTTAAAACAGTTCATCTCTATTCTGAAATTCATGAGAGGCACATATAGTTAGATGTTACTAATGATTTAACCTGTTTAATTTTCTATTCCTTTTCTTGACAGGTTAACTATCTTTTCCTATGGGAATGGTTTGTGCATGCTTAACATGCAAAAGTTGCACTTCAGTGCTGATACATCAGCTTTTTCTGTAGTCTGAAATCACAAGTTACTGACACACTGCTGTTAACATCGCCCTGCTGTTGCTTGATAGCATTTACAGTAGAGATTTCTTCTGGAGGAGGAGATGGAATTACCTTCTCTCTGTTTATGCAACAGACTCTTCAAATGAGACCACTAGAACATATCACCATGTGCTTCTCATGTGGACTGTGCGCTGGGGAGATCAGAGCTATCTCCCTCCTGGCAAGAGCTCCTGAAACTGCAATGATTTCAGCTTGTGCCATCAACATGAAATTATGAATTCTAAATTACAAACTGCTTTGTTTGCCAGGTTTTTAGAGATAGAAGATATTGCAACAGATTTAAAAGCCCCAAACCTTTCTGAAAGTAGATGCTATGGAAATAACACACAACTAACTACTCCTGTAGCTTTCAAAATCATGTTTTCCTATATTTTCAAAGGTCTGAGGCATGACAACAATCATACGGCTACAAGACTAGCAAATTCACAAAATAAGTAATTTTCCTTACAACTCTTGGCCCACAAGAGGCAGGACTGCTTTTCAGAACATACAGTAAAACTATAGAAATGAAACCTTAAGTTGAACAAGATTTAAAATTCTTTAATTTTAATTTTTTAAATGAAACCAACCAATAAGCCTTAGCTATGATCTGCAGATGACTCAAAATCAACTTCTTTTTTGTGGCACAGACTTCATGATCAAATTCTGATCATCATTTTAGCCAAAGGGTTGCCTGTGGGAAGCAGGATGGCTTCACCCACCAACTAATACTACATGTGTCAACTACTACTACATGTGGACTTAATGATCCTAAAGGTCTTTTCCAACCAATTCTATGAATACAGTGTCTTCTGACCATTGCTTGTATTACAGCCCATGACCTACAAAAATGGTTGAGATAGGTAATAAGATACAAGTCAGCAGCCAATGAAAATGAACCACGAGATAAGAGCTTCACTCTTTCTGAGCTTCTGAGGGATGTGGTACGCAGACACAGTCAGTCCAATTCATTACCAACATAATACAGCCATTGTTTACAAAAGCAATGTTAAAAGCAAAACATGTTTTGATAACAAGAAAGAATACATAAGTGGTTTTGAACAAATGAAAAGCATTTTCCTACAGTATCCCTTATGTGTATCTGCGTGCCTTCTTGCAAACAGAGCTCCAAGTGAGCTATGTGTGAAATGAAGAAATAATCTTGTAAGAAAGTATTAATTCATGTTTTTTCTACTTTAAAACGTTTAAAATATGAATGAGGATTTGCCTTGAGTCTTCTGCAGTTCCTTTGGTTACAAGCATTCATGGAGTTTTTCCATTCTGCTGACGGTCCCTCAACTTCTGTACACTTGGTGAGAAATGGTTGTTTTCACTTTTCCAATCAGCTTACTAACTGATGTAACTGATAGATCACAACTACACACCAACAGTAGTCTAAGTCAGTGAGTGTTCACCAGCATACAACAGCAGTGCTTCAGAGAGGTACAAAGATGCTGGAATTTTCCATGGGAGGAAACCAATAAATTAGCTCATGTAATTATTCCTTTTATCTTATCCATACCAATCTTCCTCAGGCATACACACTTCACGGACAGCATGTAAGTTATGTAATAAATGGTTATAGAAGAACCACAACCAAATAAATACATACTAGCAGTGAATTATAGAGCAAGGCTGAGTTCATCAAACATCAAAAGGAAGTCATTGAGCAACATGTGAGCACTCCAACAGAGAAGGGTGGAGCAAGTGACAGAAAAGTGAAACTGAAAGAAAAGGATGATGTGATCAAAGAAGTATCCCAAATTTTACCATCTTCTACTTTGACTATCAGGAATCATTTATGACGCTACATTAAACTTGGCTTCCACTTGATCTACTAACTAAACGTTTAACCTTTAATACATGAGCAGGGACTACAAGAAGAAAAATCTCAATATAAGAAAAAAGTTGGTGGAATGAAGGTTTTCTCCCTGTTCCTCTTGTTAGGTTTACAATTTAACATTAATCTTTAATAATAACCTTTGAAAAAAAACACTTGTGTCTGTGGGCTTTCAACTTTGCTTTTCCTCTCAGCATTTACTTGAAATTTTCTATTGTGTCTCCTTTTTTCCTAAAGCTTCCCTTCCTCCATCTGTCTTTACTTTAGCCAGGCACACATCAGCTCTATACTGCACCCTTTGCCAAAGCCACACAAATACAAGCCATATGCCTTGCTTCTGCACCCACCACACATGAACATGTGCAGAGACCAGCATCACTTCATTTATTAGCCAAGTAGTAAGAGCATAGCCTTGCTCTTCTTCACAGTACATAGAGCAGCAGCTCTCAAACCAAAATAAAAGCTAAGGACCACTGGGACAAAGTAAACATACCTGCCAAGAAAAACAGAAAAATCTTCTGTTCCTCTGGGTGCTGGTTTGAACCCAGTTGCAGTTTAAAAGCACACAAAAATAAACAAAAATATTCACCACAAAAAGAAAAAAAACCACACAAAACTTATCTCCTCTCCCTTGATAAGATGACCTCTTATGAAGAGTGTAAACAAAATTCATTATGACAAACAAAACAACCAATCCCAAATCCAAAATGCATAACAGAAACAAACAAAAAATAATCACAGAAAAAGAAAATCCTTGGGCACCAAGTTTGATTTAGACAGGTAACAACTATAAAATTCAGAGGCAGCAATAAAAATTGGTAATTTTCTCATTAAATTACCACTTTTTATTAATAGTCTGTATGTTAAGAATAAAGCATATTTGCAAGCAAAAGTGTCAGGTATCTAGTAACCAGATTTATAGATGTGAGAGTGTTTGCATAAATAGGAGCCAACTCTTTGAATAACTTTCACACAAATGAAACCCTAGAGAATCCAGAAGGGCTCTCTGAAGCTCCTCTATACCTGTCTGTGATCAAAACAGAGAAATCAAGGTTCTGTTCCCCATTCAGCCAGAGATCACCTGTGTAACCCTGGGCAAGTCTCTCAATCTCTGAGTGTTCTTTATGCAAGAGAAGAAATGACTGTAATGGGTACAGAAAATCTTCACATCACATCTGTAAAATGTGAGTCTATTACTGTAACTAGCCATGCTCCAGACCTCCAGTACTAAAGTTTGTCTAAAATTTGGTTCCAAGTGTTTGTAGTTTTAAGCATTATTTCCCCAGAAAACCAGTACTATTTACTCACACAACTAAACCATATTAACCTGGAAAGTTCAGATATGCTGACATCTGAAATCCCCTGTCAGCATTTCACATAAATATCTCTAAAGTGTTATTTTACATTTTTTTGTTATTTTCAGTTCAAAAAGCTTTTTGCCTGTGGTTTATGTTCCAGTCAAATGTCAAGCTCACACAAAAGGCTGTGAAATACCACTGGCATTCATAAAACTAGGCAGTTTAGCCTAACTCCTGCAGAAAAAAAGTAACATAATTTGTTATGAAAGGATATCTTTACAAGTTTGCCCAGATACAATGTACATGCAAGCCTTTTTTTTTCTAGCTACAGCCATCAAAGCATGTAAAAACGTACATGCACGTAAAGCACATACATGCATGTAAAGCACATACAGATATCAAAGACAGGAGCACAAGGAACTACTAGGTAGCCCTATATGCAACTTAGAACAGTTCTTTCTACTTTTGACTTCGTTTCAGCTTCCTTACTTAAACACGCCAAGTGCTCAATAACACGTCCCTTAGTTTTCCTATGCTGCTTCCAAGTTTTACCACGTCTCACAGCGCATCACTGTGCCACTGCATTTACTGCGCCCAGAGAAAGGCAACATCTTCCTGAAGTTTCTTCCTGAAGACAGAGAAGGGTAAAAGTATCATCCTGACTGACATTGCCTGCAGGTCAGATTTACATAACGCTGAGCCCTCGTCCAGAAAAAGTCTTGACGCGGCCTGACAAAATCCCGTAAGCTTTAAATCCTTCCCCCCGCCCGCTTAAGTGCGATGTTTTCAGACACGTTACGCTTCAGTGACACCGGGCTTCTTAATTAGAAGGTGGGGAGGTCGGGGGAAAAGGCACAAATACACACATAAGATAGCCAAGGAATTATCTGGCACATCAAGAAGGCAGACTGCTAACAGAAAAAGAGAGGGGAAACTTCTCGCAGGGAGGCATGAGGGGCACTGACTACCCAAGGGCTCCGCCAGCCCCCGCGGGGACGCTGTCCCGCGCGGCTCCCTGAGGTGTTCGTGCTCCTCACAGCCTTCTTAAGGGATGTCTTGAGGGATGTGACCCCAAGCGAAGCGACTAGACACCCTGCCTAGACCCCCTCTGCCCCATTCCTGTTCCTCGGTTCTCCACAGGCGGCCCGGGCCGGGACCCACAAAGAGGCGCCTAAGGGCGGACTCCCACCGTCCTCGGCTGCAACCCGGGGAGGACGTCTGAGGCGAGCGACAACAGGTAAACCCTGCCGCGGAGGGAGCGCTTGAGAGGGGAGCTCCTCTTGCCCGCCCGAAAGAAAGGCTGAGGCGGGAGAAGGTAAAGGAAACCCCGCCAGGGAGCAGGAGAGAAAGCAGACCCAGAGGAGGCGGGTGGTGAAGGGTCCTCCCAGCACCCCGCGCTAGCGACCCTCCCCATACACTCACACACACAGAGCTCCACCACGTAGGCGTAGTAGGACCAGGCCACGACCAGGGCGATGAAGGCCACGGGCACCCAGGCCAACACCTTCTGGCAACACTTGAGGACGTGGGACGGCGCCATCTTCCCTGCCGGGCCACCGCAGGAGGCATCAGCGCCGGCGCTGCAACGGGCGGTGTCGGCTGCGGCTACGACCGCCGCTGCGGAGCCGGTCCTGGGCGGGCGGGCAGGCCCTGGGCGGGCCGCAGTGGGCGGGAGAGAGGCGGCCTCGGCATTCGCCACCGCCTCCTTCCCGCGGGCCGCCAAACACCTCAGCGTCCCGCCGCCCTCCGCTGCCTCCTGCCACCGCCCCTCGCCCTCTGCCGGGCGGGAGGCGAGCGGTCAGCTCAGTTACACGAGTGGGGTTTGCTCTTGTAGGGCTGTTTATGGACAGGATCCTCCCCAGTCTAAACCTCAGCGCTTCTCTTTTGTGATCCCGACTCGGCGGGTGAGTCGGTTCCGAGAATAGAAGCGCCAGGACGGGTGCAGGCAGCTAGACCCGGGGCCCCGGCGGGCCGTTATCTCCTCCTGCTCACCAAGTCCATGCACTTGTGGGGTTCAAAGTGCTTTTTGGATGCGGCAAAGAATGTTAATTTAGAAATATCTTAGAGTGCTGCTTTCTGAACTTCAGTTAGCGCCTGGCAGCTGCGGGCAGCACCACGACCTTCCCGAAAGACATCGCCACAGGCGCTGCTTTGGGGGGCAGGATCATCTTGAGTATGGACGTTTCTGATGCTCGACATGTATAACATTGCTGTCAGCAGGATTTCGGGTTGGAACGGCTCGAGGCGTGACCAAATCTCCATTTCTCCTCAAAACCAGACGCTTCTTGGGTCGGGCGCTTTTGTCCGTGTTCTCGCCGGCGGCGGCTCCCGCGGGCCTCTGGCGCCACCTGGTGGCAGCGAGCAGGCGAAGTGGCCCAAGGCAGAGCCAGGCCTTCCCTGCTGTGGCGGGAGCAGCAGGAGAGGTGGAAGCCACTGAACGAAGTGCGGGGCTGCAACACGCCGCAGCTGCACCGCGAGAGGCGTGTCCAGAACGGAGACGAGGAAAACGGCGAGGGAAGGTGGCTGGTGTGGTCCGAGGAACCTGGGCTTTTGGGACCACGTTGAGTTTGAAGAGGCTGAATGGGTGGTAATGGTGACAGGATTGCCTTGGCAGAAGGCAGGAACAGTTATTATGGCCTTGCCTGTTGCTGAGGAGATAGAAAAAGCAGTAAGGAGAAGAAAAAAAAAAAAAGAAAAAAGAAAAAAGAAAAAGGAAAAAAAAGGCAGTAAGATAAGTGATCAGGAGTTTGGAAGACTGTGAGCCTCTGCCAGCTAACAACGACAAAGGCTCAAGTGGCAGCAGCCTGCATGTGTGAGAATGTGTGCTCAAGGATTTTTCTTCATAGAAAAGACCTCCAAGATCAAAACCACTATGGTCATTAAACCGTGTCCCAAAGTGCCATGTCTACATGGTTTTTGAACACATCTAGGGATGATGACACCCCCACCTCCCTGGGCAACCTCTCATCTGGCCAGTGGAAGGAAGCAATGACCTTTGATCTTGGCATTGTGGAGCAGGGAGATGTGCCCAGACACCATGGAAAGATGGAGGTCAGTTTGGGATTATGTTTAAGTGTACAGGCATGCTAGAACACAGGAGAAGAATCAGGATGGTAAGAAAAGACAGATCAAAATTGCATGTGTAGTAATGCAAGTGCTGTTACAGGCATTATAGGAGAAGGAGAGAGGCAGAAGACATGGGAGGAGTGACTGGTTACATGGATGACATCTTGGTTATGGAGACTAGTCACTCTAGAGAAGTACTAACAAGGACAGAAAGGAAAATCTTTGGGATATTGTTCAAGTGTTCTGGCTCCTCTGTAATGGAGGGGTAATTAATGTGAGATTATATTTTTCCAAAATTAATATTGTTTATTAATTTTGATATTCAGAACTCTCACCACCCCTGACCACTAATTTTAATAATAATCAGTTCTTCACATGGTCATGGAAACATACAGAGGAATAACTAGATCTAGAAAGAGCTTGAAAAAAACATGTAAACATTAACTGAACTGGAAGAGATGGTTCACAGGATCACAGGATCCTGTGGCCAGATACTGCTTGCCAGCTAGATGGATTCAAGGAGTTCTTTTCTGTTTATGGCAGAAGGCAATGGTAAATTACAAGAGAGGCTTTAAGTATTTACTTAAGTATTTCCCAACTCGTGGTGCTAGCTACAGCTTCAGACAGTACTCAAATGTCTTGTTGGCTGCTGAGACTTGATTCTTCCCAGTCTTTAGAGTGCTGGGGAAAAGAGGCAGACAATCTCTGACCTTGTCCCTTGGCTCCTCTGGATGATCTGTGTATCCAAGACTTCCCATCTTGGCAGGAGGCTTTCAGGCGTAGGCAGGATGTCTTGCGATGTGCAATCTTAGCATGATGTCACGCTGGCTATGCAGGCCAATCATATGAAGGCATTTAGAGTCTGTTCCTGGTAAACTTGAGACAGGCAGTTTCCAGGCAATGCAGGATGCACTGAGGCAGTAAGCAATGGCAGCAGATAGGCAGCAAGCATAAATACAACAGCAGAGCACATTGCATTTACCTGTGTATCTCTTTCGTCAATGTAACCTGAGACTAATGGTTCTTTGGACACAGAATAGCCAATCAGAATGGCAGTTATCCAAGCCTGACCATATTAGGTGAAACCATGGGCTTGCTTTACCCAAATTTTGGAAAAGCATAGGCCTTGCACAAGGCAGGTACAGACTAAGCATGTGTACCTTGTTTACCATGGGATGTAAAGAAGCCTGGGCAAACCAAAGTCCTTAGACTCAGCAGGTTCTTTGTCCTCTTTCCTGTGGTTGCTTCTCCCCAGAACAGAAGAGGGATAGCAGAAGTACTTGTCTAGGCAAGCCAGGACATGTATAAGCCTATTTTGGCATATCAGGCCTACCACAACATCTGTAAAAGCAGGCAACAGTTGCTGATGTGCTTTCTCTCCAGTTCTCAGGGTAGTTTTAACATTTTGCTTTGAGACAGTGGGAACAGATTTAAATGCTTGGTGTCCAAGTGATGAGTAATTGCTAATAGTCCTTCTAGAGGTAACTGTTTTTTCCCTTAAAGGGGTATGAAATAAGCAAAAAGGGAACATTTTTTTTGTTCGTTGTTGGTTGTGGTGTTTTGGGTTGTTTTGTTTTGTTTGTTTGTTTTAATTGGAGCACAATATAGAGCAGGTGCAGAGGTTGCATAGAGCCTCCATGGTAACTTTGCAACCAAAGTAATACTATAGGGGTGCAGTTTTATCAGCTTACATAAGCTACAGGTTAGTTTGGGACACTGAGCATATCCAAACAAAGCCATGTATAATCCTGTAATAAATGGAATGAATTAGAGAATGTCAGAAATATGGAACAAAGTGTAGAATGTCAGAAATTAATTATTCTGAAACACATTCAGAGTGTGCCTCTTCTGTACTGCTTGCCTGGCAAAACTCCTCTACCTTTTAGACATCATGGAAACAATACTGAGGGTATGAGCATATCTGACATTTAACAATCCTAAATTAATTTGATATTGAAATGCTCTCAGCTAAAATCAAGAAGATGGGGGTGGAGGGATGAATCTTGAATTCCATACAAACTAGTTCATTAATAAGTTTGGGATGGTTATCTGATGCGATGACAATGATAACCACCTGGGATAGCCAGAAGTGGCAAAAGGAACTGCTGACCTTATAGAAAATACCTGCTACCTGATACTGAACAGTATCTCTGGCTATTCATCGTACCAAGCACAGCTACTGGCAACTGAAGCACTGAACTAGTGGTTAGATGCTTTTTGTGAGGAGTTAACTTCTTTTTCATGGGCTATACAGCAGAACGTCTTGTGTCAGGAGGACACAAGAGGAGTGAAGACATGTCTTCTCTTAGAAGTGGGATGGATCTTCAGTGATGGAATGATGTCCTGGGGACATGGAAGGGGAGGCATGAACATTAGCCTACTGAAAGTCTTTGGTACAGGGCTGTGGAAGCCTGATTTACAAGGGGAATGTGAGCATATAGTAAGTCTAACCAGCCACTGTTGGAAGTGAAAACTTCATGGCATGTGTGATCTGCACTGAAGCCTGTGGAGAACCATGGGCATCACCACAGGTTGTTGGGAAGGAGTTAGAATGGGAACTGCAGTGAGGTAGTTGGTAACAGTGAGGGTTGTAGGCATGTTGTTTCATTCCTGGTGTTGGCGTGGGAGATTAATGCAAGTGGAGTGTTTATCTGGGAGGAGTTGGGTGGAGAAAGAGCAATGATAAAGTGGGGTCAGAAATAGACAAAATGGGGAAAGGTAAGAAGGAGGGAGCAGGATCTTCTGATAGTAGGAGTGTGGATGTCTTCACATGGCAGGGATGCTGACCTGCAACCCAGCAGAACACCAAGTGGAAACCCCCTTGAACAACCCTGCTGGACTCCCCATCAACTCTGTCCAAAGGACATGGGGTGAGAATAAACATTGTCTTCTGCAGCCTGCTATCTAAAGGGAAGAGGGCTGGGCTAGAGAAGTGAAGCTACAAAGAGCTTTTAGCAAGTGTATGCTGTGTGTGGCTGGCTGTTACTGTGCACTGATCTTCTGCTCATCCCTGCTCCCACTGATTTTTATAACAAAATCCTATTACTTCACAATAAGCACAATTGCTAACATGAAGACTAAGGACCACAGCCATAAATAAAAACCGGCTTAACTAGCAAATGATTCACTGTGCTAGGGAAGACATGAGGCAATCCCTGTCTTTGCTCATGCTGACTCCAGCTCCACAAGCAGGGGTATTAGTACAGCCACATCTGTGTTGACAAGATCTTCTTTTAGCACGTGTCAGTACTGAGCTGCAGGGACAGCCACCTGTGGTTTGGAAGGATTCTGATGCCAGTACAGCTGGAAGCTGCAATGTGTCTGGTATTTCTGTTCTGCGTTAGTTGAATGGCTTGGGTAGGACAGAAAGTCAGTGACAGTTGCAGGACAGATGGTTTTGGACTAGCTATTGCCCAGTAACAATTTTATGCAGTGTTTCCATACTGACAGAAACTAAAGTGAAATGGGTTAAACAAGGACAATGTCAAGGTTGTGAGGTGGCAGAGAGGGACTGACTATTCATTGTTAGATAGTCCTTTCCACTGTGGAGTTACACTGCATAAGGAGTGTGTCCCCTTGGCACAGCTGTCAGGAACTAGTATCTTTCACTTTCCAAAGCCATCTAGGCTATCTCTGCAAGGACCTTTTGAGAAGAAACTAGGCCTTGAACAGAAGCCAAACAGGATGGAAGGAAGATGACAACTTCCTCCTCCAAATGGTAGAGGAATCAACAAGAAAAGGTGCTATGCTGGACCTTGTTCTCACCAATAGGCTAATGTGAGGCTCAGGGGCAGCCTTGGCTGCAGTGACCATGAAGCAGTAGAATTTAAGATCCTCAGGGCAACCAGGAAGATGTATTCTAAGCTTGCAACCCTGGACTTCAGGCATGCAGACTTTGCTTCAGGAATCTGCTGGCCAAAGTATCATGAGATACTAGAGGGAAGAGTGGCCCAGGACAGCTGGTCACTGTTCAAAGATCACCTTCTCTGTGCCCAGGAGCAATGTATACCAACAAAGAAAATAACAGGAAAGAATGCAAGAAGGCCTGTCTGGATGAGCAAGGAGCTCCTGGACATGCTATCTCTTAAGAGGAAACTCTATAAGGAATGGAAGAAAGGATGGCTACTATGGGAGCTATACAAGGAAGTTGCCTGAGCAGCAAGAGATCTGGTTAGGAAAGCTAAGACCCAGTTTGAATTGAATCTAGACAGGGAGGTCAAAGGAAACAGCAAGAATTTCTAAAGGTATATTAATAGTAAAAAGACTAGGGAAGGTGTGGGCCCCCTCAGAAAGGAAAAAGGTGAAATGATCATAAGTAATATGAAGAAGGCTGAGGTTCTCAATGATGACTTTACCTCAGTCTTCACTGCAGAGGCCTCCAGCCACACTCCTGGAGTCATGCAATATAATGACAGGGACTGGAAGAAAGAATTGCTATCATAAGTGAAGATAAGATTTGTGACCACTTGAAGACCTGAAAGTGTTCAAGTCCATGGGACCCGACAGGATACATCCACAGATGCTGAGGAAACTGGCAGATGAGGTTGCTAAACTCCTCTCTATTATATTCCCAAAGTCATGGCAGTGTGGTGAAGTCCCCACTGACTGGAAAAGGGGAAGCATAACCCCCATTTTCAAACAGGGTATGAAGGAGGAGCCAGGGAACTACAGGCCAGTCAGTCTCACCTCTGTGCCTGGTAAAATCATGGATCAGATCCTGGAGGCGCTACTGAGAGAGAGAAATAGTGAAGAGGTGATTTGGTACAGTCGGGATGGCTTCACCAAGGGCAAATCATGCCTGACAAGTCTAGTGGCCTTCTATGAACAGATCACAACAGTAATAGATAAGGGCCAAGCAACTGATGTCATTTACCTGGACTTGAGCAAAGCCTTGGACACTGTCCCACACCACATCCTGATCTCCCAACTGGTGAAATAAGGGTTCGATGGGTAGACCACTAGATGGATGAAGAACTGGCTTGATGGCTGCACTCAAAGAGTGGCTGTCAATGGGTCCATATCCAAGTGGAGGCCAGTGACAAGTGGAGTCCCTCAGGGATTAGTCCTGGGACCAGTCTTGTTCAACATCTTTGTTGGCGACATAGACAATGGCATTGAGTGTACCCTTAGCAAATTTGTGGAAGACACCAAGCTTTGTGGTGTGGCTGACACTCTGGAGGGAAGGGATGCCATCCAGAGGGACCTGGACAGGCTGGAGAGGTTGGCACAAGCCAACCTCATGAAGTTCAACAAGACCAAGTGCAGTGTCCTGCATCTGGGTTGAGGCAATCCCAAGCACCAATATAGGCGGGGCAGTGACTGGCTTGAGAGCAGCCCTGTGGAGAGGGACTTGGGGGTGCTGGTGGACGAGAAGCTCAACAGGAGCCAGCAGTGTGCTCTTGCAGCTCAGAAAGCCAACCAGATCCTGGGCTGCATCAAGAGAAGTGTGGTCTGCAGGTCGAGGGAAGCGATCCTCCCCCTCCACACTGGTGAGACCCCACCTGGAATACTCACCCAGTTCTGGAGACTTTATTACAAGAGGGATATGGATGTGCTGGAGTGTGTCCAGAGAAGGGCCACGAGGATGATCAGACGGCTGGAGCACCTCTTATATGAGGAGAGACTGAGAGTTGGGGCTGTTCAGTCTGGAGAGGAGAAGGCTCTGAGGTGACCTTATTGTGACCTTTCAGTATCTTAAGAGGGCCTACAAGAAAGATGGGGAGGGACTTTTTAGGATGTCAGGTAGTGATAGGACTAGAACAAAGCTAGAAATGGGTAGATTCAGATTGGATGTTAGGAAGAAGTTCTTCACCATGAGGATGGTGAGACCCTGGAATGAGTTGCCCAGGGAGATGGTAGAAGCCCTGTCCCTGGAAGTGTTTAAGGCCAGGCTGGATGAGGCTCTAAACAGCCTGATCCAGTGTGAGGTGTCCCTGCCCATGGCAGGGGGCTTGGAACTAGATGATCCTTGTGGTCCCTTCCAACCCTGACTGATTCTATGATTCTGCCAGAAATCACCAAGAGCCTGTTTGGCTTCAAATGACCACACTGCCATGTGAACTCGTCTGCTTCAGATGTGGCAAGGGACAAGTAACGATACTTGGAGAAGATTTTGGGAAACAGAACAGCAACTGACTGCACCAGGCCGTGGAAATGGCTGCTCAGCTTATTGCATTTGATTTCATGACTGTGAAGTAGCAAAGAAAAGAAAGGTGTCCCACACCTTCATTTCTGGCTGCCTACCTACTGCAGCCACAGAAATAGCTGCATGAAATAAGTGCAGTATTTCTCTTTGCAGACTCAGCACCAGTTAAGGTCTATTGCACAATCTTCCAAATACTCGTTGGTCTATTTGCAATAAATAGTTTGTGCAGGTTGGCATGAACAGGTGGCAACATTTTCTGCACTGTAAATTATCATCCTGATTTACCAACATTTACTATGCTTTTAAGAAAAGTCTCTTAGAGCAAGACACTGCAAATAGTCATTTTTTTTTCATAATTTCTTTCCATGCTATTTAGGCATCACCATCCATCACAATTTCATCTACATTTTACTTCTGTTTTTTTTTTTGCTTCTTAGAGTATCTCATCTTAAACTCCACAAACATGCAATCTCCAGGCAGAAGCATCCCAACAGCCTCTTAGATGGAAACTGATGTAAAACAGTAATTCATCTAATTAGGAATCTTATTATTTGCCTCTAGTGATATCGAACAAATTATTTTTTTTGGAGGCATCATGTTTCTGATATATACATAAAGCCACCTGAAATTGTGTAGGTATTTGCTCCTTACATGATAGTACAGATCATGTAATCTTGTACACAGCATCTATGAAGGGTTAGTTGCCCTTGTTTGCATTAGGCCACATTTATAGATGTGAAGATGTGCTTCTGCTCAAACAGCAAGTGGAACAATTTGATTTTAGCCATATTGATTTATTCCTTGCTCTCCCAGTATCCTTTTGTTCAACAATATTCATGTCTCCTAAATCACATTACTTCTTTTAATAGCATTTAAAAGAAGTTTGGCAATTTTTAACTTTAGGACCCATCATTAAATAGTCTCATTTTCCTTTAAAATATTATTTTCTGCAGATTTGTGGCAAAGCATCATATTTTGGTATCCTCCCTTTTCAGCAATGAACACATTGCCTGTCCAGCTACCATGGCTCTAGGAATTACCTTCTGTGTATTATTTAAGAGATGCACACAATGTTTTTAGATATGTTCAATCATTCTAATAGTTGTTGTAGAAAACTCCAAATTCCTCCCTTCTCCCCTGCCTGTCTCTGGGTGTTTGAAGAGGGAGAAGGTGCAAAAAACTGCTTTCCCCCCCTGTCAGGCTTGAAAGGGGAGCAGCAAAAGGTGCCTTTCTCTACATGTGTACTGACTCACGTGGAAGCCTGTGCTGGGAATTGGACTAGTAGTTGGCTGGGTTTTTTGCACCCAATATAAAATGGCAAGTGGACACTTTTGTCTTAAAAGCGTAAGAGAGAAGAGACCAACCCCCACCTGGCTACAGCCTCCCTTCAGGTAGTTGTAGACAGCAATGAGGTCACCCCTGAGCTCCATGGCCCCTCACCAGCTTTGTTGCCCTACTCTGGACACATTCCTCAACATCTCTCTTGAACTGAAGGGCTGAGAACTGGACACAGTACTGAAAATGTGGCCTGACCAGTGCTGAGTACAGGGGTAGAATAACCTCCCTTGTCCTACTGGCCACACTGTTCCTGATCCAGGCCAGGATGCCATTGGCTCTCTTGACCACCTGAGCACACTGCTGGCTCATCTTCAGCCTACTTTCTACCAGTACCCCCAGGTCCCTTTCTGCCTGGCTGCTAAAATATGGAACACTTCACGAATTTACATGTTATCCTTGTGCAGGGCCCATGCTAATCTTCTCTATATTCAATTTTAGTATATGTACTGCTGAAGCTGTCACAGTTCCCCTAAGGCAGTGGACTCGAGCTGTACAGTGTTGCAATACAACACCCCTGTAGTACTTCCTTTCTCCGTGAAATTGCTCACTGGATGGTTCTGATTTTACAATCTACTTTCTTTAGGTCCAAATTCATAAAAGCTTTAACGTGTCTCCTCTCCAACAGTTTCCAGCTGTCATGTAAAATAGCACATCAGTTTAATAAAACACGTCCAAATTCAGAGGCCATTAAACACTATGAAGAAAGGTGACATTCACAAAGTGCAGTCCGGTGAAGCTCATCATCTTTGTGCCTTTATGGAGAAAGGCCAAGTCCTCCAGAGGACATTTCAGAGCAGCTAGCTAGTGTCTGAAATCACAGGAGAAACCCCCGCATGTTTCTCTGCATTCACTGCTAACATAAGCCCTGCATTTTGCAAGGTGTGGCACCCGTGCTCCCACAGCCTTCTGTGTTAACTTCCACCACCCGATCAGTGTGGAAAGGCAGACCACTCTCAACCAGGGGCAGAAGAGGAAAGGCCAAGCATCTCACTGGGTGTGGAAAAACACAGGATGTGAAGTGCTCCTTCGAAAAGCACTGTTCGGCAGCTTCCCTGTGGAGGCTGGTGTACAGGAGCAGCAGTGCAGCTCCAGATGATGGCGAGCAGAGATCTGTGCTAGGGCACTTCAGTTAATGTACTGAAAACGTTATTGACTAAGCCAATACCAGCCTCGTGGGAAATCTGTCTCCACATATGTTGCATAATTTTTATGTTACTGAACCAACAAGGAATTGTTTAATCAACAAAGCCAGCAGGAAAGCTTCAGATAGCAGGAGAGTGATGAGACATGCTCTTGTTTGATGATTAATTTTGTGCATGCTCAACCCTCTCACATTTCCTGTCCTGAACACATCTTTCCACTTCTTGTTGAGAGACATTTTCAGTTTCTTTAGAAGGAGCTTCTGCGGTTGACTGGGGACTAACAGCTTCTGCCTACATTTACTGCTTTCATCTTCATGATTACCTTTGTGACTGGCTGCATTACAGAAGCTGCTGTCCAGTCATTTTGGATTGCACTAATAATGTCCACAACATCACATGGATGTGAATTTTCTGTTAGAGGGACTGAAACATATTTTTTTCAGTATTGCAACTGTTCTCTGACCCAGCTGTGGCTGTTTTATAGGAAAGATTAGATTGGAAGGCATGAGATATGCTTGCACTGTCCCATGAGAACCCTTGCACAAGAATAAAACTATTTTTAAATTCTGATGTACATTTATTCAACCATAAGTCAGTTCAGGCATATTGACCATACATTTAAAAATAACTCCTCTAAACACATGGGTTTGTTCCCACTCTAGTCCTTTACTGGGCAGAGATCATTTTTTGTTATATACACTGGACTTGTGAAGTGCTGTGAAACCACCATCCACGGTCTGGCTGGTTTATCTTATTCTCTCATCTCTGCTTTCTAGATAACTTAAGTGTAATCTGTAAACAATTCAGAGACAAGATGTGGTCTGATATCTCCACTCAAAATTTCATGAGCTCTGAGACACCCTGGAGTCCAGAGACAAAAGAAAATTCCTACCATTATAAAACTCTTACATATTCTCCTCTGCAAGCTTGAAATTAGGAATGAACACTCAATAAAACCTGGCTCAGCACACAAGTCCACAGAGGCTTAAGATACCTGGCACATTTCCAGGCACAATCTGAACCCTGAAAGGAGACAATACACTGGAGGAGATGGAGCAAATCAGAGCCTTGCTTTTGACATAGCCATATAATGTTGTGATAACTTTTTTAGTTCTTACACTCAAAATATGCACTCCTCATGTCTGCATATTTTGTTAGAAGCTACTGACCTGGTTTGACTCCAGAGGGAGTTTTGCTTGTAGAAACTGGGACACCAAAACGAATTTGTAGAAATAACCAGTGAGTTTCTCTTAGTTCTAGTATGTCACACTGCATTTTTGCTTTGCTTTTAGAAGTGAAGAATAAATGGTCTTAAACAATTATCTTAAACTAAACAAACTGAGAGATACAACTAAAATGCTGCAAATGCTCACCCTTGTTTATCCTTTTTAAATATACTGAATTAATTTTTGAGAATTCTGCAACGTGCAATGTATTTGTCTTTCTTCCACATAACACTGAGACACAATGTTGGACATTAAAAAAAAGAGATTTATTTAGTTTTGCTATATACTTCTGTTCAGAGTTTCTAACAGCAAAAAAAAAAAAAAAAAAAAAAAAAGAAGCCATAAATGTTAAGTTTAATTGTTAGATTGGCAACTGGGATACCTTTTTAACTAAACTGTGTTGAGTAATGCTGACAGGCAGGTTGCAAATACCATATGGTTACTAAAAGAAACAAAACCAGCTAATGCTAAATGATGGAGTATTTAAAAGACAGGGTCCATTTGAACACATGCGAACAGCTCTTTCAATCTAAGTTACTAAATATGAGAAATTATTTTAAGACTGTCTTGTAGAGCCCTTTAGTTAACAGAAAAATAGACTCCAAATGAATCACAGAGTCTTATTCTTCAAGCCTGATGGACATGTCTTTCCTGGTCTCCAAAGGAGCTTCTTCCTGGTTGTATTTTCAGGATAACTTCTTCTGAAAATGTTTCATAACTCTATTTTAACTCCTAATCAATAATTTAATTTTTAAGACATTATATTTTTTACTACAGATGCAAAGTTAATTTTAAAATAAGCATATCTGTTCTCTTTTTCCTCTGAACTTGACACCAAAGCTTTTTCAAGAAAACGTGATATCCTATTTTTAGTAACTTGCTGCCAAAAGGAGAGACTGCTGATTGCACAAACCCAGATACAAAGGAGCAATGAGGAGCTAAATTTCCAGATACACTAAAACTAAATGATTTCCAAAAGAAAACTGAACATCTTGTAGGAAGCCAGAAATTAGTAAACAAATGAACTCACACAAGCAATAAAGAACATCATGAACCTATTAAAACCACACATAATAAAAGTGTTAAAGAATTATCTCCACTCCAAAGTAAAAATTATTTGCCAAAATATTTGCCACACAAGTAAGAGGCAGCCTTGCATTAAAGCCAGTGCTGGAACTAAGTGCACTTTGTGTGAACACACAATGCTTTTCTGACACAGAAGTGCTCTGCTCAGTTGTGTCCTATCTTAAATTATTTGGTGGCATGAAGCTGGCTGTGGTGCTTTGATGCCAGTCCTGCTGCCTCACCTTTGCTCCCATCAGCTAACTCAGTCACAGCTTCCATCAGTAGAAGCGAGCAACTTCCAAATGCACAAAGTAAACCAGCTACCTAATTTCTTGTTGCCCACAGGGCAGTGCATGACTTCAGTTTGAGGCAGAGAGGCTGAGGCATTCACTGTGTTGTATTTAATTTGGGTTGTTGTCTGGGGGAGAAGTGATTCTTGGTGGTCACTAGTGCCAGATCTTCTGGATGACCTCAGGACACCCACACAGGTATGCTCTTATTCTGGTGGGTGACTCTTGGTGCATGTCCATGGATGACAAGAATACAAATATTTTCTCTTTAATACAATTTAAAGTACAAATGAAGGTTGTGGAGAGAGGAGCTGATTTGTTTGCTTCTCATTCCATTTCCTTAGGAGAGATCACCATGCCAAGGCTCATGCAGTAGGATTCCTCCTCAGCACAAGCCTGGCTGATGGCTACCAACATACCAAATACATACCAAATACATTCTCTGTAATCTCCGTGCTCCTTACGTGGAATCTTTATGGTTTCTTAATGCAGTCTCTCGTGTCCCTCTTCTCAGAGAAGGCTGCTCTGACCTCTGTCATGGAAGGTTCTCCTCATGACTCCTCCCACCAAACCCTGAAGAAATTGCAACAGGTTGAGATAACAGAGGTAGTGTCACAGTGGAAAGGGATAAACACTTCCTCACAGAATAGTGAGATTTTTTGGGTTGTTTTTCTTGAGACATTTCCCTAACCATCTTTTGAGTCTATTATCACAAACCTGTTTTGAAAGGTCAAGCTTTAACCCCAGACAAGAGAAATCAGACAGCTAAGAGGGGTAGAAGGAAGAATCTTGAGAGCTTTACAGCTAGGTTTATCTGCTATAAATAGCAGCCAACTGGAAAGACTGATCTGGATCTGGGACTACTGGGTCCTAAGATTTTAAGAAAGAAAAAATGTGTATACAGAGATGCACACCATGTTACAGCTAAAAAAATGTTCACCTATAATTGCTAAATTTTAATTTTGATCTGTTCTGTGTTTTGCTCTTTAAGATAGCTTTAACTTTGCCTTCTGTTCTTTTTGTATCTGTTTTTATATTTGACTTCCTATTCCCCCAACACTTGCTTATTCTAACCTTGAATTCCTGAGATACTGTAGCATTCCTTGTCACAAGCTTTAGTAAGATAAAGCAACTATTTTTTATACATTCACTTTCTGCAACACAATTAAAGTAAAATAGTTATGTTAAAACAAAGATTTTTGCTTTTCATTTATACAACTGAAGAAGTCTGAAAGATTCAATGCACATTCAATGTACACATTTTAAAGCCTGCATCAACAGTCTTCTATTTCCAGTTTAATATTATCATCATGAAGGTAGACAACACAGCCAGCCAGGCAGGATCTGGTAGTATGATCCACCAGGAACTAGCACACAAGCAGTTCACAGTAAAAAAAGGCACAAACTATGTGAATTTTCCTTTTTGGTTTAAGGTAACTTAATTTGCATGGATTGTGCAAGTGATTTCACCTTTTGGACCTCTGTCCTTGCCAGAGAAAGAACTGCTGTTAGTGGCTAGCTGAGATGATGAACACTCTTCTGACAGAAGATGACATTGCTGTGATGTTCCTGCCACTATTAAATCCTGCATGTCCTGTATGCTACATCACAGAGTCAGGCTTCATGGAGGAATAAATAACACTGTTCCCTACAACAAGAGTATTTCTATATGGAGGTCAAGAGTGCTAACAGTTCTGTAAACCAAATTCATTGCACTAGAACAATATAAAATAATTGCATTAGAAACTGGGTTAAAGAATAGTGGGGGGGGAAAAAAGAGTATTTTTAATCTGGCTATTATGTAAACAGGACAGACAAACTCCCCTACATAACAACATTTACAGCAAAAGAACAATGGACTGCTTTAAAAAGGACTTTTCCCAGTTTGCTTCCACACTTCTTTGGCTCCTTTAATGCTTTCTCTTTTCACACACTTCCAGTAGCCTTGAATGCCTTGCTGTTGTGGTACCTGTTAACAAAATTAAAGTATGTTTAGCATTTACCCCCAAAAGACTCTTTTCACAGACTGTGTAATTAAATGCAAGGCAGTGCTGCTGCCTCCATAGTTCACATGCATTGCATCAAGTTCTTGGTAGCAACACTCTGCCCAGATTAATAAGCAGTAAGGATCACTCAGTTTAAACTATAACTGCCTTCTATTCACCACCTCTACCTGTATTTCTACAAGCATTAACAAGATAGATGCAGCAATCATTTGTGGAATTTAAAACCAATGATGTCATCTTGTTACCCTCAAGCCTCGATGAATGCGGTTCCTCAGGACTCCAAGAAACTCGCCATGGCTGAGGCAGTCATCTCCATCTAGATCAAAAATCTTGAAGATGGTATCCAAAACATTATCCGAGAGCTCTTGTCCTGTTGCCACCTTCACTGCTCTCTTGAACTCAGCTAGGAAAGATATCATATTACATCACAAACGGCTGGGAACTTGCAAAGAAATGTGAAAGCACATAAAACTCAGTATTCTGTACAATTTACAATCTCTCATGGGTTTCCTAACGGAGAATTTGGGATGTGTGAACTAGTAAACTATTAGGAGGCCTTGATTCATGTGTTCTTGAGCTTGCTTCATCTTTCATAACACTTTTTATTAATTGATAAACTTTTGAAACACCTACTTCTCATGCAACAGTAAGAGTGGTAATTTTTGCTAGGAATGGCTGCACGCTGAAAAGTTATATACTTTTGGCTGATAGCTGCTTATATAGATGATAAGCATTTGCCTCACTGTCTCATAAAATACCCTGGCATTTTATCTTGAACCAGTGTCATGCTAATTCATTTGCCAAAAAATCTCTTCTCTTCAAGAAACAGAATTTCACATTAAGCTCCACCTCATATTCACTAAAAATTCCCTTGGCAACCCTATAGAAACAGACTACCAAATAATAGATGCACTGTTTACAGCACATGGCTTTATATACCTGTAGGTCAGCTTTTTAAAGAACTAGGCTACCTTCTCTTAAATAACAATTGAAGAGTTTGTGAGGAATTATGATAGAAAAATCTGTCATATGTCTCTAGAGTTCTACTGTCCTCTTCAGCTTTTTGGCCTTCTCTCTTTACAGTACCATACGTATCAGCGTATAGAATCATAGAAACCTACTATCCCCACTTATGGTCTTGTGGTGTAAAGGAAGACAAGGAAATGTATGAGGTTGCTGCAAAACAGGAGACGGTAAGAACAAAATGATTATTGTGCCTTATAGCAAGCACAATCACAACACATTGTGAATTGGATGCATTTTTTAAGGCATCACTGAAGTGTGAATTTCAAGAGGAGGCTGGAGGTTATCAAAGAATAGCAGTATTGTGGATTATTACAGCAAGTTGTCCAACTAAGTCATAAATATAGTAATAACATGGTTGTGCTTTCATAAATAAGTGTTGTTTATAAATAGTGCTATAAATACGGTTAGTTCTGAAGCTTGCTAGAGGAAAAAGCACTCCTCAGCTCTCATCTTTGCCTCTTTGAACAATTCCTGTATAGATGCAGTCCATTAATTTTCAGTTGGTTTAAATACAATTTAGTTGAAAATTCTTCTGTAAAAGGATACACTCAGATTTGCAAAGGACATGAAATACAAGCTGCTCATAGCAGAGTCTTAGTTTTGTCTTTAAAAAAATGATAACTGTTTCGGCTCTTGAAGCTAAACACAAACCCAGAGATGACACTGCACTTTTTGGAACAGAATGTGAAGGAGATCATCTAAAATGGTAAAGCACAATAATCTTCAAACCAAGAAGGGCTACCTTATCAGAGAGAAATGATGAGCTGCTAACTTAGAAGAAAAATAAGTCTAGAATAAAAGGAAGGACTAAGAGACTTATTTTCAGATAAATATTCCTATGTGTGTGAATACACACATGTACACACATGCAAACAGCAAGACAGAGAACTTACTGAGAATCAAGAAAGAATTCAACATATATACATGTAACATTCATGAGTTACTGACTGTTTTTGATCACAGTATGGCTCAGTGCCTAAACAGTCACAACTATCTGTTGGTTAGGAATGAGTTTTTATAAGGAAACGTTAACCAGAGTCAATACCCACTGTTGGCCTCATCATCCTTTGCCACTTAGAAAGCAGATACGTAATAGAGGAGTGAGTGAAACTCTCGTATCTCACTTATGACTATAATTTCACCATTGATTCATCATCTTTCCTTTCCACTCTTTATTCATCTTCTGCAAATGAAATATCTTTCCCTACAGAAGAATGGTGCTGTCAAAACAGGCCAAGGAGGATCATGAACCAGCTGAGAACTGGAGCATGTGGTGAAAGAGAAGAAGCAGAGGGAGCTGGGAAGAACATAAGTGTAAGGTGAGGAATCTTGCTGCAGATGTCAACTGTCTAAAGGGGGTTATGGAGAAGAGAGCACTTTTCTTAAAGGTGCTTGGAGGTAAGACACCATCATTCAAGTTGCAGTAAAGTCTTCAGAATGAGAGTGGTTAAGCACTACAGCAGCCATCCAGAGAGGCTGTGTTAATAAAACTCTTCCTGAAGGCTGGACTAACTCATGATGAAAGTTGCAACTCCTTCCAGTTTTTGCCTTCTTTGGTTCAAACCCAATCCACACTGAATTGGCCAGTCACTAGTGGTGTCCCTCAGGGATCAGTGCTGGGCCCCATCCTCTTTAACATCTTCATAGATGATCTGGATGAGGGCATCGAGTCAGTCATCAGCAAGTTTGCAGATGACACTAAGCTGGGGGAAGATGTGACTGAGCTGGAGGGCAGAAGGGCTCTGCAGCGGGACCTTGACCGCCTGTACAGATGGGCAGAGGCCAATGGGATGGGGTTCAATAGCTCCAAGTGCAGGGTGCTGCACTTTGGCCACAACAACCCCATGCAGAGATACAGGCTGGGGTCGGAGTGGCTGGAGAGCAGCCAGACAGAGAGGGATCTGGGGGTACTGATTGATACCCGCCTGAACATGAGCCAGCAGTGTGCCCAGGTGGCCAAGAGAGCCAGTGGCATCCTGGCCTGCATCAGGAGTGGTGTGGTCAGCAGGAGCAGGGAGGTCATTCTGTCCCTGTACTCTGCACTGGTCAGACCACACCTCGAGTACTGCGTTCAGTTCTGGGCCCCCCAGTTTAGGAAGGACATTGAGATGCTTGAGCGTGTCCAGAGAAGGGCGACGAGGCTGGTGAGAGGCCTCGAGCACAAGCCCTACGAGGAGAGGCTTAGGGAGCTGGGGTTGTTTAGCCTGGAGAAGAGGAGGCTCAGGGGTGACCTTATTGCTGTCTACAACTACCTGAAGGGTGGTTGTGGCCAGGAGGAGGTTGCTCTCTTCTCTCAGGTGGCCAGCTCCAGAACAAGAGGACACAGCCTCAGGCTGCGCCAGGGGAAATTTCGGCTCGAGGTGAGGAGAAAGTTCTTCACTGAGAGAGTCATTGGGCACTGGAATGGGCTGCCTGGGGAGGTGGTGGAGTCGTCGTCCCTGGGGCAGTTCAAGGCAAGGTTGGATGTGGCACTTGGTGCCATGGTCTAGCCTTGGGCACTGTGGTAAAGGGTTGGACTTGATGATCTGTGAGGTCTCTTCCAACCTTGGTGATACTGTGATACTGTGATACTGTGAATTCTCTTCCTGTTCTCACATTTTCCTCATATTTTTTCACACGAGCTCATCCAATATTTCTTTCAACAAATCTGATGTCTTATCAAATTTCCTTAGCAAGTTTTCATGTTGCTACATTCAAGTAACTTCTGTGAGCTGTTCTTCAAGTAAAACAGGTAACAAACTCAGGATTATAACAACAAACATTTGTTGTTGCATTGTTCCTATTTCTACCAATAACTCTCATCTTCCAAATCTTTATTTTTAAACTCACTTCACAACATTGTTTTTCACAGTCATGATGGCAAAACACTACATAACCACATGGAAAAGGCAGCATGGAGAATTAAAAAAGCCATAACAAGATGCCTCTGTAAAATTCCTGTAGTTTAGTTTCCTCAGAAAACCAACTTCACTGTGAGGAAAATGCTTTGTTGTCATGAATTGCTGTTAAAGCATGCAGTGTTTCAATAGGTTCTTCCTAATCTAGAATTTACATTGGACTGAAAATAGTCCTGTGGAGAGGGACTTGGGGTTACTGGTAGATGAAAAATTGAGTATGAGCCAGCAACGTGCTCTTGCAGCCCACTTGTATCCTGGGCTGCATCAAGACATGTGTGACTAGCAGGTCAAGGGAGGTGATTCTGCATTTAGTCCCTCTGCTCTGCTCTCATGAGACACCACCCAGAGTACTGTGTCTGGCTCTGCTTGAGCAGGTCCAGAGGAGGGCCATGAGGATGGTCAAGGGGCTGGTGCACCCCTACTATAAGAACAGGAAGAGAGAGCAGAGGTTGTTTAGCCTACAGAACAGAGTTCTCCAGGAAGACCTTATAGCAGCCTTTCAATACATAATGGAGAACCACAAGGAAAATGGAGAGAGACCTTTTACTAAAGACTGTAGTGATAGGATGAAACAAAACAAAATGGTTTGAAACTGAAAGCAGATTTGAACTAGACATAAATAAGAAACTTCTTTTGTGATGAGGGTGGTGGGACACTGAAACAGGTTGCCCAGAGAAGTTGTGGATGCCCCACTGTGAGACCGGTTCTGCATTTTGTCTCAAGTTGCTGCACGTAAAATCACCATCTGACAACACCACCATGTCCATGGAGCGAATTTCAACGGAACTGCAAGTTGGGAAGGTTTCTGTTTTCTAATGCAAACCTAACCATGGGACTAGAAGCTTCCTGTTTTCTGAATGTGGAGCTAATTTGCAGAAATCAGGTCTAATCCCTGGGAGACAGAGTGGCTTGGAGATGCCTGAAGACCAGCGGAGACCTACCAGTGATGGTACTAAGCATGCACAGCACCATCAGGTGGTGAGTGAGGTTAAGCAAAACTGTTCCTGGGAATATGCGAAGTGGCTCTCAGAAGGACATGGATATATGAATATAAGACAGCCAGATAAAAGGGGAGAGGCCACCGACTTTGGACAAAATGTTCCACTCCATTTTGAGTCTTAATTCTGTTCCTGAGAACACCAATAATGGAACCATCACCTTGGCTAGATGGCATGTGACACCCATCACTGGAAGTGTTCAAACCAGTGATAGATGGGGCTCTCAGCAATCTGATCCAGTGAAAAATTTCCCTCTATTTGGCAGAGGGGTTGGACTACATGATCTTTAAAGGTCCCTTCCAACAGAACCTCTTTTATGATACTATGGTTTAGTCTGCTATGTGTGCTCCAGCATATGACAGAACACTAGAACTTACAAATCAGAATGTCTTGTGAACTTCATAGTATTATTTTCTCATTAAATAAATTAATTCAGGATAAAGAGCAGTATACTACTTTTGGATTTCACAGTGCCACTTTAGGATAACTTATTTACATTAATTGCATAACAAAAATGCATATTTTATGAAAAAAAAAACACAAACAAAAAAATCACACCAAAAAACCCCTCACATATGGAAGATGTGCAGCACTTACCTCTTTTAACAGGAAGATTAGCTACAGTAAACATCTGCATGGCAATAGAAAAGTCTTCCAGGTTATTTGTAAACTTGCAAAAAGTCTTGAATTCTTCCAAACTGATATTCTAGAATATCACAGAATTGAAATGATAGTTAATGAACAATGCATTCAAACCCCAGTAAATCTATTTCACTCAGTCTGGTGAGACCTAGTGTTTAGATGTGATTCTCTATTCATTGTCACTATTTGTATTTCTCAGTTGGCAAATTATAATTGTTCTTATTTGCATAAAGTTTAAGAACTGCAATAACTCACTTGGAAACTAATTGCAATATTAGATATTCATACTCAAATGAAAACCTGTACACAGGAACAAGGAAGCAAAGCCAAGCATGATTTTGTACCAACCTCTCCTGCCTTAATTCTATCTTTCACGTTCTGCCAGTAAATTTCATTGTTCTCTTCATCAGTGAAGTACAGTAACCATTCTGCAAAGTCTTCTTTTCTCATGACATTCAAACCCTTTGAAAACCTTATGAATTCCATTTCTTGGACTTCTGTTTGCAGATTTTCCATGAACCTAAGCATAAACACATATTATCCAACAGCTGATACATGCATCACTATCACTGCTACTACTTTAGCTACCAGATGCAGTAGACACTAACTCTTAATCACAAGTATTATCAACGTCATTGTTTAAAATGTCACCAGTTCAATTTAACCAGTTCATGCAGATTTGTTTCCACGGCTGCATTTCAATAATGACACCAGTAGGGTGCTCTCTAAGGCTGCATAGTTGGCTGCTGCTAAAATAATTTACAGATACCCTTGGCATCTAGTTTTTAGTAAAGTTTAAAAGTTCAGATAATGAGATAAAATCCTTGGTGAGGCAGTATTATAATGAATGAGTGCAAAAGAACAGGGTAACTAAAGGCTTGAGACATGATTTATGAAACTTCATATTAATATGAGGTTAAAAAGTGCCTAGAAAGATGAGACCTTAATAATCACAAAGGTGAAAGGAAAAGGCACCTACAGGTATGGCAAATCACTTCCTCACTAGAGGATAAAGAGGATTACAATGGACATGTACAAAGTTTGGAAGAACACTGAAAATGATGTTGCAGGTGTTTGGGAAGGTAAGAAAAAGGATGGGGTGAAAATCAAGGTTTTTAGGAGATTCTCATTCATCTAAGAATAAAAGAAAAAGAAAGCATCAGGAGAAGCAAGTAACAACCTGCAGGTACAGAGCTAGAAATGCAAGGAGAGTCACAGATTTGAGTTTCCCAAGTTTGGTCTATGTAGCCATTATAATTTCTTCTAGCTAATATTGATTTTGATGAAGTAATCCTGTGTGAACCATTTGCTAATTTCCCTTTCAGAAATGAGGCAATCCAAACCCAAGTGACAATTAAAAATATAAATAGTCTAAAAACACAGTGATGCTTGCCAGAATCCCTTTAGCACTTTGAAAGAACCCTGCTTTATTGAGTCGCTAAAACCACTGACAGAAGAGAATGAAATACTCCTATATTGGGACAAAGCAATTAGCTGGAGAAGAGGACAGCTAAAAGTCTATGTAGCCTGTATCAGAAGAGGCTCATTTGCTCATCTGGTCTGCATAGCCTCAATGGGTTTGAATTCTTCCCCCTGAAATTATGGCATTATTTTAGTCTGCACATCTATCTTTAGTTCTTTAATGAGATTGCTTGGACAATTAGCAGCTCAAAGCTCTGTGAAGTCTACAAGGGGTTAGATGAAGACTGCTGTTGCAGCATAAGCTTTTTTTTCCCCTTTAATAATTGGAGCTGCACATGCAAATAAAGGGCTAACAAATGCTTCATAGCTCAGGAGATGAAGGTAAATGAAAGCCTGGTAGAGGAGGTGATTTGAAGTTTCAGGCTAGTTTTATTAAGGTACTACTGAGGAGGGGTACCATATGCTCTCATATTTTATATGGACAATTTTCTAGTCTAATAAAGGAGGTTACAAGGCTCTCATAGAATAGTCAACCACTGAGGTATATTCCTCTACAGTGCACCTTAAGAACTCTCAAGTCCCTCAACTTTTCTTCTCTCAAAGGGATGAAACATTAAAGGATCTGTTTATGCCACCAGTGTGAAGGGGAGGTCCTTTGACCACCTAGAGCTTACTCACACAGCTGCAAACCACTCTTTAGGTTTCAGATGCAGCTTCTAGCACCCTTGTGACTCACAAAGTGATTGCTGTCTGTGGCCAGCCCAGCAACCAGCACATGCCAGGCAGACTGACCAGCAGAAGCAGTCCTGATGCATGACTTGCAAGAATCTCTCCAGACCTAGGAAAGGGAGGTCAAGATGCAGAGGGGGGAAGAGGACAGCATAGACCAGGGATGTAGACCAGGCCCTGAGTCAGTCCTGTGAGACTGACTAGGGCAGGTTGGCTGCATTTTGGCAGTGGCCATCAAAGGCAAAGATCAGATGGTATCTGGGTTGTGTATCTTGTGTTTGGTTGGAAGTCACAGCAAAGCCCATGTGGAACAGTAATTGCATCTTTGGCTGTTGTTTCCAACCCATGTAATATCTGGTCTATGGGAGAAGCTGCTGAAAATGAGGTCACTTAGAGAAACAGGCCCAAAGCATGGGTGTAGGGGCACAAAGCACCATGGGTTTTATTTTCTTGGCTTTTAATCTATGAAAAGTGGGTGCATTCTGTGACAGTCCTAAGGTCTGTTATTGAAAGTACGAGTTACTTACCTTGGGCAGCTAACTCTCAGTCATTTGCTTTACTGGTTAGTAGCCACAGGTAATGACCAACTACATAGCCTTCCCTTTTTTAAAGACTGCATTGCCTTAAGCAGAACCCTCACACTGACCTGCCTTCTAGCCATACACAATAAAGGCAGGACAGCTGACAGACCAAGCATTTCAACATACTGAAGGAGGAGTGAGTGGCTCACCTAGCTGAACACATCAGCCAGCTGAAAGGTGCAGCAAAACCAAAGAAGAAAGTGAAGGGTTTGGCTGTGGCACTTTTTTTTTGTGTTCTTGCTTCTGTATCCTCTTATTTTTGGAGAGAAAATGAAGCATTTTATTTCCCTAGCCCCACTGAGGGTTTTCCACTACCTGAGTTTTTTCTGTCTCCAGTTTCTCTGTGACACTGTGGTGCATAAGTCGTGCATCTCACTGCACTACTAGGAAGAGGAATGGGGAATCCATATTTAGATACAAAAAAATTAACGGATATTTCACTTCAATTTGTAGGCTTGCTCCTGGCAAGCCAGAGTGAGGAGATTTCCTGCCTACCAAACGTGGCTTGGAGCAGCAACTGAAATGTGAAATTTAAAATTTATATGTGCTAGTCTGCTATATTACAAAAATTAAAGCACTATGAATCATCACATCAGCATTCTAGGTCACTCTTATTCCCATGTGTGAGAGTTAAAAATCCTAATGAGTTTTTTTTTTAAGAGAAAGTTATTAAAAGTTATTTAAAATAACTTTCTGGTTAGGAAGTAAAACTTGATACTTAAATGTCAAGACACCACTAGGGATACTTGGCTTTTGTATTCTTCTGAGTTGTGGTGAAATGAATTTCAGTTGGAAATTCCTCAAAATACTCTCCAGATTAGGAAAATCTGCTATTAGCAAAATCAAGTATAGGAATGGAATTCTTGCTCTCCCAAAGTCAGTGGGAGCTTGGGTGGGGACTTTGAAGGGAGTCAGAATTCAGCTACAGGAACAGGCTCTACAATTCAGAAATAATTACACTGGGAATAATCCTTTCCTATAGTAACTTGAAAGAAAAAGCAACCCAAGTTTCCAAATAACAAAAAGGAAAGGCAAAGAATACATTTATAAGGTGGGGAAAAGGCTGGGAACTGACAGTGCTTTGTTTAAGATAGTCTGTTTTATCCACACACTCTGAAACACCCACATTGAAGGCCAATGGCCAAATCTGTTATCATGTTATGATAGCATCCAGAAACCTTATCAGAATTTATCCCTCATTTTGTAATGTGCTCCAATATAGCAAGAGGGAGTCACTCAAGACTTTTTGGCAACTCAGCTTTTGTAGAAGTGAAAATAAAAGTGGAGCGACCTCAGGAATGCAGCTATTCCCTCTCCAGTCTGAGACTTTGCAACGAAGCACTAGCATTGTGTTTTGGACAGCACACGAAGTAGTAGAATGAAACACAAAAAGAAACATTATGTTTAGTTTTCTTTCCTGTACCTCTTGATCTGAACTGAAAGTCTGTGGAGAGCTTTAACACTCTAAACCAGAACTGAACAGTTTTTGTTGCACTGATTTATAGGAAAGAAAGTTAACAACAAAGACAGTGGTGGTTATACCACCCTGGTATTGTACTCTGCTTCAGCTCCTATTTGGTCCTTTTGAAGACTTGATAAAACCCTTTCTGCACCAAAGACTGTCACAAACCAGCTGCAAGGTTGCCTTTTTGCAATCTGACTTTCAAAGCAGAATATAGATAACAAATCAAGGGCTTGGCCATTAACCTTTAGGGAACATTTAGGTCTATGCTTGTAAATTCAGTTTTGCAGGGGGTGAGACAGCTAATCGATCTCACAATTTTCAGAATTATAGGCACAACTCTCTTTGATTTACTGTCCAAAGGAAACCAAACAAAACTACTCACTTTCTTCTATAAGCATTCTGTAGAAACTAACCAAGCTATTCCTTTGATAAGCATATAGAAAAGGATGAAACAGACTCTTCTCAACATCACTATTCAGATTCACTTATGATAGGAATACACAATCATGAAAACAGATTTTGTTTCCATCTCTGCTTCCTCACTGTTTGATCCTGGTTGCATGAGATGCAATCGCTGCATGTATTAGGGCTCTATATACACACACACACATGAATGCAAGTGTAGGCACAACAGCAAATAGGAAGCAATCATAATCAACTTCTGTGAAGTGCTTTCAAACTCCTAGATGAAAGTCACTGAAAATGTACAAGCTATCATCATGTTTTGTAAAAAGCACTTTTGGCTGACAATGCTACCTGGAAGAGGCTCTGCATCCAGGCATTTGCACACACACAGGAGAGCACCACACAAATGTCAGCACTGGCTGAGTGTGCAGCTCAAATGAAAGGTTTCAAAAGAAACATGTTTCATGCAATTCAAAACACTGAAGGATAGAAACAGGGCAAACTACATGTTTTGTGTATGATTATACAATTTGTGACCTTCAAGCTAAAGCAGAAAATAAAAGAGAAACCATCATTAAAGAATATTTCTGGTGCAAAATTCTGTTAAGTTACAAGAAACTTGCAAGCAACAAATTGGATAAGAAAATGCCATAGAGAGGATGTGAAATGTGAATTTTCCTCATATGATTAAAAGATGTCTTTTGTTTAGCCATGCTGGGAACTACTTTTTTGTAAGCTATCTCAGAAACAACAACAACCAAACAGCAAAAAATACCCCAAAGATCAGAGAGTTTTTGAATATTCTTTCCATACTCTCTGCACTTTTTTCCTCTTCCTTCCCCTTTCAAGAAGACTGTGAGAGATTTAAACTTGCTTGGGGACAGATTAGAGAAAAAAAAGGTCACAGCAGTCGTAAACTGTTTAGGGAGGGAATTACTGTCTCC
This sequence comes from Pogoniulus pusillus, assembly GCF_015220805.1. NCBI lineage: Eukaryota > Metazoa > Chordata > Aves > Piciformes > Lybiidae > Pogoniulus > Pogoniulus pusillus. Next base: position 19,875,237 of record NC_087266.1, read on the forward strand.
TCTTTTATTTGGGATTAGACATACTTAAACAAGATCAGTATAGGATTTTTTTTCAGGGAAAAAAAAAAGAAACAACAGTGGCTGTCAAGAAGAAATATTTGCGATACCTAGAAAGCTAAACAGTTTTCTACTCAGAATAAAAATTAGCACATACAATAGAACTGGAAATTAAAGCACAATTTCTGGAAGGAAAAAGACCAAAAATTGCTTCAGTCTGGAAAAACAAGAGGAAACCCAAGTAAAAGAATAAAAAGTCTGGAATCCTGGAATGCTTCTGGCTTCATGTTTGAAATGTGACATTCTGCAGGATGGGTTCTGCACTAGAGGATGACATTGTTGAGGTGTAAAACTGAGTGGTGGTCATTTGAAATGGAAACTTGTTCAGGTCGTTTGAGAAGAAAGTCTCACAGTATCACAGTATCATCAGGGTTGGAAGAGACCTCACAGATCATCAAGTCCAACCCTTTACCACAGAGCTCAAGGCTAGACCATGGCACCAAGTGGCACGTCCAACCTTGCCTTGAACAGCTCCAGGGACGGCGACTCCACCACCTCCCCGGGCAGTCTCACCTCGTTACAGCTTCTTGGATTAAATCTACCTTTCTTTGTTACATGGCTGTAGGCTTGCTGTGCATTGTTTGAGTTTTAAACTGATACAGGAGAATTCCAGCTGCATGTGACTAGGAGGCAACACTTTTACTAGTGCTGCACATAAACATGATCCTGAAGAATTCTGATGTAAAATTCTTAACTTTTGCCAAGGAAATAACATGTCACTTTTGAAATTGTTATTAATAATTACTATATTTTCCTTATCTTAAGGATGGCACAATTGGCAAGAAATTATGTAACAGACTGGAGCTGAACATGTGTTCCTTGAGTCCTCCCTTAAGATCTCTGAAACCACCTTCTTACTATGGGATGGTGTGTTTCCTGGATTGCTTGCACTACTCCTAGGCAGTCCCTAGAGAAACAGCAGAATTGAGTAGGACTCCCACCACTGCTGCTCAGTGAGAATGAAAAGGAGCATCTTGGTTGCTGTTTTGATTTTGTCCTGTATGACAGTGAGAAAACAGTTTGACTGGTGTCACAAATACTTGTGAAAAGGCTACTTCTTTACTCCCATGGTCTTAGCAGCCCAATAAAGGCTGAAAAGTGATCTGATATTCTGTTTCAGGATCTCATTATTTATGTCTGATAAAAGCCACCCTGAGGATTCTCTTGTGTATTACCTAGCTATGATTTCCCAAGAATCATGCACCAGCTGGAGACAGATGAGCACAGCAGGATTCAGTGTGCCTCCTGTGTTTGGGGCATGAGAACTGGCTTACATCAGCTCCACATTGTCTGAAGAGCTGTAGACAGTTCTCATTTTCTGTGTGCCATCTGAATGCAAAGAAAGGAGAACAAGGCAAATGGACTGCCTTGGTACATTGACTGTGATTGTCTTTTTTTGGTATCTGGACTGTAGGCTAAAGGAGTTGGGCATCACTGCTGTACAAGTAGATACAGATAGCTGCTATTTACAAACGTGAAAAAGAGGAAGTACATGTAAGTTAAGAGTTGAGAACAGTACCTTCAGCTTTCTGAATTCCCATGTAAGTACAGTGAAATTCACAAAGAAAGCATTCCTGCCTTTTTTTCTGGTGTTTGCTTTAAAGTTTGAAGGACTCTACGGCACAGCAATATCTGTGTATTTAAGTAATGTGACAAGTTTTAGTGTGCCCTAATCGAGCCTAATCACCCCTGCTTTCTACTAGGAACTACACTGATCAATGGAAATGCTTTCTAGGCAAAACCTTGGAAAATGATAAAAGCGTTTTCCACCATTATTTTCTGCTTTTGACAATGATCTATGTCTGTACAGCTCATCAGTCATCTCTTGTAAAAACAGCATGGCACTTTGATCAAACAGCCAACAATAGCTGCCCGTGTAAGGTAAAATCTTATGAGAGGCCATCAGATGGAAATCACATTTTCTCTGAACAATAGGAACCCAGAACTGATGTGCCTGCTTTACTTGCAAACAAAATCACGTGAAAGGTGATATCTTCACAAAGGTTAAAAATACAGTAATCATTTTATTCACCTTCCTGCATGTTAAGAAAACTTCACTGTCACGTTGCGACTGAGACGGAGTGTCTGTGCAGTGATAAAGAGGCACATTCCAGCTCTACAAAACATAACTGCCACTGTTGAAAAATTGCCTGCATTAAACCTTACACTTATCCCACAAATTTTAAGAGCAAGATGTGGGAGTTTGATTTTGATTACAGGTCTCTATCTGTGTGGTAGGCAAAGGTCTTTAACCTACATGTTCTGAATGTACTAGGTACATAGTTCCATCAATGTCAAGCCTCATTGGGTCAGTGTAGGATTTTATCTAAAACCTGAGGCTTTTCAGTTTACACTGTGTATGCAAACACAACCTTTTACTGGTGCTCTCTGCCTTTTGTTTCATTGAGAGGATCTATGGTATTTACAGAAAAGGGAGCTGGAGGCATCTCAAACTTATTTCTTTCACTTAGGTTCCTGTTGAATCGATGCCTTCTAAAGAGAAAGGTTGTTTATCTGAAGACTGATGTGTGCCAGAGCCAGTGGAGCTGAACACTTTTTAGTGTTAGAAAAGTTGCAGCATTTCCTTTTCTGCTCTGGCTTTTCCCTAACCTCTATTGATTGCAACAACATGACTTTTTAACAAGGCTGAGACAGATTCTTGGATTCTGAATATAAATTGAAGTAAAACACATTATCTTAATTAATTTTTGCAATCTGCACATGAGTGACTGTTTTGCAGAAATGATAATACCGACAAAGACAGTCTTCCTTTGGTGTTGTGCTACAAGACATGCGTCAAGACTCACACAGGTATGTAGGCACTTAGCTCCCATTTATCTCAAAGAAAGATTTGGATTCTGAGCCCAAGTTCTCACAGCAAGATGTGTCTAGAGTTCCTACTAATAGGAGAAATTTATCTCCCAAGTAAGAGAGAGTTTTAATCAATTAAGATGTGATGCCGTGTAGGTGGTGGCCATCATTACTGACTGACATAAACATCTCACCCAATTAAAACACTAATAGCTGATACCTGGTTTTCAGGCTGAAAGCAGCCACAGCAGAACTTCATGCTCTGATGTGGACAAGAATGCCAACATCTTTCAACATGTATATGACATATAAACTGAATGATTCCCCACACCAGTCTTAGAACTTTCTATTAACTTGTGATTTTGCAAAGCTTCCAAAGTGATGGGTATACAGTGCTAGGTTTCCAGGATTAATGGCCACTGCAGTTTCACTCTGATGTGGTGTATACTATCCTCATGTTCTGACATATCGGCCACAGTGTACCTGCATAGTCCCCTTGGAAAAGTAGTTCAAAGGGTAAAGAAAAAGGCACAGGCCAAGTTTCAGAAGAAGCTAGAATTCCAAGCAAGCAGAGAAGTTGCCTGTAGCCTACCATGACAGTTGTAATGAGGAGGGGAGGTGTCTAAACTCAGAAAAGCTTTTAAAAGTTATTAGCAGTCATGTTTCAGTGATTTGATCACGAAAAACACTCATGACTTGTATTGTCTTAAGGTATGTCACCACATAGCTGCCAAGAATGGATGTCTCAGCCCTCATGGCCTTCAGGCCCATTGCTGCTTTGGAGTTAGTGGTGCTCAGCTGCTCCTGCAGACAGCAGACTCCAGGAGCTAAACTCAAAATCTGGTCATGTAAAATCATGAATATTCTTCAGCTTCATTACCTGCTTAACTTTCTGAATCAGCTCAGTGTGAGGCCAGCTTAACGCCAGTGTTGGAGCAAAGCAGAGGGGGTAGGAATAGGACTGGCTCCTGTTAGCTTTGCCTAGCTGAAAAAAAATACCTGAAAAACTCAGAGTAGTGAAGTTTTTCCTTTCCTTCTTTTCCAAAGAAATGCACCAGCAATATGGTATTAACAGCACAGCTTTCTGGTTCTGCTCCCTACAAAACACAAAAATGTACAATTAATTATTATGCACTGTATGATTATTAATAATCTATTCATCACCATTTGAGAAATACTTATTTGAGCCAAAATTTCACAGTAGATAGTTACAACTTAATTACTGTTCCCAAAGCTATCACACAAGACCTCAGAGCAGAACAACTCTTTCACATCAGCTACTCACAGCGTACGTATTTATGTTCGGCTTCTAAATATGAATGAATGAATAAGTAGGAAAGAGGAGTAAAATTTACAGCCACCTTTGGTATATTTCATTATTAGAACTGAGAAGGTTGCTAGTTAAACCTTTGAAAATTCTGCAGAAAATTCTGTTTAGGTGAAGAGAGGCTTTAAATAAAGTTACCATCTGCCAAAAAAGTGTTTAGTCAGGTACTTCTAATCTGTTACAGCCATTGAAAAACATTCATGACAGCCTAAGGAATGAAGCTGGAAAAACACATTTGCACTGCTCTATTACACAGCCTTACAAGGCTTCCTGCAAACCTTCAGTGTCAGTGACTTTTCTTTGTCTTTTTAATATCTGATGAAGAGATTTCTGCAGAAAAAGGAAGCCAGGTTATTTCAAATCAACAGCATCTTTAACAAGCCTAAAACCACACAGAATGCTGGGCTTCTGTTCTTTCAGCACTAGCATACTGGCATTTCTTTGAATGCAACAAAACCCCAAGCAACATGAAGAGAGATTTTTTTTTTTTTCTTTTTGGTAAGTCTGTAGGGATTTCAACAAACTATTCTTATGACATCTAAATAGCCTCTGTGTCTTTTATCTGGTTAAAGAGGTAAGATGAAAGACAAGAGTCTATTCATAAGATTTAATACTAATGGTTATTTAGCTTTCAGCATCGTCAATAACAAGTCTCATTAATCCACTGTGTGTTTCATGCTTACTGCATATGTGACACAGTTATTTTATAGTTAAAAAGGTAACATTCTTCATTTCTACTGCAAGCTACAATTCACAAAGTGTCAGCAATAGGAGTTATGTATGAGTGAACCTAGGAAAAAAACCTTCAAGCCATATGCAAACTGTACTTATTGCACTTTTATTATTTGACTGCAGGCAAAGAATATTTAAATACCCATAAGATCCATCCTTCTAAAGTTTAAACACTTCAGATTACTGTGAAGACTGATGCATAAACATTGGTATAAGCTTTTTTTGAAAGTCAAAAGTCAAACATTCATGTATGCTTATTTCAAATTCAACCTGAAACTATTTATGTCAGAATGCAAAGATTTTTAAGAAGAAAAAGAATCTACATATTTCTTACTGCAGCAGCGAGATTCTAATCTGCTTTTTGTGGTTTCTGCTTATATATTTAATGGTGACTTAAGAAATGCAAGGAAGAAATTTGCTGATGTAATTTAAAAAACTGAACTCATGATTATGCAGTTTAATGCTTCCAATGTAATTACTTCAATTTGGTGTTGTACTGAAAAGAATCTGAAAAATGAGGTGTAAAATAACCTTTTAACGACTGAGTCTGCGACAGAAGTTTTTTGTCTTCTGTTTCATGTTTCTCTAGTTATAAGCTAGAAGAAGACATACAAACAATACCTATCTCATCTTATCTAAAATGACAAAGCCTATCCCTGGATTTATAACAAATATGCACCTACTTGTTGGCTTCCCTCTTTATCAGTTGAAATTCCAGAGTGGAATTGGCAGATGTCCAAACACTATGTTAGGGAGAGTTAAATGTACTTTAAAACTACAAAATATTGCATTCTTAAAAAACAGAATATGCAACAGGAGACCACAGAGACTACAGCTTAAGGGTAAAATTTCAAGAAATTGCTTTTCCTGGAGTTAATGCTAGTAAATTAATGTGCAGGTTAGTACATAATTCCTTTTTGTCCACAGAAACATTAGGAGCTTTTGTGCTGAACTGTACAAATTAGTACTGACATGACAAATCTTTGTTAAAAGATAATAAGAGCTCTATTAATATTTCCAACACCTCATCCTCCTGAGCTTAGTAAAAGAATAACTTATGTTTGGAATGCCTCTCTTGGCAATAAGAATGAAATGGTAACCTAATCCTGGAGCTGCAAAAAGGACCAGACTGGTAGCTTTGAGTCAGAGCTACTATCTAAATTAAGTGAAAGTTTGTATTCTGGTGTATGATAGCTTCAGCCCGGGAGAGTGCACCACAGCAGCCTTTTGGGCTACGCACTTCCAAGAAAACAGAGGCATTGAGTGGAGAAAGGATGGTAATGCTCTGAATCTCATCTTGATGCAAGCATGGGATGTCAGGGACACACATTTCAACTGGAGAATGCAGATATGTTCCAGGGTCCATTGATTCAGGCAAAGAATCGCAAAGACCAAGCTCTGAAGCCACAAAAGTCCATATGAACTAATGAACACGAGTGCACACATTACAAAGATAAGCTTATCTTCCCAGAGTAATGTTAACGTCCCATACACTTTTCAAAAGCACCATGAACTGCTGAACTGTGCAGTTATTCCTTTTTTTTTAGGCAAGATTGGATAATACATTTATTTCCTTACTACTATTAAGTAACAGACTGTTAACACAGAAACCTAAAGCCACAAAACACCAAGTTACAGGCACACACCTAGCTAACCCTGTACCTCCCCACTGAGCTTTTGACATTCAGGTCTTGATACTACAGCAAGTAGCAACAAGTGCCATTGAGGAGAAGCTTATCACATAGTGAGGTGGGATTTTCAGAATAACATACCTAACTGATTTTCAAAACTCATCTGAAATGTTAACAGACTTACTGTCTCTAGCTCCTCACTGCTTTTCCTTGATGAATTTACCTGAGGCATGACTGGAAAGCATTCATGATTAAAATCTTTTGTATGTTCTCTTACTCGTGTCCTGGGAGACAGTATTTGCTGTGCAATGCAATGTCTTGTTGCAATATAAATTATGAAAATAATACATAGTTTTAATTAAAAAAAACCTTTAAATTTTGCTAAGAACAGATGAACATGGTCAGAAAAGAGAGTAGGGTTAAGGGGAACATCTTGGTTTCTGTCTGCTGGTGATGCCTTTCCAAAGACTTTTCAAAAAATCTTTCCAAAGGTAAGACTAAGTTTTTCTGAGTCCACTTTTTTGCAGCACCCTTCTATTCTCCACCTGCTAAGTCAGTCAGTTCATCGTGCCAGGCATGTCTCCCTGAAGGCAACATAGGCTTCAGTCTAAGCAGCCTAGCCTCCAACACTGCTCAAGAGCATCAGGCTTTCTGTAATTTTGAGAGTCTCCAAGACGTTTGGATATTGAGGAGAAAGTTCTTCACTGAGAGAGTGATTGGACACTGGAATGGGCTGCCCGGGGAGGTGGTGGAGTCGCCGTTGCTGGGGATGTTCAAGGCAAGGTTGGACGTGGCACTTGGTGCCATGGTCTAGCCTTGAGCTCTGTGGTAAAAGGTTGGACTTGATGAGCTGTGAGGTCTCTTCCAACCCTGATGATACTGTGATATATTTTACAACACTGTTCTGGGAAGAAGATTTAAAAGATGTATCCGTTATGAAATTAATCCTACCAGGTACAGTCAAAAAAGCAGGCAAGCTAAAGGAGACCAGGAGACCCAAATCTCTAAAAGCAGTGTTTTCTGGCAAAGCCCAGACAGCCTCAAGTGGACCCAAGAAAGATTTGAATCAGTTTTAATCATGATGTGAATTCCTGTGGAAGTTTTTCATGTTTTGCAAGGCACCTTCTTATTAGGAAGGATTCAAGAATACATCAGGTCTGGCATAGAAGGACCAAAATGTGCACTATATTTTTTTTTTCTACAGAGGGTATAACAGACAGTATCTGAGAAAAAGTCCAGTGAAACATTTTTTGAAGAATAAACAGCTTATATCCAGCATTCAACAATATTCATAATTCCCAATACCAGAGGAATGTTGTTTTTCCATGACAATGCCATGGAATCATTATGCCACACTGGTAGTGCCTTTAGCAAGGAAGAAAACAAAACTTTATGGATGTCCTCAGCTTTCAGTGCATCACTCACAGTTCTGCATCAGTTCATGAGGAACTACTGAGTAAAAATGGTTTCCAGCCAAATGAGCTAAACTAATTTGGGAGCAGATGCTGTAGGAGATAGTTTACGCTGGAAATAGGAACAGCTAGAAACTAGCCATGTGGCCAGCAGATTGGCTGGTCTAACAGTCAGGGAATTTGCACTGTGAAGCCTTGAGGCTGCCCTACTGGCGCACTGTTGGCACCTGGGCAGACCATCTTCTACAGCCAGTTGGGGCAGCCCCTCACAGGAACTCCAGCCCTGCCTCCCTGTCACGCTCTACTTTAAAAATATTATTTTCAACCAGAAGTACAAAATCTGCAATGAAAAGCCCCCTCAAGAGGTATGATGTTCTCTGAAACACACTCTTTTCATTAACATGGACTTGGCCAAGCACACCCATCCTTAGCATGTGTAGACCTTGGTGCTAAAACTGACTCAGATGGACTGTGACCAATTTCCTCATGCTTCCCCAAGCGGTTCATATGCAGTCTGCCATCCTAAGTTTATCACAAAATGCAAAGTGATCATCCTTATGTGCACCATTTTCAGTTTATTCTAGTTAATTTTACAAGCAGAATGATTATGACCAAATTCTTACTGTTTTGAACCAAAGGTGAGAGCTGTTAGTGCAAGGTCTTCCCTGGTCTGTCAGGAACCCACGCTGCTCTCTGGCTTCTCTGTGTAGTTAAAAACATTTCTGACTAGGTTAAGTAGTAGAGACTAAAAGGGTAACCTTGCCTCACACACCTGTGCAATGGAAAGCAATGTTACTCTGCCCACAACTGGCTTCTAGAGGAACTTCTTGTGGGAAAGACTTGCACTATCCAAATTCAGTGTACTTGCAGAATTAATTAGCTAGCAAAAATGTCAAAAAAGCATGTTTCTTTGTCTCTTGAAGTTCCAGTGTCATCAGATCACATGGAAAAGTACAATGATTTTTGAGTCTGTGAGATAACCACAGAATCACAGAATGTGGCAGTTGGAAGGGAACGCTGGGAATCATCTAGTCCACACTCCCTCCTAAAGCAGGTTCACCTAGATCAGGTTGCACTGAAATGCATTCAGACAGGTTTTGAAAGTCTCCAGAGGAAGACTCCACAATCTCTCTAGGCAGCCTGTTCCAGTGCTCTGTCACCCTCTAATCAATGACCCACCAGTTATCTAATAACCTAATATTTTGATGCCACATGGCTTGGTTCTATATGGGGTCTACCTGTCTGGGGAGCTTCCTTTGAAGCTTGCAGGAACACTGCAGTGCCCCTTGGTTTAAAAGTATCCAAAAACTTTTCAGTGCAATTCAGTGTTAATCTGCTGATTTAAAACATATGCATTTCTGTTGGAGAAGATAGTACAAGAAACAATGTGCATTCCCTCTGAACTGAGATGTGACAAGATTTATGACACAATCTTTTGGGGAGGGATATTGATTTTAGTCTTGCACCAGATTCTTGTAAAATTAGATATGCTGCATCCCCGTTACAGAATATATGCACAAGAGCAGCACAGCTCTCAGCCACGCCTTCTTCTCTTTAGTTTAGGCAGACTGCAGATATTTTGGGTCCAGAGCTTTGCAGACTTTGAAGCTAAGTGTGAAAAACCTTTAAACTAATTAGGAATTCTAGGGAGCAGATGGGCTGGTTATGATGGCCTGCATGGTCTCTGTGGCTGAGAAGATGTATTGCAATGCTGCAATCTCTGAAGGCCCAGGTGTAAAACGTTGTGCTGACCAAGTAGGTGAGTATGTGAATGACTAATGTAATTCACCTCTCTTAGCTTAAAATATAAAGAAAAAAAAAAAAAGGGACAGGTTAAAAGAATTGATACACAACTTGTAAGAAAGTACTCACATGTAGGTCTATAAATATGCTACTTACAATAAGAATGAATTTTACTTTAACAGTTTTCTGTTTAAAAGAGATTAATAGCTGCGCCCCCCAAAAACCCATACAAATGAGAGATACTTTCTATGAAAATGTGTTTCTTATGGAATTCAGAGGCATATATTTAATCATTTGGAAATGAGGCAATGCACAGATAGATTATCTGCCAACATAGATTCCATTTTAAGAATAAATATAGAACAGACTGTATTGCCATTGCTCTCCTAACAATAGCTAAAATTGATTTCTAAGTTTAGCTATTACACAAAAAAAAATAAATTACAAGTATTGAAACTACTCAATAACTCATTAATCTAAACTGAAGGGCTAAAGAGCAAAGTCCAGATAACTGGGCTGCATAGTAGATACGTGGAACCATTAGCACTGTTGTCGCTACCAGAACACTAATGCACACAGCACAATTAGTGCGTCCTTTTAAGGAGCTCAGAACAGTAACACAAAAGCTGGTCACTGGGAAACACTTATTGCACAACACACTAAGCTCTTCTAGTTTATGCATTTTTATGTAGCATCCTACATCACTTCCAGGCGAGAAGTTTGTCTTTGTTGTGAAGCATGGCCAAATGTTCAGATGGATGTTTTATATGAACCAGAAAAGTTCTGCTAGGACACCAGATGCAGGATTTCCTTTGGTCAGTGGGAAGATGCCTGAGGTGAGATAGTCACTCTTTTGACTTCTGGATCATTTTCTCCAGTTAGAAAGAATTAGGTTGTCAGTCTTGTAAATCTGCCTGCACCTCTCCTTCACCGTGTGCACACCTGTGCTATGAGTAAATCAGATTGCCTGTTCTGCAAAAGTCACTAAGGAATTTCCCAAAAGACTGAGCCTATTAAGGCTGGGCAGAATTTTTTTCTCCTTTTCTTTTCTTCCAGCAATAATTATAATATTGGGGTGGAAAAAAATCCCTAACTGAAACATATTTATCCAGATAATCAAGTTCACTTCAACCCCATTCAAAGAACATTTTTAAGTGGTGAAATTCTGAATTTTAGATGTTAACTAAAAGCTTCAGTAATAGAGGCAGAGGTGCAAGCACAACAAACAAACTGCTTTTCTTTTTCCTAGCACAGTATCTCAATGAGTATTCATAGAATCATAGAATCAGTCAGGATTGGAAGGGACCACAAGGATCATCCTGTTTCAACCCTCCTTCCATTGGCAGGGACACCCTACCCTAGATCAGGCTGGCTAGAGCCTCATCCACCTCCCTGGGCAACCCATTCCAGGGTTTTACCATTTTCAAGGCAAAGACCCTGTATTAACTGGTATCTCTATACAGCACAGAAATGGTTGGGCCCTCTGTCTACACGCTGTAGAGGCAACACACTTGGATATACCCACTGGTTCAATAAAGTTGCAGACTGCCTCTTAAAATGCATTTTCAGAAGTCAGTGGCATTTTACATCTGGTGTCAGAGGCTGGAATTACTTTGGAAAAAAAAACCCAGTAAACTCACACATAAATTGCTGAAGTGTTGTGGAAATAAGGAGCTATTCCAAATGCCAAGCTTCTGTTGAAGTATCTCAGCTTTCAAAGACCATGGTCAACTTAAAAACCATAGTCAATTTTTATGCTTTGTCTGCTTTGCTTGAAAGAAATACTCTGACTGCCAGGATTATTAAAAATGAGAGGTGAAAACATAGGCACTGACGTGATTGTACAGTCAGATTCATTGCCCACAAAGATAATCAACCTCTTTTGTAAGAGACTGAGACAGGAAACAAAATAAAAATTAGAAGAAGAGTGGTAATTTGGATATTGCAAAGTAGAATTACAGACAGCAGAATAATTTCAAGATAGCTGTACACCCCCAAAGTATTTAATTCTTCTTCTGAACATATTGTAATTCCACATACAATCTGTTAAGAAACTGTATTAAATAACATTTTATGGCCTTCTAACTTCAGATTTTTCTCGATGGAGAATTCTGAAGACAAAATTTGAAGAAAAAGCCCAACAAAATAGAGACATTCAACCTCAGGTATTTAATTAGCTTCCAATAAGCTTATGTGTTTATAACTATATCTGTCCAACTGTATCAGAGTTTCTCTGGAAATTTTATACTATAGCTGTTCATTCATGCAGAATAAAGATCCTTTTTCTTTCACTGTCATGGCAGTTAAATCTCAATTGAAATAGGTTTAGAGGAGCAGACAACTCCGCTAATCCTAGCTATTTTAATCTGGTGACTGATGAAAAGATCCAGGAAAGGGGATGGCTGTTAGTCAAACAATTTTTAACTGAACTCTGGATGCATACTGGAGGACCTTTATGCATCAGAAGAAAGTTTCTGTTTATGCCTAAGATACATTAAAGGTGCTAGAAATACTGCCACTTCCATCTTCGCTCCAGAGAGGTGAAAAAGAAAGAACATGAGCTAGATCAACTCTTCGTAGAAACTGCTGATGTGTCATAGGTTTATAAAGCAGAGCCCTGTATAAATTTCTTATTGAATGCTTCAAATGTGAGTGGTTACTTCCTCATGCCTAATCACTCATTTTCAGTTTACAACAAAAAGCAAGTTTGTGGTGAGAAAAATATCCTTCAGCTACACCTTCAACTTTAAGCATGCAACAAAAATAGTGCTGCTGATACAAGCAGCACCTTATAGTAATAGATGGCAACAATACACCTCTGTTCTACATCTCCTTCACCCTGTTTAGTCAGCTGCTTCTGGGCTGTGTTCAGTATGCTCAGGAGCTCCTCATCTCTGTTTTCAGTCTCAGTCTCATCTGGGCTGCAGAATACCATGTTTCTGTGCTGACTACAGATTGAAGAAGAGATGGCAACAGGCAAAAATTAACCAGGGAAGGGTAGTGGCAGGATTCAGGACAAAACAGCCAGAAGAGAGTACGAATTTACCTGCTCTTTTCATTGATGAGATGTATTTGTCAGTTGCTAATTGTCTGTAACCCAGTGAAACTTTGAACCCAGTTGGAAGACCATACGCTAAGATTGTTCCTTCTGATCTGCATCTATGCCATTTCTTTCTCAAATTGGACATAAAGTAATCCTTGCCTTTGTCATCTCAATGACAGTAATTACATTTCAAATCAATTCAGAATAAACTGCTATTACTGCAATAGCAGCATTTAAGTTAAGTTTAAGGTATCTGTTTCTTATATGGCAGTACAGAGTTTTTTCTTAGTTTCTGACAAAAAGAAGGGAGTTACTTTGAAAGAGAGACTTGTGCAAACTAATTAACAGAGTAACTACACAGCAATCAAATATGTTACTTGCAAACATTATCAGGAGAGTCAGAAGTGACAAATATTTTTCTTCCCCAGTTAGAAAGCAGTTGACAAATCACACACTTTCTTTTAATTAAAGCATTAATACTGAGATTTATCTAAAAACACTGATAAAAAACCTCAGTGTTCACAGGAAATATGAATATGCTTCTGTATTGAAAAATTCATCTCTCTTTCATACCTGAAATAATGTTTCATCTCCAGCTGCTTTCAGATCATTTTCCTTCCCAATGATTCTCTGTAGCTGTATTGGTGAAAATAGACACAAAACACACAGAAAAATTAGCAAATTGGTCTTACAGGAGTCTCCATTTTCAGAAACTTTTATTAATGTCACCTTTTCTTAAGTATAAAGTCATTATGTTTCTACAGTGTTCTCTAGTCATGACAAAATCTGCATGGTTAAGGATGTTTTGCTATTCACACACACTTTCCCCCAGAAATCTCTTATCTCCTGTGGTTAATACAGCAAATCAGAACACATGAATCTAGCTCTCACAACCCAGCACTTAACTCTATTTTTAGAAAATATTTGCTTGCACTAGAAACTTATGTTCACTTTGTAGCATTTTGAAAATCAGGAGCATGACTTCAAGAGTCATTTGGGAAACAAAAGTTGTCCTATGATTTTCATCCTGTCCTCCTAGACAGCTTTAGATAGTTCTGCTATAGACATGACCTCCCAGTCATGAAAAACATACCTGTTCAAATGACATACTATACAACTAACAACAAAGAACAAGTGAATAAACAGGTACATTTCAGAACTGGCAATAAGCAGAATGTGCCTGGAGTTTCCCCTCCACCCCACAAATAAATGAACCTTAAATATGTTAGCAAAGAAGATTTTTAGAAGTACCAAAATGATCTGTGTATAAAAATATAACTTTCACTTCTCAAGTAGAACTTTAAGGTAATAAAGTGTGTTAACTTGCAACACCCCAAGTATATCTCAGCTGCAAGGTTTCTTTCACTGTATTTCAGCTTGGGAGGCAAATGCTACCACAAGGAGGAGTGATTTATCATGGCACAGAGTATACTTACCTTTCACAGACATTCTCATGAATCCTCAAAAGGACAGCAAAAAAATGAAAGAACAAGGGACTTGTTATGTTTCTGGTATAGATAATGGACTTATACTGTCACTCTGAATTTGGAGACATTAGGAAGGATGCTTTTAAAGCTTAGGGTGTTTGAAGCTGCTGATTTACTTCTCAAACTTTTCTTAGTGACTCCTCACTTTGCCCATTAAAACTGGGAAAACCCAAAAAAACATAATGGAATTTGCGTAGCCACTATTTTGTGGGGTTACCAAATGGTTCTTCTCCCCCTCCCCCCCTCTTTTTTGTTATATTGGTCAGAGAAGCAACATGGGCTTGTCAGCAGTGAGTAGGATAAGCCCCAGTAACTGTTCACGTCATCAAAGGCCTTCCCTTGGCCTTCAAATTTTGCCTAATTCACCTGTTCTACTTTTTTGATGTTGCTGGTTTGTTTTTTTTATAGCCTCAGCTTTTGAGTTTCTCAGGATAGTTACTTTCTATTATTATTTCTGAATGGCATGCCTTGAGAGAATTTATCAAAATAGACACTGTAACCCAAGACAGTTAAATAGTACTAATTCTTCTAAGCTTCTCAAGATTCTTTTTAGTTTTGATCACTTACAAAACAATTGAGTAGTACAGTAAAAGTATCCCTGATTTCTTTGTGGCAGAATAGTAACATAGAGTTCTGGATAAAACCACAACTGCCCATATGCTCACTGAAAAACTACATTTTTTCTTACCTGAAAAATCCATCTTTTGCTCACACACAAGAAATTAGAAATACTTTACAAACAAGAGAAAATACAGTCTCACTTTAAATGACTCTTAAAAAAATCTGCAGAGACTTCTAAAGAGCACAAGACACCCAGTGTATTTTTTTACAAGTGTTCTGAAAGATTTAGTTTATTGTTTTCTTACACTGGATGTAAATCCTTAGAGTGCTTGAAACTATTTCCAGTGGTTTGCAGATTTTTTCCAGCACACTGAGGCAACTACTCACAGAGGGAGAAGAATTTTACCCTTGAGAAATGAAGTCTAATAGTCAACTGGTCCATGTAATACTAATCTGTATTTAATACTTATATCTGTTCATCAGTGGAAGATACTAATGGCTAACTCAAAGATAATGAGACCTATTACACACAACTGATGGCTTTTTACTAAAGACAAACTAAGAGGTGTCTGAAGAGGACAAGAGGTAAATCTCTACAAGTTTTTTGTCCTATCTGCTGTCTGGATTATATAAAAACTATTTAGAAAGTTTAAGTCACATAGTTCTTGTGTGTGCCATTGGATCTACCCTACCTCCATTCTCAATCATTTGGAACTGTCATTAATTTCACTTAGCAAGCTTTAATTGAAGCAGAGGCTTTCATCTTTGTCAAAGACTCATTAAAGGATGGAAATTAACATCTGTAAGCATGCCCTTTCTACCATGTCTTTGCCATAGAGTTGCAGGGCAAGGTAACAAACCTTTGCAGATGCTCACCTCAAAATACAGACTGTTGTTATTCTGGACCCTAGTATAGAAATGTCTCTTGTATTGTGAATGTTTGCCTCAGAAACATGGACAAAGCAGGAATTAAAATTAGACTGGCTAGAATACAAATAAATAGGCAGAAGGGAGAATTACAGTCTGCCCCTGAGAAGGGAGAGGCTTTTAGCTCCTACTGGAAAAGGGGGAAACTTGCACAGAAATGGAAAGGCTATGAAGGACAAGATAAGCTCCCTTGTTGAAAACATGGAATTGCATTTAAGACTCCCTTCTCCTGAATATTCATTTATGTTAAAGAAAAGCACTGAATCCACTGGGAAATCCTGCATCTCACACTCCTTCAGTGGCTGATCCATACAAGCACTGCAGGCACTAAGGACTTGGATACAGTTCTGGGCTCTATGGTTCAAGAAGAACAGGAGAGATTTCAACTCCAGATTGCTGAAGAGAGTTCAACAGAGAGCTATGAGAACAGTAAAGGTGATGGATTATCTCTTTTACAAAGAAAGACTGAGACACCTGGGGCTGTTTATTCCGGAGAAGAGAAGGCTGAGAGAGAATCTTATCAATGTCTACAAATATCTGAAGGGTGGCTGCCAGGAGGATGAAGCCAATCCCTTTTCAGTGGTACCTAGTGATAAGACAAGGGGCAATGGATGTAAACTCAACCACAGGAAATTCTATCTCAATGTGAGGAAGTTCTGGGTTTTTTTTTTTTACTGTGAGGGTGACAGAGCACTGGGACAGGCTGCCCAGAGAGGTTGTGGAATCCCCTTCTCTAGCCTAGATGCGTTCCTGTGTGACCTGCCTGAAGTGGTCCTGCTTTGCAGGGGGCTGGACTTGATTTCTTTCTGAAGGTACCTTCCAACCCACCAATCCTGTGATTGTAGTTTGCTCATCATCCTTCTGCCTTTCTTGAATGATTCATGTGACATGTTATGCTTTTTGTCCAGTAACTTGTCAGAGTTGAGAAGTATACAGTTTAAAGAAGGATGGATATTTATCAAACATAAAGCAAGGTTCTTATCTCAAGAGGTGACATACATAGATGCCTAATCAGGAGATAGGAAGTAGGCAGAAGAGATGACAAAGCAAGAGGATGAAGTAGCACTGAAAGCTCTTTTTCCATCACATCCTGCTCACAATAACTGCCTCAAAATTGCTGCTCCTTTGCTATGCTTTCCCACTGTCCTTTCCTTACATGTGTTTCCACACTATACTTGACAGTAATATCAGGGAATAACTAAAGAATACTTAAGGCATATTTTCCTGAGAACTCAACTAGGACAAGACAAATGATGGATTAGCCAAACAGTTTACTAATTTATTAGATATACAGAATATTCATTAATTAGACATACAGAAGCTTTCCATGATGTATCTGGAACTGGCATAAACAGAAATTAATGCACACAAGTTTCCAGATTATTACATTCCCAAACTTTTATTTTTATACTTAACCTATAAAAATCAAGTTTTGTTGTAAGTTAATATGTATAAATGTTTACTAAATAGTCCTGTGAGAAAATTCACTTTTTGACTAGCTTGCATCCTGTGGGACTTATTTGAATGCAATGATGCTTGTGAGTTGACATAGAAATGTATATGATTGTTTTTTAGCCACACAGTATTGATTTATTAACAGAGCCCCTAAAGGAAATGCAAATTAATGATCTTATCTAAGTAGAATAATTTTCATTTAGCTTGATTGCCTCTGCAGAAGCCAAAATGATTTTTACTGATTTTCACCTCTACTTCTGATAATTTTCTGTTGTTCAGACCAATTAGAATTCCCTGGGATGGGTAACAGGTATTAAATATATAACACACTATACACCTTCCCAAGAGACCTTTGCTGTTATTTCTGCAAGAATCTCTTATTTACTTGACTGGCACAATACCTGTTTATAGGAATTACTGCTATCATGGCATTTTGGTGCAGAAATACTGCAGGCTGATCATGTTGACCTGTGTTCACAGACTTGCTTTCCTTAGTAATGTGATGAATTGTAAATGAACACTACAGCCACAACAGGCATATATCAGTTATCAAGGCACTGCTACTCTGGTAACTATAGACTAGGGTTGTGTCAGGTTTAGTAGTTAAAAATAGAGCTTTTATTTACATTTGATTTTGTTTTAATCAGCATGATGGGAGGTGGCCTCTTCTCCCAGGCAACCAGCAATAGAACAAGGGGACACAGTCTCAAGTTGTGCCAGGGCAGGTATAGGCTGGATGTTAGGAGGAAGTTGTTCACAGTGAGAGTGATTTGCCATTGGAATGGGCTGCCCAGGGAGGTGGTGGAGGCACTGTCCCTGGTGGTGTTCAAGAAAAGACTGAATGAGGCACTTAGTGCCATGGTCTAGTTGGCTGGCTAGGGCTGGGTGCTAGGTTGGCCTGGATGATCTTGAAGGTCTCTTCCAACCTGGTTGATTCTATGATTCTATGAAGGGATGTACACCACCTACGCAGTAACATCTATTTAAACACAAGTTAGAGGCAACGTTTATAAAAGTGGATTCAAATATGGCAAGTACTTTTACAGCAGTGATTTGGTATGTGCTGCTTTCACCTAAAGTATTTTTGTAAGTAGGTGATCACACACTGGACTGAAGAATAAACCTGAAGATCTTAACAAGTCTTCATTTAGCAAATATAACCCATGGAACTATTCAAATGCTTTAAAATTAATATGCATATAAATATACATACCTTAAAGAATTCCTTCTTTTCAACTTGTTCATTGCCATCTGTATCCAACATTTTAAAGGCAATCTGAAATCCAGTCTGGGGTTCTGCAACAAATTGCAAAAGGACTTTAGTGTAAACAGATACACACATTAAACTAGGACTTAAATATTTAACACAAAAGGACTGCCACCTGTAGTTCAGCTCTCCCATTTTGAATGCACATACATGGTATTTCCTGTAAAACACATGTACTTCCTTCAATATAAGCACATCTTAAAACACATTTTTACTACCATTTAATGGATAATTAATGCAATGGCAAAGCAAGAGATGCCAGCAGTGTCTAAGTACAGCCATGAATACCAATCTGATCCCAATGACGGTGAAAATGTTGCCTGTGCTACTGTCCCAGTCTTAGATACCCTCTAGAAATGTCTCCATCGTCCCATGTCACATCTGGGAGCTTTTTTCAGAGTGAGAAGACAGTAAAGTACCTTGAGAAACCACCAATTACTCAAAAATTATGTGAAAAGAATAGTGTACTCTTCAGGTGCTTCCTGCTTGCATTACTGGATGCCACTATCTCCAGTCTTCGCCAGCCTCCCTTAGCAAACAAAGCAATCTTGTAACTGTGGCCAGCTCATTCAGCTCCTGCTATTGCTATATTAGCCTCACACCTTCTTTTCCTTCTCTTCTCTTTCACCCCTGAAAAACATGCTCTGATGTTACTGAGATGCTATAAATCACTTTCTGGCCTTTTAAACAAAAGTATGTTTGGTACAACTCCCATGAAGTTGATTTTTTAATATAACTTTACACTGCATTTTATTCACTAAGTGGATGTTTCTTTTCACACAAAAATGTAATGAGTTCTGAATCTCACAGTCGCTATAAAAACATGATGTGTTTTGAGCTCCTTCCCACAATTTCCTGATCTTACTTTGCTTACTGGAGGTGGCCTTACTCATTAGCAAGCCCACACAGGAGCAGCCTGCCACTGAAATGTAGTTACAGCTTTCAGAAGTAGTAAGCACTTATCCCAGCGATTGCTGGAGCAGGTGAGTTAATTCCACAACCCAGCAGAGTCAGGCATTTATATGAAAGCTATGGGCTTATTGTCTCTAGAATATATTCATGTTTCCATGAACAATGTTGGACTCATGAGGGCAGTGAAGCAGTATCTCTAAAAAAACTCTAATGCCTTCAGAGTTTTTCTTCTGGAAATACATTCTTCCAGCCCTTTCTTGTAAAGTTTTTAAGTCTTGCCTTTTTTTACAGAATCTTTCTGCAAAGGGAAGAAGTTAAAGCAATTGCCCATTCCTTCTAAGCAACAGTAAGATGGTTAAGAAAGCACTATTTTCACATTTTAGAAATCACAGAATCACAGAATGTCAGCGGTTGAAAGGGACCTCAAAAGATCATCTGGTCCAGCCCCCCTGCCAGGGCAGGATCACACAGAGCAGGTGACGCTGGAATGCATCCAGACAGTTCTTGAACATCTCTGGAGCGAGAGACTTCACAACCCTCCTGGGCAGCCTGTTCCAGGGTTCTGTCACCCTCACAGGGAACAAATTCTTCCTCAAGTTCACATGGACCCTCCTATGCCTCAACTTCCACCCATCGCCCCTTGTCCTGTCACTGGGCATCACCCAGCAGAGCCTGGCTCCAGCCTCCTGGGGCTCACCCCTTACATATTTATAAACATGAACGAAGTCACCCCTTAGCCTCCTCCTCTCTAAGCCTAGAAAGCCCCAGCTCCCTCAGGCTGTCCTCAGGAGGTAGATGTTCAACTTCCTTAATCATTTCTGTATAAATGTGCAGATTAATCACTACACAGGCTCGATTCATCACTAAGCAGGGTTCTGTGCTCTGGCAAATAAAGTAGCAAATGCATACTTTGAAGTGAAATAGGCTCCTCATGTAGCTCAACATGACCCGTGGCATTCTTTACACAAAACCCAACAAAGTTTAAGCTGAGTCAAATGTAACACCTTGCTGAATGAAGCTTACACCAATAACCAAGTAGACATCACCATACAGGGCTGGTTCGTTGGGCTGATGTGTGTCATTGCTCTCCTGGTCTTACAAAGCTGGTGAAAGGCCTGGAACACAAACCCTATGAGGAGAGACTGAGGGAGCTGGGGTTGTTTAGCCTGGAGAAGAGGAGGCTCAGGGGGGACCTCATTGCTGTCTACAACTACCTGAAGGGAGGTTGTAGCCAGGTGGGGGGTGGCCTCTTCTCCCAGGCAACCAGCAACAGAACAAGGGGACACAGTCTCAAGTTGTGCCAGGGGAAGTATAGGCTGGATGTTAGGAGGAAGTTCTTGACAGGAGAGTGATTGGCATTGGAATGGGCTGCCCAGGGAGGTGGTGGAGTCACTGTCCCTGAAGGTGTTCAAGAAAAGACTTGATGAGGCACTTGGTGCCATGGTCTAGTTGGCTGGATAGGGCTGGGTGCTAGGTTGGCCTGGATGATCTTGGAGGTCTCTTCCAACCTGGTTGATTCTATGATACTATTCTATGATTCGTCCTGCTGATTGTTTCCTCCATTAAGAGGAGCAGAGGTGGGAAATACTCAAGTAAGAGCAGTTGGTGGTGCTCCTGGTGGTTCAAACAGCTCCAAGCTTCTAGGGGGCTGCTAATCACACATGTCCCTCTTTGGAGACTTTCAAAACCTGTATCTTAGCAGATAACTAATATGCCCTGTGGAGCAACCTTGTGATGTAGGGATATTTTATAAATACCAGTGCAATCTGCACAGCAGAGCCCTTCCCCAGCAACTGGGTTGTAATAATCAAAACTGGCTTGCTTCCCATGGAAATGCCACATGCTAAATTTGCGTTACCAGTACAAAAGCAAGAAGAGCCTATCCTATAACATATTTAGAGAATAAAAGTAATTGATGTATTTAATAGTAATTCAGACCATCTGTGTTGAAATTTTCAGATAAGAGAGCTGTTACTGAAAATATAGGACCTAAAGCTGCTTATACTGTTCAGAGATGACATACTTATCTGATATGATATAACTCCAAAGGTATGTGTTCGTAAAATAAGCATAGTTCAAAGACTACCTCAGATATATTTGTATTTAATTAGAATCAGGCAAAATTCCAAAATCCAAACAGAAAAGCTTCATCTTGGCTCTGGCTGCAGAGACTTCGGTGCTTTCCCCTCCAACTATTCAGAAACTGAGCAAACTGTCTACTTGTGTGACTGGCTAATTGAAATGAAGTTTTGAGTGTAGGTGACAACTTCAGTTCCTGGGCTCCTTCACTAGGCAGGGCTTTACCAGAAGCTCCATTAACCTGTTACTGGAAATAAAATTCAATACAGGACTGGAAGGGAAAAGAATGATGATACAAGGCACACAGCAAAAAAGGATGACAGGAGGCAAGGTAAAACATTTGTCTGCTGCAAAATTACATTTTCAAGTTCAGTATTGTTAGAGGCAGTGCTTTTGTATGACAGCATCAGCAGTGTCATAGAATCCTAGAATGGTTTGAGTTGGAAGTGACCTCTAAAGGTCATCTGGTCCAACCCCCACTGCAGTAAGCAAGGACATCCTCAACTAGATCAGGTTGCCCAGAGCCCTCTTAAGGCTCAAGTTGACTATCTGCAGGGATGGGGTCCCAACCACTTCTCTGGGCAACACAGTGCTCTGCCACCCTCATGGTACAGAACTTGTTCCTAACATGCAATCTAAATCTACTCTTCTCTAGTTTGAAGCCACTGCTCCTTGTCCTATCTGCAGACCCTTGTAAACAGTCTCTCTCCATCCTTCTTATAGGCCCTATTCAGGTAGTGGAAGGTCATTATTAGGTCTCCCTGGAGTCTTCTCTTCTCCAGGCTGAACAACCCCAGCCCCTTCAGCCTATCTTTGTAGCAGCGGCACTCCAACCCCCTGATCGTTTTCATGACCTTCCTCTGGACCCGCTCCACCAGGTCCATGTCCCTCCTGTATTGAGGCCTCCAGAGCTGGACACAGTATTCCAGGTTAGGTCTCACCAGAGCAAAGTGGCAGAATCACCTTACTCAATCTGCTGGACAAGCTTCTTTTGATGCAACCTTCTGGGCTGCAAGCTCACGCTGTCCATTCATGTCCTGAAACCAGGACTCTGGAAATCTGGTGACTCTTCTCTTGTTCCTTATTACTCTGGTGGTGATACAGAAGTAGTAATTTAAATATTAATGGCTGCTTTAAGAAATCTCACCTTAATTCTCACAAGCAAGAGAACAGGTTGTGTATTGGCACTGACTGACATAGGAGGCTTGTTAGCAAAGGCAGAGGCACTAACACTTGTTGCCATTTGCTTTCAAACTGATAGGTTACCCACTGTGTAACCAAAGCAGCAATACAAGCATTGTGTCTTTATTCTATCTCAAATGGTGTCTTTGTTTTTGCAGTTCAACACATTCACATTCCTACACAAATCTGGTGAAAAATAATGTTACTTAACTGTTTGGAGAAGTGGAACAACTTGCCCTGATACTAGTTCAATTTTCTAATTGTTACAGTCAATAAACCAGCATGAATTTACCTTTAGCTGCCATAGATTTTTAAGGGAATAGAATATTTGGCATCTATTTCTGCACCTTTAGCTTATGTATTCCCCTGATGTGGCTGGCATGGTTGTCCTTTGAAAAACAAAAGTTAAAATCCCTCCTTATTGAGTTGCATCAAGTGTTTTAAAATCAGCCTTTTAACTTGACTAAACTCTAATTATTTCTAATTATAAAAAACACTTGAGCACATGGTATATCTCATGGAATCAGAATGGTTTGGCTTGGAAAGGACCTCCAAAGGAGCAGGGATATGCCCCACAAGATCAGATTGCTTAGAGCCTCGGTAAGTCTAATCATGACTATCTCCAGCGATGTGGTCTCAATCACCACCCTGTGCAACTTGTTTCAGTGTTCCACCACTCTTACGGTGCAGAACTTGTTCCTCACATCCAAACTAAATCTACTCTAATCTAAAACCATTGCTTCTTGCCTAGTACTACAAGCCCTTGTAAACAGTTCCTCTCCAGCCTTCTTTTAGGCCCGATTAGAATCGCACATAGCACTGGACAGTATATTTGTATCTTAAACAGGTTATCTTAATCCATATATACTATTTAACACTTTGTACTAGCTCAGATCACCCTGCACACTGAGATCTTCAAAACCCTGGCATCACCTACACTTCATCAGAACAGCACTCAGAGATGGCAAGCATGGCATAGAGGAAGTATCAGTGAGAAAAACCAGAATATCCAAGACCATTTCTGTGCATTGTAAAAAATGCCTGATGGCTGAAGATAAAGCGAGTACCAAACAAAAATGTTTCTAAAGAAAGTGTCTGATAAAGAAAAAGGAAGAAGGCAAAGGATGGGGCAGAAATATATGCAAAATAATCTGAGAAAACAAAGTAAAAAGAAACAGGGAGGAAAAGAAAAGGCAAAAAACTTAGAAAGTCAAGTAAAAAGACATTGCAGAGTTCTGCTGTTTATATGTATTATCCGTTGAGCATTCGAACACATAATAGGCTGAAACCTTTCAGACACCATAACCACTGCATGAATGTCCCACTGTACAAAATGACTAAAACTATCCAGAAGACAAATTATTTATCTTCCCCCACTGTTCTTCCTCCCCTTATTAAGTGGTTCTGTAACCAATGTCTCCTTTCTCTAGGTCCTTTGAAAGACTCTTCTGATCCCATGGTGCAGGGATTTATGAGGTACTGCTATGGACCAGTGATGACACTGGAAGTAAGTTGCAATCAATTAAAGTCATATCCACTTACATGAATGCTTTACTGCTCTATATACAGTTGTTCTTTATGTTTTACTGTAATGTAGAAATTATCAGAATGAAAAATGTCAGAAGGAGTTCCTGGAAAACTGTTAGTGGCACACATGTGTATTTGAAATATGCATATATTTATGAGTGGTATGCATATGTTATTTTAAATAGATAATACTCACTTGTAAGGATTGTCAGCAAAAATAGATACTCTGCATAAGATATCAACCCTGGAATAAAAGAATGAAAAAAAATTACTTGCAGAAGAAATAATAATACTTACAGTAACACTTCAAAGATCAAATCTTATAAACACAAAATCTGTAGTTTAACATTGTATTACATAGGTTATTAAAGTAAGCCATGTTATATTATTTAATGAAGTTTTTACTTTCCATTTTTAGTGCTCTGAAGGTAAAACTCCCTATCCAGAGACTAATCAATGTTCGTGTCTAATCAAGAAACTAAGCTGTATTTGGTATTAACAAAAGGCCTACACTAAATCTTTGGATTCTCACTGAAAACATTTGATGTTTATATAAAAGGCAGATAAATTAAATGTGCTTTGTCACATTTAGTACCTGGGAGGAGAACTACTCTAACGTTACCCCCGAAGGATCAAAGTCCTGTGTTAGGCTCGCGAAGGCGGAGAATAGCTTCCCTTTAATTCTCAAGGGGGAACATGGCAACACGCAAAGCTGCCAAGCTGCTAGATTGTGCTGATAGTACTGCTGGGCTGTGTGCCAAGAGGAGGCTTCTCTCTCTTTTTATTTTTTTAAAATTTTTTAAATAGGAACATGTCCTTTCTACAAGGTGAAAGTATTTCCCCCCTTTTGAAGGAAAATTCCAGTGTTTTCCTTTGAAATACCGCCTTAAGTGAAAAGCCTGAACAAACACAAAGCTGTGATAGCGTCAAAATAGAGCGTAGGAGCTAAAGATAGAGAGTGCATAACAAGGGTGGTTAAACAACAGAATCTGAACCATCTGCCCTGCAATGATGTTTGGAGAAAAAATGTAAAGGGCTTTTTTATAAATCACTCTTCAAAATAACTCAGCTACTTTTAACTTGTGAGCTAAACATTGTATAATGATGAAGCTGCTTAAAATAATGAAGTTCCAATATGCTTATCTGTGCAAAGATAAACCATTTTTTATATTTTAGATTTAGAAAATTGATAGATAAGGAATCCACTTAAGCTTTGGTGATAAAGAATTCACTTCTGATAAATTACAACGCAGAGCATTTGTATTTAATCGCTGAGTGTGACATAACACTTTAAGTATCAGAGTTTGGAAATATTAAATTGCTGAATGTAAGAATCTGAAAACAAGAGAACAAGTCTTAAAGACAGGTCTAATGCTGATCTTGTTGCCAGTTCATTCTGACTCCATATCTCAGCTTTCCTCTCCATCAAAATAGGGCCATTCACCCTGCCATCCAGCATGCATCATGTATAAATCAGCACTAGTTACTGCCTTTGCAAGAACATTAATTATGATTACTATTATTTGCATCAATGCAAAACTTGGGATCATGTTCCTAGACAAAGTGTCCAGGATGTCTACAAATTCAAAACCAAGCAGAGGAACTCCTTTTTTTTTTTTAATCTTACACATCTAGAATATAAGACAAGATTAGAAAAAAAAAAAAGATGGTTAGAAACAAATAGGGAAGGAAAAGAAATCAAGCAAATAGTGTGATGGGCAGTGACCAAGATTCCTGCTCCTACTTTCATTTTATGTGTGACACAGCAAAAGGAAGAATATAAAGGAATACAAGTACAAGGAGGTAACTTCAAGTTTGTATAGGAAACACCTCCTAGTTGTGGACTGCAATGGTATCAGCACAAAGATCCAAGCCTGAAAACTTAACCAGCAAGTGATGAAGGCCAGCATCACTGGCCAAGAAGTGGAAGTCTGCCTCTTGCCTGTCTTGAGATGTGCTGCACAGGAATAATCTAGGGAAGAGCTAGAAGGTGAAGCCAAGAAGCTTACGCTAGATAGAACAATGAGAGCCCATTGTTCAGATAAAAAAGAAGAGATCACACACTCAAAGGAGTCCTGTAAAAACCCAACATATTCATCAAAGCGTTCGGAAGTACATTAACACAGCAAATTACGTAAAGGCAAAGAAAAACAAAGGAATGTTCAAGATACAAAATGCAGAGCACCTGGATTGCTTTGCATACACAGGGAACACTACCTTACAATGTTTTACATAAAGAATCTGCAAAATTTATATAGAGATGGTAGGATGTAAAGAAAAGATCAGTTTAAAGCCAACACCATGCTTAATGGAGCAAGAGAAGCACGATGGCTCCATTCACTTGAATTGCAGAGAGCTGGAAAGAAGAGCCATGCAAGAAATGACAGGGATGAGAGACACAGACTCAGCTTTCATCATCTTAGCATAAAACTGACAGAAAAGTCACTATAATGAAATTGGTAAAATGTTAAAAATAATAAAAATATAAATACAAAATATTGTTTGTTCTTTAAAACCTGTATCAGAGTCTTAAAGCACATCTGCAGCCTGTCTGACATTTTCTGGCAGACTGACTATACTACAATAATTTGAGATAAGGCTTTTAATGTTGTGCACTCATTACCTTAAACAATCTTCCACTTTCATTATGCTTTTACTAGTGAATGGACAATTTATCTTATCCATAAAGTAAATTGAATATTTTGGTCGTTTTCTTTTATTCTATGGTAATCATTACAAAGCTACTCAAATTAAAACATGCAATACAACAACCAGGAGCACAGAAATCAGAGACAATTATATGTGTGTCCAAGCAAAAATTAAAAGCTAAAGGCTTCACATACTGTTGAATGATTCAGCATATTTGGATCAAAGTATTTGCAGTTAGCACTGGCAAAATACTGTCATTTTCTAACACTATGTCTCCCTGGAAGTCTCTAGCCCGAAACTTTACATGGCATGAATTCTAGAATTGCCCACTAGAAGGCAGAGTTCCCTAGCGTTACGTTTTACAAACTGGCCTGATGAGAGTTTTCCACTTAACTTGAAATTTAAATAACAATTTGAATGCAGTTAAAATAATCTCAGTCAAGGAGTGGAGCAGGTGTAGAGTCATTACCCTGGTACGTGTAAAAGCAGTATTTAATACCTAAATATACACTTAAAAACATTATAATAAAACATTTTGAAGCAAAAAAAAAATCAAAGCAGCATAACAAAAAAAAAAAATAAATCTAAACATTCCATGTGTTGTGGAGTCATATGGATGACTGCACTGAATGTTCCTGCATCATCTCAAACTCCTACCTGATCTTTGAGGAACAGAATATACAGACCCATAGTCCTAAGCAATGGCCTGTCCAGAATCAAAAGATGCCAGGCTTAGCATCTCACTTTGTGCCAAGCAGTCAGCTGAAACATGCAGGAAAAGGAGGCTGTGCTGACTTAATAGGTTTTCACTTTCTGTTAGAGGAGTCCCTGTTTTGCCAGGTAGAGTGCTTTGGGGATTTGCAGTGTCAACCACTAGAAAACGAAAGACTTTGCAGTGTCAACCACTAGGAAATGAAAGACTTTTAAAAAGCAAAGATAGAGAAAGGATATCCAAGAATTAGAGACTGTGAATCCTTTAAACCAAATCCTGGGGAAGCTGGATGATTAATGATGATGATTACTAATGATGAAGAGGCAGTAATATAAAAAATTCAGTATAGAATTCAGCTTTCCCCTGGGATTGGAAAAAAATTGTTCAACCTGTTCTTAGGGGTTTCACAGCTGCTGAGATGTGCTGGGGTTTGCAGGAGTGGACTAACACACAAGATGCCCAGATGAAGACCCTCCCTGTCTACACAAAGACACAAGAAATGAACCACAGGCAGAAGAGGCCATGAGGTCAAAGGGCGGCTAAAATGCTGCAGGCTGAGACAGAGGGCTGCTTTCTTGGCACTAGCTGCCAGCCATGTCCAGAGATCTGCTAAGCATGGAGACAGTGTGGCTCATGCCTGCCAAGGAACTGCAGCAGTGCAAAGGCAGCTTTATTTTCCAGAAGCCTCCATGGGATAAGGGATTCAGTCTGAACTCTTCCATACAGAAAGTTTGTGAATAGATGTTGTCAGTCATTCTCATTAGTTTGGGAATTTCAGTCTTTGTTACTGGTGAAATGGTTAATTACTCATCTATTTGGTTTCCTTGATCCTCTTGTTTGTTTTCTCCCTTCAATTAATTTATGTTAATGAAGTGTTTATTTGGTGTTCTTTAATTCCCTGCTGCTATACAAACAATATCCCAGCTCTCAGACTTTTCTCTTTATGCAGCCTGATAAAAGGTGGACATGCTGGGTGTAAAGAAACTGAAGCTCATCAATGCAGTGAACTGAAGAGAGAGTTCAACTGCTCTTGAAATCAGGGATACCACTTTACAGGACTAGATACAAATTTTATTTCTATTCTTAGTGTCTGTGCATTTAAGCCAACCAGTGAAACAGCAGTGTATTAATAAGTCTTAAAAGCCCATTTTGTGCTGAATCCATTCTTTTATTCCCCTTCTCTTCTCCAAGTAGACTTTCCAATTTCTTCTACGTCTTTCTTTCATGTCCTGCACCTGAGAAGGCTTTCAGTTCCCAGCCCTACCTCTTTAGTCTCTCTTGCATAACTGAGAGATTTGCCAAGGAGGCTGTTACTGACTAGACTGAGATGAAGACAAATCCATGAAACCTTCTTTAAAAATACATTTAATTTATACCATATAATGAGATAAAAAGCAAGATGTATTTTCCAGTATCAAAAGTGCTCATTACCTTTATCCTCAAGCTGTCTAAAAAAGTTCGGTCCTGGTTTAGCTTTGGCAACACACTGCAGTGCAGCATCTACCTCCTTTAAAGAAATAAGAAAATATAAAGCCAATTTTGAAGGATAAGTCTGTTCAGTTGGGTAACAGTAAGAATTCAAGCTGCTTTGATGAAGGAAAGGAACATTTTGCTTACCTTCTTTGTCAGTTTCCTGGCTGAGGCTTTACCTATAAAAAAAAAAAAGATCATCATCTTGCAAATAACAAACTGACTTTAAACTTTGATCAAGTTCTGTGGCATTTCTTCATGTTTTTATGGGAAAATGCCTAGTAATATGAAACAGAGTATTTTGGAACAGGCAGTTTGTTTCTAATTCCCACAATGATCAAGAAAGGACAACATTTAAAAATAATACGAGCAGACTGTTCAAATGTTCTTGCAACCTAGGTGAAACAACAGCCCACTTTGCTATCATTGATTCCAAACCAAGATTATGCAGTCAAGAACAACTGTGGCATTTTACAAAGGGATTTGCATGCACATAATAATCCTTGAAGTGCAGGCTGATCAGGAAAAAGCTAGGAAATACTAAGAAGAAAAACCCCCAAATGCCAATAAATAAATGTTGATATTTCTATTAGGCAAAAGTAATTTCATAGAATCAACTGGGTTGGAAGAGACCTCCAAGATCATCCAGGCCAACCTAGCACCCAGTCCTAGCCAGCCAACTAGACCATGGCACTAAGTGCCTCATGCAGTCTTTTTTGGAACACCTTCAAGGACTGACTCCACCACACCCCTGGGCAGCCCATTCCAATGGCAAATCACTCTCTGTGAAGACTTCCTCCTGATATCCAGCCTATACCTCCCCTGGTACAACTTGAGACTGTGTCCCCTTGCTCTGTTGCTGGTTGCCTGGGAGGACAACTCTCTCCTGAAAAAAAAACATGAAACCATGCAAACTTTTAAGTGTTTATTAGGAGACTCAAGTCAATACACTTCAACGGGGAGCCACCGACAGCAGTACAAGCTGTAGTCCTGTGTGTAAACACACTGCAGCTCCTCAAACCACTGACTATCAGTGCAATGCTTCATCTGGTTAGGCAGGGACTATATAAATCCTGCAGTATTTCCTTGCAGGAATGACGATCCTGCATGGACATTGCCTTCTCAGTCTATCTGCCCTATCATACTGCTTTGTCTTGTCAGCATTTCTCCTCAGAGAGTCCTTAAAACCCTCTGTCTTTCACTCTTACCATTCTCAGCCCATCTCTCTCCTTCTTTCATCAACAATTCCTCTGGATTTCAGCCAGCTATTCCCTCCTAATTATTCATACTGAGTAAGCACAAGCTGAGCTGCTTGCCTTTGCTCTGAGGAACGCAAGATGCCCCTGTGTCCAGCAGCCTGCTTTGCTCCATGCTCAGACTCCAAGGTGTACTCTGCTGCTCCAAGAGCATCTTGGATTCAATGGGTCACCAGCACAGCACTGCTCTTTGAAAACAGACATGACAGAGGCAGTCTGCCAGGTAGCTGTCAGCAGACTTCTACCAAGCACTTTAAGAGACCCATAATTTAGCCAGATAGAAGTGCATTCTCAGTAGCATGGTGAATTTCCATCATGTTAGTAAAAGGCATGCCTCGCTGCAGGGGATCTCCATTGGCAACTTGTGGCTTTGGATGAGGGAAGCTGCTGGAACCAGTAATAGTTAATTTTTCAACACAGACAAAGCAGTGCACTGGTCTCTGCTCCATGAATTGGCAGTAACAGTTTTGCTGATAAATTCCTCTCCCCATCCCCCCTCCTGCAAATGAGCCTAAGGCAGACACCTGGCACATAACATTTCAACCCAAATGTTTAAGTTTGACAAAAGTTATAAGCAACTAAAATTAGGGTTTTAATACTGGAGTGTTGAGTGACCCCAGCAACAGGTGTTGCCAGCACCACCTGTTACTGTGGATGAATACATTTTTGTGCAGTGCATGCAGATTTACACCCATACACACACAAACACATATAAAGCTACATAGAAAGATACCTTCTAGCTCAAAGAACTATGAAATCCTCTACTTTGCCACATTTGAGATTAAAAAAAGTCAGACTAATAAAAGTTTGGAGAACAAGTAAAACTCACTACATTCAGTAAGACTGGAGTTCTGAGCAGCACAATGTAACACCACAGTTTAACACTGTTCACTGCTGCAGAGCATGTTAATGAATGCCTATTTAGTAAATGAAGTGACTCAGATGTCAATGTTTTGAAATGTCACCACATTTCAACATGAAATTAAACTACAGCAGATCTTTCATCTCTGGGAGATCCACACAGTGAGAAGCCTTTTAGGAGGAAATGAGTCAGGCTCTAGGTCTGTGAAAAATAGTATCTGAAACAAAAAAAGGCAAACCTGCCCTACAGTGATTTTCATAGTAAATGCCTTCTGTAGTTATCTGTTCTGAAGTTAGATGTGCACTCCTGGTCAACAGCAGCTGCACTCATTCTTTTCTTCTGGTGGCTTCAAGATCCATCACACCTGGGCCAGCAACTGTACCACAGTAGTCTACCAAGCAGTAGCCTTTTGCCAGCATCCAGGAGGATGATGAAGGAAGCCAAGCTGAACTCCATAAGCTGAAACAGCAAAGGTATGAATAATTGCTGCAAGGTAGGGAGAAAGCACTAAGAGCTACAGCTGAGATGCTAGTTGGCCAAGTTCATGAGGTCCTCCATTTGGTTTAGTCCACGTTTCTCTTCCTTGTGGTGCATACAGCACAGTAACTTTGAAATGCTTAAGCCATGCAGCTTTATGTAACATACCCTCATTGACAAGTGATATAAATTAAGAAAGTGAATGAAAATCTGTTGCAGACATATTGCCTTTCTTCTCATCACCCAGAAGGCACAACTGCAACAGCCCAGGGCTTATACAAATGTCTGTGGCAGCTATCAGCATTCAGCTATGGCCATCCTCCAAAGGACCATTAGAGTGCTGACATGCTGACTGACCTCTTTCAGAGACAAAAAGACTGTAACAGCAATGACAATCTTGGCATGGGTGAAAGGACTAGCAGAGGAAAAGAAGCCTCTGCTGAGTGACAGGAGGACATCATTCCAGGAATGGGAAAGGAGAAGAACAGAGTGAGTGAGGGCTTGCCCTTGCCACATCTGACTTCACAAGGGGCTGCTGCTACAATAGAAGAGGACAAAAAGGCAGAAGGGAAAGAGAGAGATTGAACAATAAAATACTTCTTTTCCAAGTAGTAACTACAGCAGAGTAACAAATGTGGAGCCTTTTAAGAGTGCTCTTCTCAAATGGGGTTCAAAAGATTTAATAACCTAGTCAAATGAAAATGTCATAGAGATGTCAGTAAGCATCTGTACCAGTAAGTCAGGAATTATTTTGATAAAGCCATGACATTTGAGACACTAGCAGTATTTTTCACATTGCTCTTTGTGTAAAGTACCAAGAGTAGAATCTTATTGTAATGTAATAATTGAAACACTAGAATGAGTTTCCTCCAATTAAAAAAATATTTTCTAAGAATTAAATTGAATTATATTTTATTAATACTATCACCACAAAATCATCTTTGAAGACTCAAATCTCAGTTTTCACTTGGTAACTTTAGCTACTTGTACTGTAGCATTCATAATGTCCCTTGAATACTGATTTAGCTCTTGGGTTTTTTTGTTTCCATTTATTCACTTCCTAACAGTGAGATCCCTCTCAGGATTGCTCTATTTTTGTGATACAGAAATAATAATTAATTGTTGAATCCATTTATCTCCTCAGCCTTAATGTCAAACAAAACCAGCATGAAACATGTATCTTATCCTAGGAGAACAACAAAGTCCTGTCCCTTTTATCAGGAAAGTCACTGATGTTTTACTAAGGGCAAATTAATTCTGCATTACCAACTTAGTGGCTTTTTACAATGGAGTAACTCTCAGTGGAAAAGGAAAGGGCAACAGATATAATTTATCTGAACTTCTGCAATGCCTTTGACATGGCCCTGCAACATCCTTCTTTCTAGGTTTGGGAAATATGAATTCAGTGGGTGCACTATTTGGTGGATAAGGAACTGGCTGGATGATCATATCATAGAATCATAGAATCAACCAGGTTGGAAGAGACCTCCAAGATCATCCAGGCCAACCTAGCACCCAGCCCTAGCCAGTCAACTAGACCATGGCACCAAGTGCCTCAGCCAGGCTTTTCTTGAACACCTCCAGAGACGGTGACTTCACCACCTCCCTGGGCAGCCCATTCCAATGGCAAATCACTCTCTCTGGGAAGAACTCCCTCCTAACATCCAGCCTACACTTTCCCCAACACAACTTGAGACTGTGTCCCCTTGTTCTATTGCTGGTTGCCTGGGAAAAGAGACCAACCCCCACGTGGCTACAACCTCCCTTCAGGTAGTTGTAGACAGCAATGAGGTCACTCCTGAGCCTCCTCTTCTCTAGGCTAAACAACCGCAGCTCCCTCAGCCTCTCCTCATAGGGTTTGTGTTCCAGGCCCTTAATCAGCCCTTCTCTGGACACGTTCCAGCACCTCTACATCTCTCTTGAATTGAGGGACCCAGAACTACCCAGTAGAGTAGCGTATTGAGCCCCATCCTGTTTAATATCTTCATCAATGATATAGACAAGTGAGATCAAGCACACCCTCATCAAGTTTGCAGATGACACCAAGCTGAGTGGTGCAGTCAATATGCCAGAAGAGCAGGATGTTATCCAGATTGGCCTGGACAAGCTGGAGAAATGCGCTCAGGTGAACCTCATGAGGTTGAACAAAGCCAAGTACAAAGTCCTGCACCTGGGTCTGGACAATCTTAATTATCAGTACAGGCTGGGTGAGGATGTGAATAAAGAGCAGTTCTGAGGAAAAAGCTGGACATAAGCCAATAGGCCAATTATATCTTGGGCTGCATCAAAAGTGTGGCCAGCAGATCAGTAGGTGATCATGCCACACTACCCTGCTCTGGTGCGATCTCACCTGGAGTACGGTGTACAGCTCTGAGACCCTCAACCCAAGAAGGACATGAAACTAACAGAGAGTGTCCTGAGGATAGCCACAAAAAATGAAGAGATTTTCAAGGTCAGGCTGGGTGGGGCTATGAGCAAACTGGTCTAGTTGAGGATGTCTCTTCTTGCAGAAAAGTTGGACTAGATGACTGTTAGAGGTTCCTTCCAACCTAATGCATTGTATGATCCTATGAGTAGTTTGACCTGGATCTCTTTTCAGCTCCACTTCAGATAAACACAAGCATAAACAAATAACCCCCCACCCAAAACTCCCAGTTGTTATATTTTTAGATGGCACTCCCTGTTGTCTTTGCTGAAGCTTGGCAAGTTTAAAGTCACACAGGGGTATTAGGAAACAATTTGTTTTTTAAAATGAAAAATGAAGATGAGAATAGCATGAAGTATGTCATAATTCAAACAAACTCCTATTCCACAAAATGAGGAGTGAAACGAATCTTTTAAGATGGATGGTATTTCACCACAGTTGTAATCTGAGGATCAGGGCTTTTTACAAACTAAACCCACTGTGTGCTGCTCATGCCATGGCCTTCAGAGCAGAGCCCACCCTGCAGCCTTGCCTGCCATGGGAACACGAATTTGTGCTTCTGTGTTTCAGCTGGCTGCCAGATTTCACACAGCTGAACTCTGAGAATCCTGTCCCTGCGCCCCAGCAAGTTGAGTTAGATAAGAATCAGAGATGTGGATTTCCCTGGGGAGATGTCACAAAAAATTTCATTTAAATTGACCTAAAATATAAGATCATTGCAATTCAATAGCTGGTATTTTATTCCCAGCTCTCTCTCAGATATATCTTATGATACTGAAAGGCACCTTATCCCAACAAGGTGTCCTTTGTTTATCTGCCTTATTTACATTCTCAATTCTATAAAGTTCTTCTATATTGCTAATGAAAACAGTAAGGGGAAAATTCAAGCCAGTCATCAGTTCTTTATGCCTCCTTTTGAAATGCTGGCAATATTTATGATAAATCAAGGACAGGTAAAAAAAAATAAAATAAGGCTTTTTGAGAGCATGACAAATCAAGTTGCCAGATTCCTATGATAGCTTCTGGCAAACCAGTATCTGAATAACAAATGAGTGTGCTATTTTAAAGGAATTAAGAATCCACTTCAGCTAGAAAGATTTTACTGAACTCATGCATTGCTCGATTGAAAGATAATTGATAAAAGGAATTTCTATCACACAAATTAGTGAATTGAACAACCTGAATTGAAACCCAAGTATGCCCAGTGGAAAAGGCAATTTGCAATAATAGAAGCTTCTGATACGCTTTACAAATCAAGCTTTGCATCTGTCCTTCTTTATTGAGAGCAATTGTTCCTCTGAGGAAATGAGAAATACACAGTGCTGGGTTGAGGCCAGCGCTGGCAAATCTCCATTTCAGAAGAGCAGTTGCATCAGAGCCAGTCAATACCAGAAGGTTTCTCTGTGAGTAAGGCAGCCTGAGGTAAAAAGGGTGGGATGCTTATGCAGGAAGAAAACATCAAAGGATGACACAGTCTTTTAGGAAACTGAAAGAAACTGAAAAATTAAGATAAGCCATTTTTCAAAACCTGTTAAAGAGACAGTGGCACTGAGTCATCAGTGCCAGGACTTCCAAAATAACCACACACACACAACAGAAGAAACAGGTTTTGTGATGCTCGCTGCAGAGCATGCGAGCAGCTCAGTCCCCTCTGTGACTGCAGCAGCAGACTGTGGGGAACAACTTTTCCTTAGGGAAAGTGACTTGCTCCAAGATCGGCCCTCTTTCTAATAACATACCCAAACTGAAGATAGGAAAAGATAAGAATAGGTTCAAACTTCCAAACTCATCACAAGACGTGCACTGCAATGATAGACAACATACAGAAAGTTACTTCTTCCTAAACACCAGAAAAATCTAACAGGTGAGTAATGCCAGCCCTTTGCTGCAAAAGCAGTGTCAGATGCATGTTAAGACTTCACAGGTAACACACAAGCAGCAAGAAGCCAAGCAGAGAGCACAATTGCACATGAGCATCCCTGGCAGAGGAATCTGTCAAGCCTTCTGAGCTGGTTCTGAACTGAGGCCTGGAGGGAGCATCCAGAGGAAAAATGTGCCATGTGAGATGGAAGTCCTCAAACTTCCAAAGAAGCACCTCATGCTTGGTTCATCTGGCTTCCTTCAGATGTCTAGAAACTAGATGCCTGAATCTGAGTTAGTGATCTCTATGCCACTCTGCTGTAACTATGATGGCATAAGGACATATGTAGAAAAGAGCTTATAATTAACTTTGAAATCTGCTGCTCCTGTCTCTGATCTGAAGAACTCATATGCTCAAAGCCTTGTGTAAGATTTCCAACTTATAGCAGCTGGTCTAAGAAAAGATATGGAACAAGTCATCTTGAGTGCCATCACAAAGCACCTACAGTATGACCAAGGGATCAGGCCCAGCCAGCATGGGTTTAGGAAGGGCAGGTCCTGCCTGACCAACCTGGTCTCCTTTTATGATCAGGTTACCCACCTAGTGGATGCAGGGAAGGCTGAGGATGTAGTCTACCTGGACTTCAGCAAAGCCTTTGCCATAACAAGCTCCTGGCAAAGCTGGCAGCTCATGTCTTGGACAGATTCACTCTGATATGGGTCAAGAACTGGCTGGAAG
Organism: Pogoniulus pusillus; assembly: GCF_015220805.1. Lineage (NCBI taxonomy): Eukaryota > Metazoa > Chordata > Aves > Piciformes > Lybiidae > Pogoniulus > Pogoniulus pusillus. Next base: position 19,911,840 of record NC_087266.1, read on the forward strand.
GCTGGGCCCAGAGAGTGGTGGTGAATGGTGCCACATCCAGGTGGGAGCCAGTCACTAGTGGTGTTCTCCAAGGAACAGTGCTGGGCCCAGTCCTGTTCAATATCTTTACTGATGATCTGGACAAGGGGATTGAGACCAGCATCAGTTAAGTTTGCAGATGACACAAAGTTAGGAGCAGATTTTGATCTGTTAGAGGGTAGGAGAGCCCTGCAGAGGGACCTAGACAGGCTGGATGGGTGGACAGAGGCCAACAGAATGAGACTGAACAAGGCCAAGTGCAGAGTTCTACACTTTGGCCACAACACCACCAAGCAGCGCTACAGGCTGGGAACACAGTGTCTGGAGAGCAGCCAGGCAGAAAGGGACCTGGGGGTACTGGTGGATAGTAGGCTGAAGATGAGCCAGCAGTGTGCCCAAGTGGCCAAGAGAGCCATTGGCATCCCGGCCTGTATCAGCAACAGTGTTGCCAGCAGGACAAGGGAGGTTATTCTGCCCCTGTACTCAGTGCTGGTCAGACTGGATGATCACATGCAGACAGTGGTGATCAACAGCACAATGTCCACCTGGAGACCCGTGACAAGTGGTGTCCCTCAGGGGTTAGTGCTGGGACCAGTGCTGTTTAGCATCTTTGTGTTCTTGGCTGCATCAAGAGAAGTGTGACCAGCAGGGCAAGGGAGGAGATTCTCCCCCTTTACTCTGCTCTTGTCAGACCCCACCTGGAGTACTGTGTACAGTTCTGGAGCCTGCAACACAAGAAGGACATGGAACTGTTAGACCAAGTCCAGAGGAAGGCCATGAATATGATCAGAGAGCTGGACTAACTCTGCTATGAGGACAGGCTACAAGAGTTGGGGTTCTTCAGCCTGGAGAACAGAAGGCTTCGAGGAGACCTTATAGTGGCCTTCCAGTATCTGAAGGGGATCCACAGAAAGGCTGGGGAGGGGCTATTTACAAGGTCTTGTAATGACATGACAAGGGGTAATAGATTTAAACTGGAAGAGGGGAGATTCAAACAAGATGTTAGGAAGGGGTTCTTTCCAGTAATGGTGGTGAGACACTGGAACAGGTTGCTCAGGGGGGTTGTGAATGCTTCCTTCCTGGAGGTGTTCAAGGCTAGATTGGATGAGGCTTTGAGCAACCTGTTCTAGCGGGAGGTGTCCCTGCCTATGGCAGGAATTGGAAGATCTTTGAGGTCCCTTCCAACCTAAACCATTCTATGATTCTATGAAAAATGCAGTACTGTTACCACAATTCTGTTCAGATGCAGAGCATTTACAGGACTGCTTGTGTCCATACAGTAAATAGCTGACATATGAGTGCATCAAGCCAATTTAAATCACTGCAGTGGGTAAGTAACTGGGAGCACTGACACTTCACATAAATTGTGTGGGTTCTCAAGAGTCCTGTAAATATAAAAAGCTATTTAGATCCAGTTTATATAGGAGCCCACTATTTTCCCCCGTTTCACCCTTTCACATATCAAAATTATTTACACCATCACTAATGCTTTCTTTTTGTTAAAGCAGTGTTTTTTCTTTTAAAGAGTAATTTACTTGCACTACAGCAACACATGTCAAAAGTTCTTAGAAATACTGAAAAAAAAATGTTCTAAGAGTTGACAGTTGACTTGAAAAGTATAGTGAAATTTTCCTGGAAGTATGAGGTTGGGAAATTTTGGTTCATCATAACCCAGGAACCCTCAGTCAGACCTTTGGAAGAAAAAAAATGAAAAGCAGAGAGATGGCTGATGTCCTTCTGCACTGCTACAGTGACATCTGGAAGTCTCATCAGCATGATGCCCAGTTTCTATTGCTGCAATGTTCTAATAATGGTGGTAATTGTTATTCCTGTTTTCATTCTCCTAATGTGTTGTCCTTCCACCAAACATCTAAATGTTATTTCTTTACAGCTGTCCTACACCAGCCACAGACTGAACACATCCTTTCCAATATTTTCTTACTCTTATTTCCTTTCCAACAGTACTAGTGCTAAGGAATATCGCACAATATCGTTTGGAATATCGTTTGGTGATTGTGAAAGATGGTCTCAGGAGTTTTGAAGAAGTTTGTGTGAAGACTCATGAAGTGAGGCTCTCCTGGCATTAGGGGAAATTGCCTCGTTCACAGAACAGCTGAAGTTAGAAAGGGGCGCTGGAGATCACTGTGATGATTGGAATGTCCTTCTCACAGTGACAAATGGAAAGAAAAAGCACAGTGAGGACAGGTTACCCAAGACCATGTCCAGTCGAGTTTTGAATACATTTGTAGATATTTGTTTCTGTAAGGGCTATGAATACAAGACATCTCTCAAATTGAATACAATAACCTGATCAACTTTGCAATAGGGAAATATCAGGTTAGGTACTTTTCTAACCTCCACTAGCACCAATACAAGCAATCGTTGGTAGGTTTCATATGGAGTTTAGGGATTTCCCCCTCTTGCTCACATCAAAGGCAACCACATTATTGTGCAGTTGAAGCCTACATCCTGACTTCAATTCTCATCAATGACCTATGAAGGAAGAGACAGCATTTTTGTGGTATTTGTCAAGACAGGAGAGCATCAAATACTAGATTTAACAGCCAATTTGGACATTTTATTGAAAATACATAATTCTGTGTTGTTGATTTCATTAATGAGAGATGTTTTTAAGATCAAGGCCTGGGATATTTTGGCTTGTCCAGAGCACAATAAACGCAAAAAAACCCCCAAACAATTCAGAACCTTAGGAAGCTTATCTTCCAAATCACAGGCCCCATTCATGAACATGAAATTTATATGTCTGAGAGCACTGCTATTGAGTTTACAGAAGTTGAATCTAAAATTTTAACCAATATAAATTCTGCTTAGGAATGAAAGGATTAAGTGAACACCCACTAGATGGTGTTCAGTTACTGCATGGAATGGCCCGGGTTAGTTACATCTCTAGCTCGTATTCACCTCTGCTTTGAAGGAGACTTTGAAGAAACAACAAATATATTTGAATAAGAGGAAAAAGGGATGAAATCACCCTCTTTACTATAAATTCAGAAATGCTTCAGTAATTTAATTACCACCTGTGTTGAATGTGGGTAAATGGAACTTTTAAAACACAAGATGAATCTAAACAAAAGAAAGTATACAAGATTCTTTTGGCTCCACTTGCTCATAATCTATGGTTTTACTGAAAATGCTTTTATTTTTGCAGCTGGTTGTATTTTCCATCTGCTCCTTATCCTCCCATATTCTCTTGACATTCATTGAAAGAAAAGGATGAATAAGCACTGATCATAAAAACATATCCAATTAGCACTTAGTTTTATTAAATGGATGAATTACTGGATGCCTGTTCTAACAGAACCTAATAAATCTCCTGCTTCTTAAGTAAATTTTAATAATTTCAGCTAATTTCCATCAGTGATTAGTGAGTCATCATAAGGAAAAAACCAAACCCAATCCAAAACAAAAAGTGCTATTTTAGGGGAAGAGACTCTTGGCATAGGTGCAGTACTGTGTCACTTCAGATATTTTGGATTCCTGAAGATTACCAGGATGACTAGTGATAAAGAGAATTGCTATTCAGAGATGAATTAAGATGATTCTGTCATGCCAGAATTTCCAGAAGGATTTTTCTCCCTTTATAAGGTTCAGAAGTCCAACCTTACATGAAAATTTTAGGAAGGCCATTTATTATAATGCAGATGACCCCAGTGATAACATTACTTTTTCCAATTGCCACCATGAGAAGATAAGGACATTCTAATGCCCATGTTTGGGAATTTTCCTACAGAAGGCTGCCTACTGCTCTGAGCATTTTACTGATACTGTGCAGCCCTACTTCACTATTTTCATAACTCTCCAGGTTCAGGCATAATTGCAATCTCTGGCTTTTCTTTCTTTCTTCCTTCTGATGCTTAATCAGGGTTCCTTTCAGTGGCTGACTAGCTTTCCCTCAATTGAGGGCCCACATCATCCTTGCTTTTACCATTAGCCAGGAGTTTCTTTCTACTTCTAAGATTAGCTCAATCTGTTAGCACATACAGAAGCTCTGAGCAAAGCAGTAACAGCCCCTGCTGAGTGTGACTTGTTTATACATCATTAACATCTGTCACATAGCCATTAACAGATGTTTGGGAATTTTTCCCACAGCAAGGGCTCCATGGGTATGCAAATGAAAACAGAATATTCCTGTATTTGAAGCTATTTTTGCCACACAAACAGATTAATGGACCAATCTATTTCTGATTAGTTTCTAGAGTAACAGAATGAAGAAAGTTATATAAACCTAAATTGAAAAGTTGTCTTTATTGAGCAAGTAAGGTGGCAATAGAAAGGGAAGAGGATCACGAAAAGTCTGAGAACTCCCCTACAAGGTCAGACAACTAAAGTAATAAGAAATCACAAAGAACCTTAAAAACAGATGCTCATCATGCCCTATTGTAGTAGCCAAACCAGTTTTGTTAATTTTCAAGTTAGGAAAAAAAAGTGCTGTCCATAGCATGTTTAATAATGAATTACTGATATGATGTCCATCAGCATTCCCTAGTAGTAGATGAGAAAGTGTTGTGCACCAACCAGAATACCTCTTTTGCTTTAAGGTGTGAACTTCGGAGACTAAATACGAAAAGCAATGATGAGATGTCTCCTGACCCTGTGACTTTGAACTCCTCATATTCTAAAGAGAAAAGTTTGGTAGAAATCAGAAAGAAAACAAAGGAGATGAATAGTTTCACAAAAAAAAACAAACAAAACAAACCAACCAACAACAACCAAATCAAAACAGTCATTGTTTTCTAGAACTGTCTTATTTCCCCAGGAAAGAACACTTTCTCTCCTGAATTCAAATCAGCTGATGAAACAAATCCCCCAAAAGGCATTTGGTTTTATCCTGGACTTAATTTTAGATTCAGAGAAAACACTGTATTAGGTCTGCCATACAGAAATAGAACAGAAGTATTTGTTCAGTAAAGGTAATGGAAGAGATGAATTATGAAAAGCATAAATACAGTTTACATAAAAATTCCCCATAACATCTTCTTAGAACTGTGGAATCATAGGATTGCTTTGGCTGGGAAAGACCTGTAAGATTATCAAGTCCAACTATTATCTAACTCTATCAGGTCTGGTACTAAACCATGTCCATCAGCACCACATCTTTTAAACAACTCCTGGGATGGGGATTCAACCGTTTCCCTGGTGAGTCTATTCCAGTGTTTGATAGCCCCTTCAGGAAAGAAATTCCTTCTAATATCTAATCTAAACCTCTCTTGATGCAACTTGAGGCCATGTCCTCTTGTCCTATCACTTGTTGCTAAGGAGAAGAGACCACTATCCACCTTGCTACAACCTCCAAAGTGTAGCAGCCTTCAGCTTACTGGGCTGTGTATCCACTGCCTCCAACTATTCTTACGTTGTCTGCTTTATTTCATACTAAGCTTCTCTGACAAAATGAACCAGTCCTTCAAAAGCAATCTTTGACTGACAAAACAAACAACTTTTCCTGTTCCCAGGCAAAGATGAAGATTGTTACTCTGACAGTGGCAGAACACTGACCAGGTTGCCCAGGGAGGTGGTGGAAGTCTCATCCCTGGAGATATTCCACGTCAGACTTGATAGGTCTCTAAACTACCTGATCCAGTTAAAGATATATCTGCTTACTGCAGGTGGTTCGACTAGCTGACCTTTAGATTCCTTCCAGCCCAGTGCATTGTATGATTTGATTACTTAGGGGCATCAAGCTCTGAACCTCCTAAAAAGAGGTTGTTTGTGAGAGCTTTCTTTGCTTTAACATTCTGTGACTATATTAAAACTTCCTTCACCTAAAAATACAGAAAATATTTGCTTTGCTGTAGTGCCCTAAGCCTAGCAGACACACGGAGTTACAAAAGAAGACCAAAGCACCTATGGTGCTGGAAGCTATTCTGCATGTAACAAGTGTGAACAAACCACAGGCTAAAAAAGTCTGAGTCTGTTTCTTGAGTGAGCACTGCTTTGTACCTTTTTTCCCTTTGTTTGAAGCTGCAGTTTGACAATTCAGATGATCCAGCAACAGAATTAAATGTAGAAGTTCCTGACTTACACCCTTGTTCCACCCCTTTGGCCACAGTGATTGCTAGCAGATTGCGCCATGAGCCAGGAATGAAGCTGACTTTACAAGAATAAAAAAGAATCCTGAAAAGTATGGAATAAAGCTACCTACATGAAGCCATAGAATGGATGGACTCAGTCAGCCAGAGGAGATAAAAATAAGCTTGGGTTTGCTCAACCAAAAAAGACTAGTGCTGAGTGGCAATATAATTATCTCTCCATCATGGGGTTAAGATTCAAAAGAATAAAAGCTATTTTAGATAATGGGAAATGTTGGCACAAATACAAGTGAATTTAAACAGACAGGGATTAATTTTAGGCTGGGTATCAGAAGAGTTTTCAAGCAACAGAGGAGATGCTGTGTCACCGGTTTCCCATATAAGTAGAGGATACAAATAATTTCAAATTGAGCATGACCATTTATGAAAGGTCTATATTTAAAATTTAAAAATTGCCAAAATATGAGCTGATTTTTAGAATGCATATGATAAATTTTGACATATTTTGCCATGAAATCTTAACAAGTGCTAAGCCATTACATATAGAGTCATAGAATTGCCAGGGCTGGAAGGGAAGTCAAGCATCATCTAGCTCCAACCCTCCTGCGATGGGCAGAGAAACCTCACATTAGATCTGGTTGCTCAGAGCCCCATCCAGCCTTGGCTTAAGAACATCCAGGAATGGGGCTTCTACCACATCCCTGGGCAACCTGTTTCAGTGTCTCACTACCATTATGGTGAAGAACTTCTTCCTAACATCTAATCTGAATCTACCCACTGCTAGTTTGCTCCATGCCCCCATGTCCTGTCACTACTTGACATCCTAAGAAGTCCCTCACTGGCTTTCTTGTTGGCCCCCTTAAGATACTGGAAGGCTGCAATAACTTCTCCTTGGAATTTTCTCCTCTCCAGACTGAACAGCCCAAATTGTCTCAGTTTGTCTCCATAGAAGAGGAGCTCCATCTCCCTGATCATCATCATGGCCCTTCTCTGGACATGCTCCAGCACATTCATATCCTTCTTCTAACAGGGGCTCCAGAACTGGATACAGTAGTCCAGATAGGGTGTCATCAGAGTGGAGTAAAGGAGAAGAATCATCTCCCTCGACCTGCTGGCCACACTTCTCTTGATGCAGCCCAGGACATGACTGGCTTTCTTGGCTGCAAGTGCACAGTGGTAGCTCATGTTGAGTTTCTCGCCCACCAGTACCCCCAAGTCCCTTTCCTCAGGGCTGCACTCCAGCCAGTCACCGCCCAGTCTATGTTGGTGTTTGGCACTGCCCCAACCTAGATGCAGGCCTTTGCACTTGGTCTTGTTGAACCTCACGAGGTTCAGATTGTCAAAGTCCCTTTGGATGGCATCCCTTCCCTCCACTGTGTTGGCTGTACCACATAGGTTGGTGGTGTTGGCAAACTTGCTGAGGGTGCACTCAATGACAGTGTCCCTGTTGCCGAGGAAGATGTTAAACAAGTCTGATCTCAGTACAGATCTTTGAGGGATTCTACTTGTCACTGGCCTCCATTTGGACATGTGACAGCCTCCACTTAGACCCACTGACAGCCAATCCTTGGGTGCAGCCATCAAGCCAGTTTTTAATCCACTGATTTGTCCATCCATTAAACTCATTTTACCAGTTTAGAGACCAGGATGTTGCATGGGACAGTGTTGAAGGTTTTGCTCAGGCCCAGGTAAACAATGTCAGTATCCCTCTAACAGAGGATACAAATCCTTAAAAACACATTACAAGATACTACATATTAACTTCAGTGAGCTGTGGTGATAACTTTAGGTGTTCTCATAATGGTAAACTAGGCAGTTATCCTTTTTCCTCCTTACATCAGTGCTGGACATGAAGAATAGGGACTGTGCTCCTGAAACAGGCATTTACTTTAGCTGCAAAGGAGAGAGATTGAACTAACATTTGAATCAAGTCTTAAGTAGGCTGTTTACAATTCTTAAAGTGGCTGCAAATTAAACTCAAACAATACATGGCTTTCCTCTAATGAAAGAGTAATTTTATGCTGCCCACTGCACTTCTAAATTGACCATACCAGGTTAAAAGCCCCTCTAACATTTTCAGCAGCAGGGACTGCCTCTACTTTGATACACATGACAAAAAAAACGTTGCTCTTCTCTGCTAAATAGTTTCTCTCTTTTGCCAATTCAAACATGCAGATGAATTTTTGAACACCAGGTTTTGTATTTTCTCCCAAGAAAGTGACAGCAAAACAGAAGTAAGCTCTCACATTCTCTATCACAAAGAAAGTCCATGGAGAAGTTAATTAATTGCTATGTCAGTGTGTGGGTGACTGTTCCGAAGTTGTCGGACGGAGGAAATAAATACAACCCCAATGGAAAAGTAGATCTCCATCTACACACAAAAAAATATTACTATTTTCAGTATTCTTTATTATAAGAATCTGCTCTGTCAGACTCACAACTGTTTGGATCCAGTCCACAGTTAAGAAAGAACACATCTCACTCCTGCCTAGGAAAACCAAAAGCAAAACAAGATGACAAAGGTCATCTGTTTTTTTGGAACTGGCAGTTTCTCCAGTGGGGTATGTGACTGACTTAGCATTTGTCAATAACAATGCAGTAGTAAGACTCCATTGTCGGAGTAGGTTCAGCAGCACCATAGGTATTGGTGCAAAGGACATGCATTCAAGGCTTGAAATGAAGAATAGGACTCAGGAAAACAAGCTGTGTCACACTGGAGATTTTAAATGTCACCTCTTCTGAAAGAGAACTAAAATAGCCTGGATAAAGTCAAATGGAAGCAGGATTTGCCATGTTTTATATTAAAATTCCATACAAAGAGTCCTTTAAAGAAAATTTAAGCCAGGTAGGGCTGCAGCAGCTCTTGGTGAATAAAATCCCAGGATATTGCCATTTTCTACATGCTGTTAAGCTATCTAGAAGACACAGGAATGGCCAGTTACAATGCATTTGGACTATGATGTGATGAAGCTGAACTACCTTTCACCTAGTAAGGAGAAATGTAAGATTTTTTGAAAGACATGTTATCTTTTCTTAGCTATGGCTGAAAAATTCTTACACTTTCAGGTGCATCAGCCTTTTTCCCAGGTCTGTGAGGAAAGATACTTAACTAAAAATGTATCCAGCACAATGACTAGGTGCTCACCAGTATCGTGGATGGTGGTGTGAAAACCAGAACTCTGATGGACTGGAAAATGTTAGAAGATTGATTCAATGGCTAAGAGCTGACTATATTCTCCCTCGTAGTAAGAAGGCTGGTAAGATCAAGAGAGGGCACTGCCATGCAAGTAGGTGGCTCTAACAAGAACTTGAGTGTTTCACACATTGAAAGAAGTCTAAGCCTTGTATTTGCTTTTGTTTCACAACAGATGAGAAAGGCTATTGAGCACAATCTGTGCTACGATTGAGTTGGAGGGCAGAAGGGCTCTGCAGCGGGACCTTGACCGCCTGGACAGATGGGCAGAGTCCAATGGGATGGGGTTCAATAGCTCCAAGTGCAGGGTGCTGCACTTTGGCCACAACAACCCCATGCAGAGATACAGGCTGGGGTCGGAGTGGCTGGAGAGCAGCCAGACAGAGAGGGATCTGGGGGTGCTGATTGATACCCACCTGAACATGAGCCAGCAGTGTGCCCAGGTGGCCAAGAGAGCCAGTGGCATCCTGGCCTGCATCAAGAATGGTGTGGTCAGCAGGAGCAGGGAGGTCATTCTGCCCCTGTACTCTGCACTGGTTAGACCACACCTTGAGTACTGTGTTCAGCTCTGGGCCCCCCAGTTTAGGAGGGACATCGAAATGCTTGAGCGTGTCCAGAGAAGGGCGACGAGGCTGGGGAGAGGCCTTGAGCACAGCCCTAGGAGGAGAGGCTGAGGGAGCTGGGATTGTTTAGCCTGGAGAAGAGGAGGCTCAGGGGTGACCTTATTGCTGTCTACAACTACCTGAGGGGTGGTTGTGGCCAGGAGGAGGTTGCTCTCTTCTCTCAGGTGGCCAGCACCAGAACGAGAGGACACAGCCTCAGGCTGCGCCAGGGGAGATTTAGGCTGGAGGTGAGGAGAAAGTTCTTCACTGAGAGAGTCATTGGACACTGGAATGGGCTGCCCGGGGAGGTGGTGGAGTCGCCGTCCCTGGGGCTGTTCAAGGCAAGATTGGACGTGGCACTTGGTGCCATGGTCTAGCCTTGAGCTCTGTGGTAAAGGGTTGGACTTGATGATCTGTGAGGTCTCTTCTTCCAACCCTGATGATACTGTGATACTGTGATAATACACTGCAGAGATGCAGGATTGGGGAGAAAATATGAGAGCATAATCTGAGAAGTTTCTCCCTTAGGAAAATGATGCCAGTGTTTTCCAAATAGGGAGAAATGGTACTTCTCAAGTCTCCTTGAAGACCACAGCCATTTGGCAAGTAAGGAGAGCTCCTCTCACCTACCAAAGCAGGCTGCACACCCTGCTTGATGCTATTGCATAGGCGTAAAGGGATTGATACTCATTTGTTCTACCCTATCATACCCTATAAAAAAAACCATAATGTAACATGAGAACGTGCAGGGGGAAATAAATAAATCAGTCTATATCCAAATTACTCAAAAAAAGGGTAAATTATATGACTAATATAAAAAGAAAAAGCATTGGCCTAAAGTAAAGCACAGAACCGTCAGCAGTAAGAGCTACAGACAACTGAAAATGTCAGGCTAGAATGCACGCTAAATTTTGGCAGGAGCTTGACCTGCACTCCTTAGCACCTGCTATCACCCACTGATGGTCTGCCAGATCCCCATCAGTTCTAAATATCTGAATACAACCCAAAGAATTTTAAAAACAGATTGGATTTCTTAGGTACAAACCAATACCTGTTTGTGTTAAGGACATATGTTGCAAGAAATTAAAATACATTTAAGAGTGATAAAAATTCACTGAGTCTGATTTTCACGCTACATCTGCTGAGACTTAATTGTCAGTTAAGCAAGATGCTTCAGAACTGATTACGTTCCAATGCATTTATTACAATAATAATCCTGAAGTAATCTGTCAGAAAGTATTCAGAACCCATGGCAACAAAAAATCCCAGAGATGTTTTCTGTGGTATGCCAAAGCTATGTTACAAATGTAGCTGAAATAGTGTGTGGCGTTCTAAAAAAATTAAAAAGGCTTTATAAATAGGAAAATATTCAGAGACCAAGAATGATTGTGTGAGTTCTTGAAACTTGCTCATATGTATTAAAAAAAAGGTGACTATGAAATATCTCAAATATCACAGTAGTATGTCACAGAAACTGGAATACTTGGCTAAAGGAGAAACTGTTGCAAGACTTCCGAAATTCTAAGGCAGCCGATGTTTATACAACAAGCAGACTCCTGTTATTAATAACCAGATCTTTCCATTACTTGTACTACAAGTATTCTGTTTATGCACAATACATTTTAATTCGTTTCAAGGAATCTGTTTTCCATTCAGATGCCATTAAATAACCAATAACTTTCACACTTTAAATAACTAAATCCTTCGAGATGTACGTTGAAACCACTTGCCTCTCACTCACGACTCTGCTGAAGCCTGGCCAGTTTTATTAGTGGCACTATTTTGGTACTCAGTTTTAAGAAACTGCTTTCATTCACTGAGAAGCTGCAATATATCTTCTCATTAACCACTTTTTCAACAAGCTAAATAGCTAGCAATCTATTTTCAAAACATAACATCTTGCCAAAGTTTTTACCCAATCTGTAAACACTGCAGTCAGCTAATTACTCTGAGTCTGTGTCATTCTCCAGCTAGTCAGCAACACCACAAAGGGAAAAATAAGAATTAATCACAACAAAGCCACAAGCTTTTTATAATCATGCAGACATAATCACAAAAAGGCAACTGTAATTAAAACAATATCAGTATGTATTTTCCTATTTGACCTTACAAAGAATGTACCCCAGGTACCTTCAGCACTGTCATAATATGGTTCAAGACCTGGAGATGGAAGTAGAGGGAAAAAACCCAATGCCTTCTTTGTGCAACAATATGATAAACCCTACATTTCCTTTGCTCCATGGCTCCCTTTCCTCCAAACACTACTACTTAATCCTTCTTCCTGCCCATCCAACCCGGCATACTTCCTTGCTGCTGCAGCTGCAGGGGCTACTGTGCTGGAAGACAGCTCTTGCCTAACACCTCTGCTCTAATCACAACTCTCACATCTTTTAATTTTAGACTTTCAATCTAACAAATTTATTTTTGAAAAATAAAAGCAATCAAATAAGTCAGTGCATAGAATCATAGAATGGTCTAAGTTGAAAGTGACCTCCAACTCCCCCACAGTGGGCAGTGCACTGGCCTGCCATTAATACCATAAAAAGCAGACTGGCCAACAGACCAGATTTGATTGCTGAAGGGTGGGAGATCCCATTTCCCCTCAAGAATTCCATCACAGATTCTGTTATGTGGCACTTCATGATGCAACCACTAAGAAAATGCATTTCACAATCAAGTTTATGACCAGATATAAAAAAACATTATCAGGATTATGGGGATTTCTGCAGTATTTCTACCATTTCTGGATAAAGAGCTACTTCTCTTCAAATTAACTTTTAGATAAACCAATCCCATGAAGATCACTGGTACTGCATCAGAGAGCCTATGTAAATGTGTCATCAGTGTTAACATATCATTGCTGAGCAGAAAGGAAGGAAAAAAAAATCCTATTTAGGTTATCCATTTACCAACAATTGTCTGAGATACAGCATTTTATACAAAAAGATCCAATATTTTACCCAGAACACTAATTTTGATGCTGTATTTATACACTTAAGGGAAAATAAAAGGTTAAATGTATAAAATACGTTACTTAAAGACTTTCTTAGGGTTGCAGTAAGATTTCCTAATGTTGTTTGGGTGATGAAGGGCAGCTGGAGATAAAAAGTTCACAGTATTGGCTGGTTACAGAAGCTGAAATTTTCAGCAATCTGCTTATCTTTGCTTATGTGTACAGACACATGATTCATACCAGTCTGACCAGTTACTGTGTATGAAATTCAAGTCAAAACAGAGACACTGAAGTATAGGCATCTGAATGCTCACTAGCGGCAAAACCCCAAGATCCAGAAACAAAAACAACTCACTGAGTTCATTCAGAAGTGCCCATCTAGTGGATGATCTCTCTTGGTGCTCCAAACCTCACCCACTGCACCAGCACTGATCTCCACCAATGGAGAACTCAATAGTCTATCCATCAGCGGCTTCCACTGTATCCTTTCTGTAGATTCATTCCCAGAAACCAGGCTCTTCTCAGTGGTGTCCAATGACAGGGCAAGCTAGAGTATATGAGGTTTTACACAAACATAAGGAAAAGACTTTTTCACTGTGAGGGTGAGAGAGCATTGGAATAGGCTGGCCAGAGAGGTTGTGGAGTCTGCTTCTCTGGAGACATTCAAAACCCACCTGAATGCGTTCCTGTGTGATTTACTCCAAGTGATCCTGCTCTGGCTGGGGGTTTGAACTAGATGATCTTTTGAGGCCCCTTCCAACCCCTAACATTCTGTGATTCTGTGTGACGCGAAGCCACGTACCATATGAAACCTGAAAACACATCACAACCTTGTGCCAAACGTTTTCACATAAAGCTTAGCCAACTCAACCAACTTCTCCCAGCAAACTTACAACACATCAGTATTCCCTGACATATAGGAGTTTGCTTTGGAAGTACTGCCTCTAGCTACAGAGGCACTACAGAACACAGGAAAACTGATTTTCTGCAAATAAAGCAGTGGTTCAGGATATGAAGATACTATGATAGGTTAAAACTAGACTGAACATTCACAGAATGATAAGCATCTTCACCTACCAAGTATCATGGAATGGTGGGAGTCAGAAGGGACCTCTGGATGTAATCTATTCAACACTGGATCAACTGTTGCCAGACAAGCTCACCTGAACATTTGTCTTGTGCTCAACAAAGGAAGGTGTTTCTGAAATAGACTAATCTTCTTCATAAAAATGCACATAAGCACAGTCCAGATTTACTACACTGCAAGATTTTAATTTTCTGAAGGATTCTTGTACCTGTACTCCTTTTCAAAATCTAATAGAGAATTTTCTATGTGTTTAGCATGGTCCAACCCCAGCCAGCAATTAAGCACCACACTGCTGCTTGGTCTCTCCCTCCACCCAGTGGAATGGGAGAGAGAATTTAAAAAAGGAAGAAAATATTACTACTACTATTATGGCAATAATACTAATATGAGAATTAGCATATACAAATCAAGTGGCAAACAATGAAATTGCTCACTACTCACTGACTGACATCCAGTCAATTCCCAAGTAGCAACTGGCCACCCTTGGCCAACTCCTCCTCATTTATATCCTAAGCATGATGTTCTATGGTATGGAACATCCCTCTGGCTAGTTCAGATTAGCTGTCCTGGCTATGCTCTCTCCCAGCTTCTCATGCATCTGCTTATTGGCAGAACATAAGAAAATGAAAATTCCTTAACTTATGGTAAGTGCTACTTGAAAACAACTAAAACATGGGTGTGTTATAAACACTACTCTCACATTAAATCCAAAACTTAGCACTGTACCACCTGCCACTATGAAAATTAAGTCTATCCTATCTGAAAAGTGGACAGTTTTCTACAACAATCTATCAGAGATATTTCTATTGAGAAGCTCTAACAAAAAATTGACTACATGACCTGGAATATAAGTATATGCACAACTGCTTAAAAGAAGAGTTTTACATGAAGAAGCAAGGGTTTTTGAAAAGTCTACACTGCAATGAAAATTCAAAGTAAATCAGATGAGCCTTATCTTTCTTATACCTGTTATCTTAAAATTGCTATAATTCCTGATGCAACATGATGGGTGGATTACTCACAGGATAAGGAACTGGATGGATGATTGCACACAGAGAGTGGTGATCAAACGCACAATGTCCACGTGGAGACCAGTGACAAGAGGTGTCCCTCAGGGGCCAGTGCTGGGAGCACTGTTGTTTAACATCTTTGTCAGCGATATGGACAGAAGAATGGAGTGCATCCTCAGCAAGTTTGCAGATGACACCAAGCTGTGTGGCACAGTTGACTTGCTAGAGGGCAGAGATGCCATCCAGAGGGACCTGGACAGGCTGGAGAAGTGGTCCCAGGCCAACCTCATGACATTCAACCAAGGCCAAGTGTAAGCTCCTGCATCTGGGTTGGCACAATCCCAAACACAGATACAGGCTGGGTGGTGAATGGCTGGAGAGCAGCCCTGAGGAAAAGGACCTGGGGGTCTGGATTGATGAAAAGCTCAACATGAGCTGACAGTGTGCACGTGCAGCCCAGACAGGAGCCTTGTCCTGGGCTGCATCAAGAGAAGAGTGGCCAGCAGGGCAAGGGAGGGGATTCTCCCTCTTTGCTCTTGTCAGACCCCACTTGGAGTACTGTGTACAGTTCTGGAGCCCCCAACACAGGAAGGACATGGAACTGTTAGAGCAAGTCCAGAGGAGGGCCATGAAGATGATCACAGGGCTGAAGGAACTCTGCTATAAGGACAGGCTGAGAGAGTTGGGGCTCTTCAGCCTGGAGAACAGAAGGCTTCAAAGAGACCTTATAGTGGCCTTCCAGTATCTGAAGGGGACCTACAGAAAGGCTGGGGAGAAATTATTTACAAGGTCTTGTAATGACAGGACAAGGGGTAATGGGTTTAAACTGGAAGAGGGGAGATTTAAACTAGATGTTAGGAAGAAGTTCTTTCCAGTGAGGATGTTGAAACACTGGAGCAGGTTGCCCAGGGAGGTTGTGGATGCTCCCTCCCTGGAGGTGTTCAAGGCCAGGTTGGATGAGGCCTTGAGCAATCTGTTCTAGTGGGAGGTGTCCCTGCCTATGGCAGGGGTTTGGAACTGGATGATCCCTGAGGCCCCTTCCAACCTAAACCATTCTATGAGTCAATGATTCTATGAGTTCATATTATTAGACGTTATTAGACATTGAAAAGTTTTTACATCACAATGTGGGACAAACCCCACTTTTTCACTAAGCTATTATTGCACCAGATATGACATTTTACATGAACATCCCAAAGATTACCCAGAAGAACTTGGCTGATTTTGCAACGGTTTGCCACACATCCCTGTGGTAACATTGTAAGACTACATGGCACATTGCCACAAATTGAAAAATCTCAGCAGTGCATTTAGTATGCATTGTGCTAACTGGTACAAAACACTGTCGTAGGTGTTCTCTCTACTGGCACAAATGCTGTGCTACATTACCACATCTCATTTACTGTTTGCCACTGTATATAAAAAGGTGGCTGCTTCCTTCCATAAAACACCTAACGGTAACAGCATTAGTCAAATATTTACAAAGGTAATCCAGTGTGAAACACTGCATGTAAAACCAAGCACTGCTTTTTTTCCAGACGGTGTCTTTCTTCCTTTACAGAGCTCTTTGCTTTTTCACTACAGAGAACAAAGTAAGGCTTTCAGGAAACTGCATTTGTTATCAGCTCATTCTCCTTAGATGGCAGGACTGTAAATATTTTTCTTCATTATCACCCTGACAGTAAATAACTTTTCAGGTGTGACTTAATCCAAGGGAATGTCAAGATTTCACAATTTTTGGGCTACCTTAAAGAGAATGTGTAATAAAGAAAACCATGCACAAGCAAACAAATGAGCAGAACTAGTGAACTAACTTATCAAGCAAAGTTCAAGATCACATGAGTTGGATGACAGCTGATATATTTGCACTACAGTTCATCTGTCCTCTTATCTGGGAAAGGGTTCTATAATAAATCATAATTTATTGCACGTTTTGCAACCTTGTCAAAGGGCACACCTAAGATTTTTGCTTCAGTCATAAATTCTAGTCAACTGTATACAGGAATCCATTTGACAATCTAGACATTGCTAAAATATTTTGGCGTTTTCTAACATCAGCCCTTTTGATCCAGCACCAACAACTCTTCTGGTTTACACAACACTGCATGTACTTCCTTCTAAATTGAATTATGCTTAAAAAGTAACAGGACATTTCAAAGTAATTCTTCAATGACAATCACCAGTGAGCAAAAAACTCCAAGGCCGTTGGATAAAGACCCCTAATCCCAATCAAGAACTCCTTATTGCCTATTTTTGCTTGCCTTTTCCCCATTTGGGAATGCTTATTTCTGAAGAGGAACAAAGCAATAGAATGTTGTGCTCATCGTCAGCAATATATCTTGGTGTACATAACTAAATACTCATGAGGCTGGCCACATGTTCCTATCCATTGTCTGTAAAAAATAAAATCAGGAATAAAACTTTTACAACAGACCTAAGCCTTCCATATTATTATAGATGGCAATCACTTGGCAAACTTCAAGCAAACATTTATGAAGGTGAATTGAAACACCCTGGCAGCAGGGAAACAATTTTTTGAGAGGTTTTATTTTTGATTAATCAAAAATAGGAGAATATCCAAATTATTACAGCTTTAAGTTCAATATTACAAAGCATGTATGCAGTATCATGTTAAAATTGCATGTCAGTATGCCAGTAAGTGAAAGGCTTTCTAGAATCAGTAGTGGCAAGCCTGTTTTCCTTTCTAAAACCACTGCTCCTGGTGAAAAGGAAATAATTTTGTGATATAAGCAAAAAGTTTCCCAAAATAACTGCTGCTTTGCTATTAAGTTCATCATCTTGATCTAATCTAAATATACCTGGACAGACATTTGATACAGGTTTGACTTTCTCATATGAAACTTTTCTAAGCACTGCATTTAAAATACTTCAACCATTGTATTTCTCTTCTAACAAATGTTCTGTCTGCTTGAACTTACGAGAAAATCTAAAACTCCAAGCAATGCAATTTGAAGACAATTGCTTATAATTGCATTTATGTCTCTGGCCAAAGAAGCCACAACAATGGCAGTTACTTTTTCCCCCCCCGATCATTAGATTCAAGTATTAACATTTTTCTGTGAATTGTTTATGATGCTGGTAGCCTGTTCTCAATTTGAAATGCTAACTATGCATCAGTGCAAAAGGGGGTTTTGTTCTCGTGTTATTTCTTGCCATTATTTTTCCTATTCTGCTTAGCACAGTTTCCTACTCATATTAACAAAGTAACTGAAATTAACTTGGCTGCATTACAAGTAACTCTTACTTGCATACTACATTAAAAATCTGCACATGTACTATTATAGCTGGAGTAACCAATTAATATGTATGAATGGCTAAGATGGAAAACACTTATTTCTCTAATCTTGCTTTCACAGACAACTGTCTGAAACCCACACCTTCAAAACTGAACATTTCAGTATTCACTGTCTTCCAGTGTTTCAGGCTAAAAAAATCAAAAAGAAAATCCCTTCTAGGTTTTTAACTTCATGACCCAAGTTTTGAAGGTGAAAAAATTCTTTCTGTTAGTCATATATTTAAAAAAAAACCCA
Source organism: Pogoniulus pusillus (assembly GCF_015220805.1). Taxonomy (NCBI): domain Eukaryota; kingdom Metazoa; phylum Chordata; class Aves; order Piciformes; family Lybiidae; genus Pogoniulus; species Pogoniulus pusillus. The sequence continues at coordinate 19,930,301 of NC_087266.1, forward strand.
AGAACTTATTTTGAGAGTCTCCATGTCTCTTAAGGCAATAAAGTTCTCCTAAGGATTTGCATTCAGCTTTGTATACTAGACATGGTGTGTCAGCTCTGAAGCCATATGTCTATAGATTTTAGACACAAGAAAACTTCTTTTTACTACAGATTTTTATGTCATATTCTCAACCACTTGCACCATTCAACATCGTTTCCCACAGGCTTGAATCAAAATGCTTTCATGTCTCCTTCTTCCTTCCTGTCCCTCAAGCCTTTTCACAGAACTTTGAATTTCTCTCTGTATTTTCTTTTCAATACCTTCAAGTCACTTGGATGTTCATAAATTCAAAGAATAAACCAGGTTGGAAGAGACCTCCAAGATCATCCAGTCCAACCTAGCACCCAGCCCTAGCCAGCCAACTAGACCATGGCACTAAGTGCCTCATCTAGCCTTTTCTTGAAGACCTCCAGGGATGCATCTCCTGACCAGTGCTGAGTACAGGGCAAGAATAACCTCCCTTGTCCTACTGGCCACATTGTTCCTGATCCAGGCCAGGATGCCATTGGCTCTCTTGGCCACCTGGGCACACTGCTGCCTCGTCTTCAGCCTACTATCCACCAGTACCCCCAGGTCCCTTTCTTCCTGGATGCTCTCCAGACACTCTGTCCTCAGCCTGTAGCGCTGCTTGGGGTTGTTGTGGCTAAAGTGTAGAACCCTGCACTTGGCCTTGTTCAGTCTCATCCCATTGGCCTCTGCCCACCCATCCAGCCTGTCTAGGTTCCTCTGCAGGGCTCTCCTACCTTCCAACAGATCAACACCTGCTCCTAGCTTGGTGTCATCTGCAAACTTACTGATGCTGAACTCAATCCCTTTGTCCAGATCATTAGTGAAGATATCAAACAGGATTGGGCCCAGCAACTGATCCTTGAGGAACACCACTGGTGACTGGCTGCCAAGCGGATGTGGCACCATTCACCACCACTCTCTGGGCCAGGCCTTCCAGCCAGTTCTTTGACCCATATCAGAGTGAATCTGTCCAAGCCATGAGCTGCCAGCTTTGCCAGGAAAACTAGCTGCTATCTGGACAGAGCATCCCAGGCTATATGCTAGATGGCATGTTCCCCTGGTCAGTACATGCAGACTGCAGCAAACAATGATTAAAGTTGGGATTTCCCTCTCTTTCTCTCAGCAGAGTATTCATCCAAGTGACAATCCTCTCCAAAACCTGGAAAATTTAACCTTTAACCTCTAAAGCAAAAAAATGTTAGGGAAAGTTGCAAAAGCCAGATTTTTTGAGAAAAAAATATATACCATAAAAAAAGTTACTGTAACATAGAAATTCCAAAGATTATACAAAGAAGATAAAAAGACACTCAAAGAATAGAGCAGAATTAACGAGGGCAGAAAACCAGAGGGAGAGGAAGACAACAATCTAGGTACTTTTCCTTTGTTCACTGCTCTTATCTTCCCCTTAGAAAAAACATTTTTTGATTTGTTCTTAACTAGGTTTTGTATAAACCGGAGATTTGAAACCAGAAACCTAGAGCTGAGCTCAATGCTTCACTACACTCATTCGAGTTACTTCCATCACTACCTCTTCTAAGAAAAAAAGGTCACACGTACTGGTGAAGTGGTTAGATAATGTGGCCAAAAATGGTATGAACACCGTTATATCACAGTCCTACTACTTTCTGTGGCATGTTAGTAGCTGAGGAACTAGATCATCATCATAGAATCATCATAGAATCAACCAGGTTAGAAGAGACCTCCAAGATCATCGAGTCCAACCTATCACCCAGCCCTATCCAGTCAACTAGGCCATGGCACTAAGTGCCTCATCCAGTCTTTTCCTGAAAACCTCCAGGGACAGTGACTCCACCACCTCCCTGGGCAGCCCATTCCAATGGGAAATCACTCTCCCTGTGAAGAACTTCCTCCTAACATCCAGCCTATACTTTCCCCAGCACAACTTGAGACTGTGTCCCCTTGTTCTAGATACTCGTGTGACAAGTAAATTATGCAGAGACGTAACATCATCAAGTCACCAGACTCCTAAATCACCAGCTTCACTTCACTGGTGTAAAGGGTGGTGGTCTCTCTGAGAATCCTTAGGCACAAAATTTATAAATTGGCTTCTGCTGAATTATTTCAGATAAAGGATCTTATCCTCAGTGATCTGCATACCACAACTTAAAGGGGATCTGCAGGTTTATTTTCCTTCACAAATACGATAATGAGAAAACAACTTACGTTCAACTTGATCAAACACCACTGAGAACAAGAAATCTCTTGGTGTCATGTAATACTCTCCTTCGTATTCCAAAGATGCAAACTGCATGAAACGATGCTTCCGAAGAGACAATCTTTCATCTGCTTCCACATTAATGACATCTCCTTTCTGAAACACACACACAAAAAAGAAAACATGCAGAAAGATGGTTGCACTTGCAGGCCAACTCTGAAATTACAAAGAATCCTACACCTTGTCTTGATTAATGTCTATATTTTTGTGGGTAGCCACAACAAGAGACTACCAGGAATTACAGCTATTAATGGCATGGTCTTAATAAATGACATTCAAGGTGTTTTTCGTCTTCACTGAGAGCATGTCTTAACACAGCAGAGCCAAATTAATGGCTTGCTGTCACCAAAGGCTGTTCTTGCTTCCCATGCCTTGCTCTTGGCCGTATGGTCTGCACCTCCCCACTTGCCAGCTCTGTTACTTGTTGGACTCTTGGTGAGCCAAATTCAGCTTGTTAACTCAAGATAAAAATTAACCAAATCAAACAGCAAATAGTGTTTTGCCAGCTTAGTGACTGGCTCAGAAAAGGGTGAAATGGTAGCTACCAAGTCGTGGAGCAACTCCTAAGACTAGAGAATTACAATGTCCTAGTTTAAGTATGGCCCTATCAGAGAAGTTAGAAAAATAGGAAAAGCACTGTAAATGCTAACAAGAGTCAGAGATCACACCACCAAACCCAAAGCTTTAAATAGTTAAGCAATCAAAAAACTTCCACCCACCTCTCCCTTAAGTATTGAGGGAGATTGAAATCTTACAATCTGACAACACTCTGATGAGTAGTAACAGCATTTGCTGGCAGCAGGAGACAACAGACAGTGAAACAGAAACATTTATATTTTAAGATTTCAAAGATAAATGACAACAGGAAAACAAGACAGCCTAAAATTCAGAAGACATTGTGTGTTTTTTGAACATTAATCACAGAACCAACAGCAACACTCAACTTCAGGATTCATCAAAGACGATAGAAAGTGAAGAAAAGGCAAGAAAATCTAAGCCTAAGTACCAAGATGCCAACTTGAACATACTTGAAGCAGGTCAGTAAAGAGCAAGACGGATGTGTAGTGAGGTCCAGTGCCCGTGACATTTCTCGGTGTGTAATGTAGATGTGTAGATAGCCTAGAACATAGTGTGCCAAAGTGCTGCATTTCATCTTCCAGCAAACAACCACTGTTCTCTTAGCCATTTTCAGTTTCTAATTAATTCCTATGGACTGCTTGGAAGTTAAGCAATCCAGCATAGCTCAGGTGCAAGCTCTGGGAAAGGGCAGTGTAAGTGGCTCCTGGTTACACTCAGACCAAATACAGGTGCTGTGACGGTCTCACCAACTGATGTTAAAACACAGGGTCTGCTGTGCTGAGTGTGTTTATGGGGTGAACTGTGGGACACAAAAGGGCAGACAGTACGTGAATGGAGAAGGGGCAGATCACCCTTGCTTTTGCTGAAGTCAGCACCAGTTACAGACATACAAGGTAACAGGCATCCGGCTGCACGGGAGGTTGTCATGAAAAATCAAGAACGTGTAAATAGCATAGTAGGTAATGTGGCACCTGTGTGTTTGTGTGCATGCACCCAGGGACTGGGCAAGGAAGAAGTGAATGGGACTGAACCACTTCAAGGCTGTGATCAGATTTCTGACACTTCAGTTTTAATTTTCTGTTCCTCCAGGATGGGGACTATTATTTACTATTCCTCCAGGATGAGTGACTGCTAATTCAGTCTCCTCTGCTGACTTAAAACAACTGCAGAATCAAGTGCAAGCAGTTACATTTTCTCCACCCAGCTGACAACACACCAGGACTTTGGTAGCAAGCTGCAACGACAACAGGGGAGCTAGCTGATACGATGAATCACAGAATCACAGGTTGGAAAAGACCTCTAGGATCATCAAGTCTGACCTATCACCTAACCTTTCTAATTAACTAAACCGTGGCACCGAGTGTTTCATCCAGCATCCTTTTAAACATCTCCAGGGATGACGACTCCACCACCTCGCTGGGCAGCCCATTCCAATGGGCAATCACTTGTTCTATGAAGAACTTCTTCCTACACAAACTGTTTTGGGATGATAGCTTCTAGTTCTCAGGCAGGTCTCTGAACTTGAAATAAAAAAAATGTTAGATTTAGTGTCAGGCTTTCAAGATTTAGGAAAGAGATGGAAGAATGCTACTGATAGATGCAGCTCCAAATAACAGGACCCAGAGAGGTCAGAGAGGAACTCCCTTGAAGTGAGAGCGGACCTCAAACTGTGGCAAATAACCATAGTTCATTGAAGAAAGCATGAAAAAAACAGTTCAGTGGACAATAAAGACATCAGAGAAAAGGATGAAGCATTCTGCCTTTGTGTTATTAGGTTTCCTTTCTCTCTCCACACCGTGGTCCCTAATTGGATATGAGGAGCATATGTTCATACAACTGGGGTCTTAAGAGAAGCAGCACAACTGAGAAGCCTGCATACAATTATTACCATCATGTCTAAATAGAAGGCTGCAACTTGCCATTTAACTTCAAACCTTGCACCTTTGTGTTAGCATTAAGAATTTTTTAAAACACTGAACAACAAAAACACCTTGCTACCATCAGTTTTAGTTGCCCCTTTAGTGTTTTTGTTTCCCTCAAACCCTGGGTTTCAATGAAAGTGGGGAAAAGGGACACAACAATTCCAGATCTTTGGGATACTCAGAATTAAACCAGTCATACTGAGCTGGAATGAGAAAAATGTGGGCTACTTCCAGATATCTGAAGCCAACATTGGCTTTGCTTTCTATCAGTATCACCGGAGCTTCGTCGTGGCCTACAACACAAGCTGTACTGCTACTGTTCTGTGACTCAGGCCTGTATGTTCTGGAAAACAGTGTTTAAAAGTAAATGTAATGCAAAACTTTATTCCTTTTAAAACTTTGTGGGACAAGTGACTAATTATTTGGTTAACAAAGTTGAACAAATGTTGCAGATATCAAACAAACAGTGCACAGTTGCTGGGTATTTACACCCAGTGTTCTTATTAATATCTCCTTCTCATCATAATATAAGCAATTTTTGCCCACTGGCAAAAGGAAGTCTTTCTCCACAAATACAAAAGTTTAGACAAGAAATAAAGACATAATCCCACAACATATTCAAAGCAAGTTCTTAAATCTTGAAATATTTGTCTGAATTCTGGCTAAAGCTAAACTCATTAATGATATAGAAGCACTGAATTTCAATAATCCATAATTTAAACTGAAATAGATAGGTACAAGTTCACATATCAATTCTGAAGAGTGCTTTGTATTTGGAAAAGCCCCTTTATTTTGAGGAAAACTTGCATCCTTAATTTGCCTTGGAAATACTGGTAGTTTCTTACAAAGGCAAGCTTCAGATGCTAACACAAATGAGATAAGTAAACCTTACTAAATGAAATGCATCATCTGTGCCATCTCCTGCCTTGTTTTTAAAGCTTTCACAAAATTCCTGGTATGTGGTGGTTTGGGAGTTACCTGCCTCCCTCCCTCCCCACCAGTGAAATCACCCAGACTAGACTCAGCTGGACAGAAGTTAAGGAATGAAGCCTTATATTCACATCTTAGCACAATATACAAGCAGATATTTACAACATATTACAAATATTTACAGCTATATACAGAAATATACAAGTTAAAAGTAATACAGAAACAATATCCCTCCTAGAAATCAGAGTCCCCAGGAGGGGCTCCCAAACACCCTTCCACCTTCTTTCCACCCCCTACTCTTATCCCAGAATCTGCCTCATGTGCAAGGTGAGTTGGAGGGATTGGAAAGAGGGGTTAAAAGCGGAATGATAAGTTGGGTTATACAGACCTAAGCAGAAGCCAGAGAAAGAGACACACAGAGACTCTGACAGGCTCTCTTATATATATTTGTGTTCTTGTTTTCATACATCTCAGCAAACCTATGAGTGATGTAGACATCAGCACTGTTTTCTTTTCACAGCCTATAATCTATTTTTTCTCATTAAAATATTCCAATTAGCCTCAAACCAGCACACTGGTATCTTATCACTTTATGAGATCAGTGCCTGCTGACAGCACCCAGAGCTCTCTGGACACTAGCACAAGATACACTAGAGCTCAGATAATCGTATGTAACTGCTTACTACTTCTGAACAGCTGTGACCCTCGGATTGAAAATTCACAGCACTGCAATGGCAGTAAACCAATTTATATCAGCTACAAAGCCAATAAAGACCATCATAAAGACGGCAGATATCCTTATTTATGTTTTCTCCCCACATTTTAGCCTTATTGTGACAGTCTCTGCAGCATAATCCAAGCACTATACTTCAAGTATGTTAATAGTAATGGAAACAAACCCACAATAGACTGTGCAGCATTCCAGACTGCAAAAGTATAACATGAAAGCAAAAATGTTTGCAATTATCTCATATTGCATTATTTTTTCATTTATGGAGGAGTATGAGGCAAAGACAGTGAAGGCCTGTGAGAGAAACATGTACAGGCAAAATAAAACACCTATCAAAATATTTCAAAGCCATCAAGTTCTACCCTCCTCAATAGTTAGGAGAATAAAGGTTAAACTTCCTCAAGTGGCTGTGCATTCTGCACAGAATCTTAAGAAAAAACAATCTGAAAGATCCTTATTACTAAAGAACATCTGGAAGCTCCATGAACTGGGCTTTTTCAACCCAAAGAAGATAAAGCACCAGGGGGATGTAATAAGAAGCAGCCACTCCCTACGGGCAAGTTATCAAGACGACTAAACTGGGCTTCTCCACTGGAGCTTTATATAGCTACATCACCAGCACCTCCATTACACACTGTTAATCCAAGTCCTCTTTAGAACAAGTGGTGAGAATGGCAGTTCTGGAGTACAATTACAGGAACACTTATAGCTGCCTGGACAGACCTTTAAGAAGATGCATGGAAGGACAGAGCAACACAAAGAAACAACTAATCTCCTCTCCCTCAAAACACATTTGCACAACATTAGTGCACGAGAGAACAAAAATCTGTGCAATTGTAAGCAGAGTAGAAGCTCAGAGAAGGAGCTAGCAGAAGTGTTAAACACTTCAGCCAGATCAGAAAATGTGTAAGGAATACAGATTTTTTTTTTACTGTCCAGAGTAGCACCAGTGGCCACATATTCAAATACCACTGTGATAAAGGCTTTTGAACTGCTGTCTTGGTGGGGGTTAATGAGCACTGGAAGAGGCTGCCCAGAGAGATTGCAGAGCGTCATTCTCTGGAGATTGTCAGAACCTCCCTGGATGTGTTCCTGTGTGACCTGCCCTAGGTGATCCTGCTTTGGCAGAGGGGTTGGACTTGAGGATCTCTGGAGTTGCCTTCCAACATCTAACATTCTGTGATTATATAATCTAAATGTTTCTATAAATATATTAATGGCAAGAGAAGGGGCAAGGACAACCTCCAGTCCTTATTAAACAGAGAGGGGAATATAGTGAAAAAGGATGAGGAAAAGGCAGAGGTGCTTAACACCTTCTTTGACTCAATCTTCAATAGTGGGACAGGTTGTCTCCAGGACAACTGGACTCCTGAACTGGCAGATGGAGTCAGGGACCAGTATAGTCCCTAGTCCCCCTATAATCCACAAGGAAGAAGTAAGGGACCTGATGAATCACTTGGATCCTCACAAGTCCATGAGACCGGATGGGATCCATCCTAGGGTGCTGAGAGAGCTGGCAGATGAGCTGGCCAAGCCACTCTCCATCATTTATCAACAGTCCTGGCTCATTTGAAAGGTCCCTAAAGACTGGAAACTGGCCAATGTGATGCCCATCCACAGGAAGGACCGGAAGGAGGAACCAGAAAACTACAGACCTGTCAGCCTGACCTCAGTGCCAGGCAAGGTGATGGAACAGGTCATTTTGAGTGCCATCACAAAGCACCCACAGGATGGCCAAAGGATCAAGCCCAGCAAGCAAGGGTTTAGGAAAGGCAGGTCCTGCCTAATCAACCTGATCTCCTTTTCTGATCAGGTTACCCACCTAGTGGATGCAGGGAAGGCTGAGGATGTAGTCTACCTGGACTTCAGCAAAGCCTTTGACACCATCTGCCACAACAAGCTCCTGGAAAAGCTGGCAGCTCATGGCTTGGACAGATTCACTCTGTGCTGGGTCAAGAACTGGCTGGAAGGCTGGGCCCAGAGAGTGGTGGTGAATGGTGCCACATCCAGGTGGGAGCCAGTCACCAGTGGTGTTCCTCAAGGATCAGTTGCTGGGCCCAGTCCTGTTCAATATCTTTATTGATGACCTGGATGAGGGGATTAAGTCCAGCATGCGTAAGTTTGCAGATGACACCAAGCTAGGACTAGATGTCAATCTGTTGGGGGGTAGGAGAGCCCTGCAGAGGGACCTTGACAGGCTGGATGGGTGGGCAGAGGCCAATGGGATGAGACTGAACAAGGCCAAGTGCAGGGCACTTTGGCCACAGCAACAACAAGCAGCGCTACAGGCTGGGAACACAGTGTCTGGAGAGCAGCCAGGAAGAAAGGAACCTGGGGGTACTGGTGGATAGTAGGCTGAAGATGAGGCAGCAGTGTGCCCAGGTGGCCAAGAGAGCCAATGGCATCCTGGTCTGGATCAGGAACAGTGTGGCCAGTAGGACAAGGGAGGTTATTCTTCCCCTGTACTCAGCACTGGTCAGGCCACACCTGGAGTACTGTGTCCAGGTTCTGGGCCCCTCAATTCAAGAGAGATGTTGAGGTGTTGGAACGTGTCCAGAGAAGGGCAACAAAGCTGGTGAAGGGCCTGGAACACAAACCCTATGAGGAGAGGCTGAGGGAGCTGGGGTTGTTTAGCCTGGAGAAGAGGAGGCTCAGGAGGGACCTCACTGCTGTCTACAACTACCTGAAGGGAGGTTGTAGCCAGGTGGGGGTTGGTCTCTTCTCCCAGGCAACCAGCAATAGAACAAGGGGACACAGTCTCAAGTCGTGCCAGGGAAGATATAGGCTGGATGTTAGGAGGGAGTTCTTCCCAGAGAGAGTGACTGGCATTGGAATGGGCTGCCCAGGGAGGTGGTGGAGGCACTGTCCCTGGTGGTGTTCAAGAAAAGACTGGATGAGGCACTTAGTGCCATGGTCTAATTGACTGGCTAGGGCTGGGTGCTAGGCTGGCCTGGATGATCTTGGAGGTCTCTTCCAACCTGGTTGATTCTATGATTTATGGTCTTCTTAGAATGTTTTCCAAAACCAACAATAATACTGCTCAAATTAGTTTAATACCAATTAAGAACTTGAATCTGTTATATTTGGCATCAGAGATGAGAAATTCATCACCAAGTTATAAAAACAACAAAGAAGTGATGACTCTTCAGGTGTTTGACAAAAATAATCACTAATTTCTAGAATTTTAATTAAATGTAGATGGATGTTTGCCCTTTAAAGATCAGTCCTGATGATCTTTTTCTCACTTTTTTTGATTTCTTCCTTAAACATATTGCCAGCATTGAATTAAGCTTTCAATAATGCCTTTCTCATACTTTGGTCACCACACCTTTGTTAAACACTGCCAATTACAACCCTTATACTGTCTCAGTTCTTTTCATCAGACAGAACCACTCTTATAACCTAAGTAAACAATATGAGCATAACATTTTACTATGATTATTCTCCAGATCAAAATAATAATTTCAGAGCATCTTATGGAACACAATTACCAACCTCTTTGCTTTAACTATATCACTTCTTTCAGCAGATTGATTACTATTTCTACTATATTGCTAATGATCAACTGAAACAATGGCTTAGGTTAGTCTCTAATCCTGATCAAAAGCAGCATTACTGTGTCAGAAAAGATGACATTGGCATCCTGAAGCAGTTTCAGGCCATATGATGTGGCTAAGTGTAAAATAGAGCCATGCTATTATAGCAGCTCTTTTAAAAGCTGTATCTCTCTCCTTCACCGTTCTCTTCACCAATATAAACCTGTTCATGTTTTTAGCAAGCAGGGATGCTGAACTTACCAAAGCCAGTTGGTAAAGCATGGAAATACAAGTGAAGAAGTAGAGAGACATAGATTTTTAAAAAGAGATTAGAAGCCTAACTGTCATTTGCTCTGAGCAGGGGTAAATGACTGAATAACTATTCTAATCACTGTTCCAAGCATTTTACCAAAGACCAAATAAAAATTACGCTTTAGAAGAAAAAATTGATTCAATCACTTCAAATTAAGATTGATCTAAAGCATGTATAGGGGCCCAAGCTCTCTCTAAACAATTCAGTATCCTTCCCACTTCAATTAATTCCTGAATATTTTCCAAGTATTTTTTCCTGAGTCGTCCTAGGAGTCCTTCAGATAAAGTAAGTTTGACATTCTTGATGTTTCTAGAAATACTGTCAAAGCTCATTTTGCTCATAAAAATGCAAGTACAGGACAAAAGACTGGATGAGGCACTCAGTGCCATGGTCTAGTTGACTGGCTAGGGCTGGGTGATAGGTTGGACTCGATGATCTTGGAGGTCTCTTCCAACCTGGTTGATTCTATGAAAATGCACAGTTTTCCTCTTTACATCCATTCCACAAAATAAGTTTCAAGTAACAACAGGTATACTGTAGGAAACAATCGTGTGTTTAAGGTGGGACTTCAAATATTAATGTATCTGCAATTAATCACCTCAGCAGTTTCTAAACGTGCAAACTTAAAGCAAGCAGGATAAAACCCCTCAAATTTACTGAGATGCAATGGGTGAAAAGAATCTATTACTACTGCTTGCATAAGATTCCTGCAAGCATAATTTAAAATGACTCTGAGATTGACTTGAGCTTATTTTTTGTCTTTAACAGTGCCATATAAGAAAAAAAACCAAACCACATAGAGCTAGGCTGCATTAACGTTAAGGCTTGGGCTGAAATTCCATCCTTAACTTGTTCTATTGTGTGTGGGTACCGACGGGACTTCAAACGCTGGGTGTTCCCACATGCTTCACAGCAGCCCTGCACAACAGTGACTTAGGAATGAAGTTTCAGCTTTAACTTGGAATTTAGTTACCTTTGTTGTTCTATGTCAAGCCTCCAATGTCAGTTTGAGAATGTCCGCGGTAAAGCTGTGATAGCTGATGGTAAATTAGAATTGAATGACATAAAAAGCGCTCTAGGAAGATGCAAGTGTTTTCCTCTGCAGCAGACATAGCAAAGGATCAGCAGCTGACCAGGCACTGGCGTCTATAAGCTTTACTGAAGACTATGGTTTCCCTTTCTTGCTAATACACAATTCATGGCTCAATAATTCATTCAATTTTGACTTTTTATGGTATGAAAAATAGCAAGCTTAAATCAAGTAAAATCTTGTATACACAGTATCTTTGAACTTAAAAGAATGCATTAAATAAAAAGGTTTGACATAAAACCCTGGCACCCCTTACCTGGTTTTTGTTTGTTTGTTTTTTAGAACACTGCTAAGCAAATCCTAAATCCATTCAAAAATGGGAGTAGTTATGTAGAAACTCAGAAATTATTTTAAATAAGCATATGTGTTCTTTCCTCCTTAAACTTAAAACTATGACTTCCACTTTTGTTCATTTTACTTTTTTAATTTGCACAGAATTTGGTGTTTTGATGTGTCTGCATCTTTTACATATTCCACTTTAATTTTTTCTCCTTATAAAATGGTCTACGTTTTCCTAACATGTTTCTTCTTTCTTTACTCTTTTCTGCATAATCTACTTATTTTGCTTCTTTGTATCATTTCATTGCCCTTCTTTCCTCCATTACCACTATATTTTCTTCAACTTTACCTTGGGGGAAAAAATTAAATCTATAAAATATTTTTTCCCCTCCTTCTTCTGAAAAGAGAATAAATGCTCTTTTTTCCCTTCCCTGATCTGAAAGGGTTAGGTTGCACCACTCATTTTACCTGCTATAAGGATAACTAAACCAGTGTGTGGGATGTAATTAAAATCCAGTTGGTGCCAGCAGGCTCTCTGGGAGCCTTAGGTTTGGATCCATTAATTCACATTAGATCTACAGATGGATTTAGTAACTCTGTATCAAATTTCTGTAAGACCGATGAAAACTTTGCAGTTAACTTGTGTCATTATTGTATCTCAATTTCAACTAAATCTAATTTGAAATGATCAAAATAACAGAAAATGTAACTTAACCTCAAATCCTGCTGCACATGTTAACATACCCAGCATGCATGCTGAATGCACAGAGGATAGATAACACTTTGAGCTCAAGGTTTGAAAGTTTCACATGATGCAATAATTGATAGATGAAAAAGTGTTTTGACAAGAAATCCATCTGACAGAAATACATGACATAAAGAAAGCTCAAGATTGTAATATTTAAGAAAGGTTGATCAGAAGTATGTGCAAATGTAGTCTGTGCTTTCACAATAAAGAACGAGCCATGCATTATGTAGAGTTTCAATCAATTGCACGAGTTACCAAAATTAACATCAAGTTAAAGATAGAAGATCAAAAGTGAAAATGTCCTTATGAAGTGAGTTGATCTGCATCATTTTTCTAAACATATTTTCTGTCTTTGCAGATCAGACTGCAAGCCTGGATATAAAGTAAGCCAGGAAGGAACAGAAAAAAAAGCACTGCATACTGTTTGGACATAAGTTGTAAGTATTTGAATGACTGTTTAGCAATGTGAAACTAAACAAACAACTACTTTTCCAAAATCTTTAAATATGAAACAGACAAAAGATCAAAATACTTTGTCAGGAGCTACTTCTGAGACAGAAAACAGACTGCTAAAAGGAGGACGTACGGAGAATGAGAATGCAAGAGCCTTATGTCTGGCTACTCTTAACATTGCTGAATATAAATACTCCAAAATTAGATGAAGCTCTTTCTACGCACTAACAGGTGCCACTCCCCTTCCTTCTTGCAAATAGCTGCCTGGAGAATTCTGCTGTGCGAGTACCAATTAGTGATGGTTACATCCAAAGCAGCAGCTGAACAGTTTCTTCGGATCTAAACTCCTGACATCTTTTGGTTTAATTTTTCTCTCTCACTCTTTGTATTTCATTAACTTCAGACTAAATTGGTACACTCGGATAAGGTCTTCCACATATAAGGACAACACAGAAAACTGTTTCAGTTTAGAAGGTTTTTGCTTTTTTTTTTTTTTTTTTTTTTTAATTTCACTATTCAGTTCTAGAAATCTCAGTCTCAGCAGAGGTTGGTTTTAAACGTAAACTTTAAAAGAAGGCAGAAACTAACACATTTCCACCGACAGAATACAACAAAGGCAGATCAGGTGCCCAAGCTCTAAGAAGCCAGAGAACCAGTTCATTTAACAAACCATACATTTGCACCTCAACTTGCAAGTTATCACACCGCCCTGCTTACACATTCCCCTGCTGAGGCTGACACACCACTTGAACATGCTGGTGCAGAAGCACTAAACACATACGGAGTGGCAGGGAGACCACATAGACACCTCAAAAGCTAAACACCCAGAAAACATGTTTATGCAGCTTCCTGGGAAAGCTCATCACACTGCTACCATAGTTGACAGCCAGTGGACTTGGGTGAAAAATGTACTGTACCTATTTGTCACTGATCTTTTTCAGTCAGTCATGCACATTAAAGTGCAGTTAAAATGTGGAGACAAGAAATATTTGAAGGTAAGAAGAGGTAGATATTTTTGGAAGATGCTATATGCAAATGTATAAACAATACATGGCACTGAATTGTTTACTTTTAAAATGCTGTAGTATCTTTATTTTTGCTCCCTTTCTCAATTTAAATGATCTATGGAGTGTCTCTTGGCACACCTTTTTAGGAGAAGCTGGGAGAGGCTCTAAGTCATCTCAATTTTTTGCTTACCCTGGGCTCGTAGATCTGTAGTACTTTTTGTGCTGCAGAAGGGAATCATGTGTCTTTTTCAAATAGCCTTTTATTTCATTTTGGTAACAGATAGCACCTGTACTTGATCTGATCTGAACTACATCAAGAAATAATCCATATATTACACAGCAGATCAGTGTAACTGCATACCCTTCAAAACAGGACTATATATGCCTAAGTGTGAGAAATGCAGCTTCTTTAAGAAGTGCAATTTCAAACTGGGAGAAAATAACTGTTAAGTGGTACATGTAGTAGACTCACCTAAGCACAAGGACCTAAGAGAAAACACAGCCAAAATCGAGACAGGGAGAAGATGACAAAAAGGGCTGACAAGTTTGCAATTGGTGAAGCAAGCAATGTAAGTTTAAAAGAAAATCAAAGAGATGAAATGCTGAGAATAAAGGAGCTAGATTTGATGTAGTCACATGTCAGAAAATAGTCAAGAGTTTCACAACAAAAACTCAAAGTGGTGACTTTTTCACGATTTTTTCCCCGTAATTAAATGGATGTATTATGCTAGCACTTAATGGTTGCACAATTTAAATATACTCACATTTGTGTATGAATAAAAGAGACCAGAAAGAAGATGGCTACCATAATCTGTTCAAGAGCTGATCAAGAATTGGTAAACACAATGGAATTGGAATTAAGATAGTTTAGTGATAATGGGAGGAGGTAAGTTTAAGAAAAAAAAAATAAAGAAGAACGCCAAAAAAATGTACCAGAATTGGTCCTATAAGCTTTTAAAATCAACCTATCAACCTCAAAATCCCTTGGCCAATGGTTACATCTATTTCCAATAGTTCTGTATACCCTATGTTTGCAGTAATGTGCCAAAAGCATTAGTGAAAAGGCATTAACCTGGCATGATGTTTTAGAGACAATATATGTGCTTTAATGCAAACACCCTGAAAAAAAAAGCCTTCCTCCTTCTCAGAGAAGATTGTCACTCATGTTTTTGAAACACATTTCAGAATACCAGTCTTGTTTAAGAACAACTGTTAACATGCTTGCACATCCAAATTGTTTCAAATGGTGACTGAATGAACAGTGGCTTCCACAAAGTCTGTGTAGAACAGCCTTAGATTTCCTTATCGTTTGCTGAAACATGCCACGTGACAAATATAATCAAGCACTAAAAAGTGAATGCTTTTAATTTTTAACTTGGGTACTTTGGACTTGCCCTGCCAGGGAATTTTCATCACAAATGAGATTGCATTACAAGAGGTATACCCTGTGCTGCAGTTGCCGACTAGGCAACCAACCAAGCAGTGGCAGAACCTATGGACTTAATATTTCCATACCAAGATCAAGCAACTCCAAAGCAGAAATAGTCAGTGATTTCATCTTCCTGGACTAAGAACTGTGTTTCTGTATAGAAGACCAAATACAAATCAAACCAAACCAGATGTCTATGTAAAGCTTGAAAACACTGTCAGGGAATAAAAGAGATGACAGTCTTAAATGTGCAAGCATAGTACATGCTAGCTGGCAGCAGTCTCTGCAAATGTGTGCATCTATTTATACAACCTGAAAATGCTTTAAAAGAAACTTGCAGTTGTTACAAATGTATCCAAATTACAGTGTCTCCTGTTTTGAAGGCTTTGACATAAAAGTCAGATAGCTAAAAAACCATGGTGAATCTTGGAAGAAAGTTCTGCTGGCTCCATGCTCAGGTGAGACAAGAGACCTGAATTTATTCTTCATGGAAAGTGAGAACTACTTGGTTACAACATCTACAGGGTGGTGCTTTAAGACTTTTGTTTTAATGTCCACACGTATTTAACGTTATTGCAAACCACTGTACACTGTTAAGATGGCTTTACACAGCAAAGCTACATAAAAGCATTTACTGGTAAAGGAATTGGGGATTTTACAGGTTGTGGTTTTTTGGATTTTGTTTGTTTGTGGTTTCTTCTTTTTTACATCAAAAAAACCCAGAACATACCAAAATATAAGAGGACCATACTACTACACAAGTGTTTCCTGTAAATATTCTGGAAAAAACCCAACCCCCCAAATTGTTTAAAACAAAGAGCCTATATAGTAGGCAATACTTTTTAAAAAAAAAAAGTTATTCCTTTAACAACAAATAGCTGAGAATTTCATAACAAAACTTTGAGTTACAGACACATGTAGATGGGAAAAAAAGAAATAAAAGCATATGTTACAATATACTCTATTAAAAAAATAAATCAGATTTTCAACCTCATTATTATCTATGCTACACTAAGACCTTTTCTCAGCTCTCAGAGAGCCTGGTACTTAAAAAGGTGCCATAAGTGATGGGGAGTTAACTGATTAGCTTGCCACAGAAAAGACTATCACCAACAACCCACCCAAAGCATTCAACAGCATCTGGGAAGTGTGAAATTCTTCACTTTTAAATACAGCAAACTAACTATTAGATAAAATTTCCACGGTGAGAAATTAATCAGAGAACAGCATGTAAAAGAAAGAAAACAGAATCTCTTCAAAGCTTTCCTTTCTTTATTTTTTTTTTTTTTTTTTTGATTTATTAGAGGTTTAGCCACGTAGACAAAAAATGGCTAACAACTCAAGCTCTTTAGAAGAGGGGTTAGTTACGCTCAGAGGATTTAGCAGGTCCCAGGAGGTACTGAAAAAAACACCCATATGTCCTGTAAGATTAATACAACAATAACAACAAAGTCACTGCAACTACAAGAAATGTTTATACGGTAATTAAGTTGTAAAATTATATTTATTTCTCCATAAAGCTGCTGACTTAACTTCTAAACAAATGATTTGTTTTCTGTAGGAGTTACTGATCTTATGACAGTGTTGTGTGTAAAACCTGCATGTCTTAAAACACACTATATTTTCCATTGACCAGACATATTTTTCGTAGACTTGCTTATTTTTTTAAACTTTCTACCTATGCAGAATTTTTCTTTGAAAGGAGTTTCATTTAACACAGAGATCACACTAGGAAAGACTTAGACAGTTCTGCTGTGCCACTTGTTCTGAAAACCAGAAAGCACAGTGGAACTTTTATCCAAATTCTGGTCTGCCCATTTACTAATTAAATATTTTCATCAACATTCTTTTCTAAAATGAAAACATTTACAATAAATTCTAAATGCTTGAAACAAGAATTCAGAAATCTAGAGTTCTGTTTGCTCAAATCAACCTATTTATTTTGCACTAAGCACACATTATTTTATCATAGATTTGTGTAAAATTTTGTTTTCAATAGACTACAAAATGCAGCACACTTGAAATTTTAAAGAATTATCTTAAAGTTCTGGTTTATATTGTTGTGTAGATTGGAACTTTTCAAATCAGCTTTTGACAGCCTCTAATAGAAAAAACCCAGAAAACCAAACAGATGAGACAAAAATTAAGGGCATCAGAAAGTAATAGAGGTCTGGATTTATTGAATTCATTGCCTTTATACACACACTTTATTATCAAAGTGAAAATGTCTTACCAGCTTTACACTGGGCATCAAGGAGATGATATCCAGGATATTAGATTGCATCAGAGAAATGAAAAAAAATTCTTTTACATTCTGTAGTTTCAACAACAGTTACCCTGTATGAAACACTGTGAATAAGGTAACACTGACAAATATTTATTTTAATTGGAGCCACTACAGAGTGCAGAATCAGTGTATCCTGATTACAGCTGAGTTGTAATGACCCTTCATTTTTTACTAGTGTTTATAAATTCCATTCTCTAATTTTGAACTTTCCTTCTATAATGAAAGTTCAAGTATGTTTTCTCAATCCTCCCTTCAAAGCCCATCACGGCTGCACCTTCAGTGAGACTGCAAGGTCACAACACAGCACTACAATTTCTTCTCTGCAGCATCTGAACCTAGCAGAAACCTGTACCTGGTAGGTCATCCATTTCTCTGTGCTACATTCCTCTGCACCAGAGATAAAGTTGTTTGCAGTCATTCTGGCTGCACCTTAAAGGGCTTTTGTAGAGGTTGTAGTACCATTTAAGCAGGTCATCAAGCATCTGCTGATTTTCTTTTTCAAGGCCTCAGTGGTTATCAGTGTTGCTACATTTATCAAAGCTGCCATATTCTTGGAAGCAGACTGTGCTATTAGTACAAACATTAAATTTCTTTGGGAGGTCCAGAACTCCATCTGATGTAACTCTCTCTTCTCCTATTCAAAGTTATTAAGATTATCTTAATCTCAGACTCCTGTGAAAGCATTTGACTACAGCATTTAATTCAAGGATGAACTTGTGTAAAATCCAGATCTAGTCAAATTAATACTATATTTGTTCAACCTATTTTCTCTTAATAAAAAATAATCATTAAGACATCTTAAGACCAGGCATGCCTGATGAAGTTAAGAATTACTACCAAAACAGGCAACTAAAACCAAGCTGGTTTTAATCTGCTCTGCTACAGAAGATTCACTAGCCACCAGAATAGTTTAATGACTTGAAAACACAAAGGGATGATTTGATTTCTAGCTAGCACTCAGCATCATCCACAAAACCCAGAGTTATTCTGGATCAGAGTTATTCTGGATCACTGAGGCCACTAATGAGATAATTAGTTTCTACCTATGATGTTGTTTTCACTGTGCTTAAGAAACACTTTGTTCATTTTGAAAGATAATGAAAGAGAAATACAAATTTCTTGGGCCTCCACTGCACTTAGCGCATCATCTCACTCTAGCAGCGTGCTTTTGCAGCTCAAAAAGCCAACCGTATCCCGGGCTGCATCAAGAGAAGCTGAGTTACCAGGTCGAGGGAGGGGGTTCTCCCCCTCTACTCCATTCTGGTGAGACCCCACCGGGAGTACGGCATCCAGTTCTGGAGTCTGTATTACACGAAAGACATGGACATGCTGGACTGTGTCCAGAGAAGGGCCATGAGAATGATCGGAGGGCTGGAGCACATCTCCTGTGGATTCAGTCTGAGACAGTTGGAATTAATTCAGTCTGCTGAAGAGAAGGCTTCAAGGAGACCTTATTGTGGCCTTCCAGTACGTGAAGGGGGCCTACAAGAAAGCTCATGAGAGGCTTTTTAGGGTGTTGGGTAGTGATAGCACTAGGGTGAATGGAGTAAAATTAGAAGTGGATAGATTCAGATTGGATGTTCAGATAAAGTTCTTCACCATGAGGGTCGTGAGACATTTCAACAGGTTTGCTCAGGGAGGTGCTGGAAGCCCCATTCCTGGGAGTTTTTAAGGCCAGGTTGGATGGGGCCTAAGCAACCTGATTTAGTGTGAGGTGTTCCTGCCCATGGCAAGGGTGCTGGAACTGGATGATCTTTGAGGTCCCTTCCAGCCCTAATAGTTCTGTGATTCTGTGAACAGGATCCCAGGGTACCTCTTATTGCGATTAAGAGGTATACAGACACATAAACTCCACAGTTAGCTTGAATGTCATCATGTCTTAGTATTTTTACCACTCGTGTAAAAGAGTGAAAAGAGAAGTCACCCAAATAGAAGTCAGTTGGCAAACTCAGCAATACTCCTATTTCTTACATGATGAAATCTTTGGAGGATACATGATGTTAGAGCTTATTCCATTATAAAATATTAAAGTAGTTTCAAAGATATCCTGCTTCTAACTGCAGAAAAAGTACCTTAGCTTCCATTTTGTCAAAGGCTTTCTTGTGCTCATAGCCTTGACTTGTTAGTTAGGATATTTTAATTTTGTGATCTGTCAGTAGACATACAGATTTCAAAAGCACTTCTGTTCAGAAAAACAAGTAACACATACACTGTAAGACAACAAAGCTGGACACTACATATGCCTAGCCATACCTTGAGAGCATTTAGAAACCATATAATTGTCTTCCTGTATTTAGAGATGGTCTTAGAAGAATGGAAGATGCCCACCTCATCCAATGTCCTTTCTTTTTCCTTATGGTTTGTGTTTGCAAGGTTTGAGTATCTGAATGAGTCAGACATTGTAGATAAAACCCAACAGCAGCATGTCTGCATCAATTCAGGCATTGGCCATTAGTAAATGCTTAGGAAAGAATAAGAATATTCTCTTAGTATTAACCTATTTTGAGCTCCGGGACATCCTGAACTGAATGTGGTTTCTATGTACTTAATAACACTTGGTTATATCACTTTCTGGCACTTACTCAACATCTCCTTGAGTCTATGCAAACTTCTAGTGACTTTAATGACTTTTGGCATGGAGTTTCACACATCTATTGCCTATTGTGAAGAGCTTCACAATGGATAATAGACCCTGGGACATGTCAAGTTCGTGTCAAACTATATGCTAGTTTTGTGACTGAGGCAAACTTAAATACAGCTGATTATTTCTCCCTCCAGGATAGATGTTTTAACACACTTAAGTTCTTCAGGCTCACAGTAGAGGTGAAAAAAACTCCGTTAAGTGTAGTTTCCATATCACTTCACAAACTGTACTAAATAATAGGATGATATCACCACAATATTTTTCATTAATGACCTATCAAGGGACATAAAACTTCACTTCTAGGAGAAAATGCTATTTCTTTATTTCACTAACCAGTCCTTTAAAAATTCTCTTTTACAGGCCACCTCTTAAGTTATTTCTTATCCATTTTAATAAAATTACTTAATAGCACTGCACACTGCCAAAATCCATTATCTTAAGCTGTAAATTGATAGCTGGAAAAAAACACTCTAACTTCAAGCTGAATAAAAGCATTGTGCTTGCTTTATAGTTTGTTTTCTTGCAAACAGCACACTTTTTTTTTTTGCAGCTGCACACTTCAAATTAAACTATACATGGCTTTGTTCAAAACTGATATATTTTCTCACACTTCACTGATCTCATTGATCCAGCTAGAGATGTTTTATGATTGCCAAACTGGTTTTAGGGTAACATCTGAAGCTCTTCAGACCTGAATCTAATGATTATGTATGTCACTCTTCTCCAGCTCTTGAAAACAATGTGAAGTGATATTATTAAATGTGGATCAAAAGCAACATAGGTGAAAACCAGGTTTTCTTTTAGCTAATTATTAAATATTAACATTTAAAAAGACATCTTTGGGTTAGATTTGTTCTGGAATTCAGATATGAATTGTGAGGGGTGTTGATAAGGGAACACATTCTTAGTATCTAAACTGCAAAGATTCTCACCAGGAGACTGCTTCTTCCCACTGATTCCAGTGGTTTAAAGACCAGGTTTCTCAGATATCTACAGGCACATAAATGTAAATGAATAAGGTAGCATAAATCTCTCACAAAGTACTACTTTATGGCAAAGCTCTTCATGGCTTTAACTACACTGTGGAGTATCAGGACACACTCACCAGGGTAACGATATCTGAAGGAGCAGTTCTAATTTGGCATTGTGC
This sequence comes from Pogoniulus pusillus, assembly GCF_015220805.1. NCBI lineage: Eukaryota > Metazoa > Chordata > Aves > Piciformes > Lybiidae > Pogoniulus > Pogoniulus pusillus. The sequence goes on from NC_087266.1 coordinate 19,951,682, forward strand.
CTGCAACAGCATAACAGTATAATATATTCCCAGAAGGGCTCAAGTCTTCATGTGGGAAACTGCTGGTCAGAGACGTTTTTAATGTAGCTAGAGTAGTGCCAAATAGCCTTTAGGATAGCTGTTGCTCAGAACTAAGTGAAAAAGAGGCAGAGCTTGCTGCCTCTTGGTCATCAAGCTTGTTGAAAGCAAGGACCCATTTGCAAGGACATAGAAGGGAGAGGAGATGTGTGTACAGATAACTTTGTCTCCCCTCAATGTTTGAATTTTCTCTGTTGAAAAAAAACTCACAAAAACAAAGCTGTATTTAGAAACCCAGAGCATAAAAGTTGCTAGTGCAAAAAACTGGGAGGGAAAAAATGTAATAAGAATTTAGTTTATATTAACTTTACCCTCAATCCCCAAATCATTTGTGTATATGAAGCTCCTGTAAATACAATCTGGTTGCCAAGACCGTCTTAGTAAGCAGCACCAAGTTTTTCACATCAACAAACTAATCTTCTGATGGCTTGTGGTCAGATGACTAAAAGTAGATTTCTGACAAGGAACAACACTGGGGAAAAAAACTGCTTGGACTATGAGAAAGTCAAAAAACAGCTTTTTACTGCAAAAGTGACACCTTTTTTATGATACAGATGACAACATAACAAAGACCTTTCTTCATGACATATATGAAGTCTGTGTTAGTACTAAGCACAGAAAGGCAATACGCTTAGGTTGTCTTGGAGCAGTTCAGGAGCCACTCCATAAGAGCTCTAAAACCTGTTCTAACTAATATTTTCATTAGTGACATGGATGAGGGAAATGGAAATCAAAATTAAAGTAGTATGTCTAGAAATCATGATCTATGAGGAATAGCTGAAGAGAGGTCTTTTTATAGCTGATAGCAAGGTTGCTGTTTAGTTCTGAAGTCCTTCAAGATGTTTCTACGTACTGCCAGAAGCAAATCTGTGTGTGCCTGTGCTATTCCACTGCAGCTGAGATGCGTGATGAGGCACTGTCACACAGCAGCAATCAGAGCAGCAAGCAACAGGACAGATTTTTGCTGACACACAGCAGGGTTTGTATAGACCTGCAAGATGAAACAGCTCAGTGACCCCACAAGATCTCTTCTAACATGCACACACATAATGCTATATGTCAGCAGCATATGTATAGCCAGCTCTTTTGCAGCATGAAAGCCAATGGCAGCTGAGAAGAGTCAGCTGTCTTTCACAGAAGACTCTATTCCAACACTTAGTGACTTCTTTAAATGGGAGGTTACCCTCCTACTTGCACTAAAAAATCATTTAGTTAAGAGCAGAAGCACAACTGCCATTCACAAAATTCCTGGGCTTTGTAGCTCACCTTCTGAGCTCCTCCACTTCCTTGGTAATGTGTACTTTGGAGGTAGTCTACTCCAGTCTCATGAGTATATACCCAAAAAGTAAATTACAAAATCGAATATTGAGTGTGGAGCACTGGTGTATACCTCCACAGAAATCTTGAGAGATAAACAGCCCTAGCACATTGACCACAAAGACTAGAGCAGAAGTGTCCTCATGGCCACAGCCATGTGACAATAAAGAAGCAGCAGGCACCAAGTAACTTCAAAATTTTTAGAGTGGAAAAGGTTCCCAGGAGAAGTTAGCAATTGGCACCAAGTCTGAAGTTGCTTTCTCAAATAGCAATCCAGTCACCCACCACATTGATTTAAGATCAGAGATGCAGATAGATAAGCTGAAATCTGTGGAGTAATTTTCTCTATAAAACTGCTATCCTTCTCATTATTCACATGTTGTCTTGCTGCTCCTGTAATAGCTAGCTTTAAGAATCACAGAACATTAGAGGTTGGAAGGGATCTCCAGAGATCAAGTCCAATCTCCCTGCCAAGCAGGATCACCTAGGGTAGTCCACACACAAAAGCATCCAGGCAGGTTTTGAAAGTCTCCAGAGAAGGAGACTCCACAACCTCTCTGGGCAGCCTGTTCCAGGGCTCTGTCACCCTCACTGTAAAGAAGTTTCTCCTCATGTTGAGGTGAAACCTTCTATGTTCCAGTTTGTAGCCATTGGTCTTGTCTTACTGCTATGGACCACTGAAAAGATTGGCCCCATCCATTTGTGGTCAGCCTGATAGGCCAAAAATAGGCTTATACATGTCCTGGCTGGCCCAGACATGTTTTTCATCTCTCCCTCCTTTTGTTTTGGGGAGAAGCAACTGTGGGAAAGAGAACAAACAACCTGGAGCCACTGAGTCTAAGGACTCTGGCCTGCCTAGGCATTTTTTGCTCATGTGGTAAACAAGGTACACAAGCTTGGCTTGTGCCTGCCTTGTGTAAGGTCTATGTTTTTGCCAAATTTGGGTAAAGCAAGTCTGTGACTTGACCTAATATGGTCAAGTTTGGCTAACTGCCATTCTGATTGGTTATTCTGTGTCCAAAGGCCCATTAGTCTGCTGTTACCTGCTGCCATTGCTTACTGCCTCAGGGCATCTTGAATTGCCTGGAAACTGCCTGCCTTGAGTTTACACAATTGGCCTGCATAGCCAGTGTGACATCGCGCTAATACTGCACATTGCAAGACATCCTGAAAGCCTCCTGCCAAGATGGGAAGTCCTAGAGATACACAGATCATCCAAAGGAGCCAAAGGACAAGGTCAGAGATTGTCTGTCTCCTTTCCCCAGAAGCCTGGGAAGAATCAGAAACCTCAGAGGCTGACAGTAACAGAATTCCCTGAAAGCATTTGGATACTGCTGAAGCTGTAGCTAGCCCTGTGAGTTGGGAAATAATATTTTGTGAGTAAATACTTAAGGCCTCTTGTAAGTCACCATTGCCTTCTGCCATAAGCAGAAAGGAGCTTCTTGAGTCCACCTAGTGGGCAAGTGGCATATATTGACCGCAGGAATCTTCTCTTCCAGTTCAATTAATGTTTATATATATTTTTTTGCAAGCTATTTCTAGATCTAGTTATTATCTGTATAATGTTTCCATGACCGTGTGAAGAAACAACTATTATTAAAAATTAGTGGTAGGGGGTGGTGAGAGTTTTGAATATCAAAATTAATAAACAACATTAACTGTGAAAAAATATAATCTCAGATTAACTACTCCTTCATAACACCACTTGACACCCACCCCTCAGATATTTGTAAGAATTGCTGAGATCTCTTGGTTTTCTCCAGGATAAACAGCCCCAGGTCTCTCAGTTTCTCTTCATAGGGCAGATGCTCAAGTGCCCCAATCATCCTCATGGCTCTCTGCTGGACTCTATCCATCCCTCTTGAACTGGTGAGACAAAAATTTGACACAGCATTCCAGGTGTGGTCTTACTGGGGCAGATCAGGGTGGTGAGGAGAACCTCCCTAGACCTGCTAGACACTTTTCTTGATGCACCCCAGGATGCCAATGACTCTTTTGGCCACAAAGACACATTGCTGGCCCATGCAGGGAAAAAAAAAAACCACAAACACTAAGTATTGCATTCAAGTGCTGAATCTTAAACAAAAGGGAGGTTTTTTTCCACTTAAAATAGTTTAAGTGCTTTAGCATATTTTTTCACCTTAACTGTAATTTCACCACTTGCATGAACTCTGAATGTCATATTCTTCAATATGCTTGGGTTTCTCTCCCATTTTTTTAATCAAAGAACCAAAGCTGTCAAAAGAGCAAATGCTCTAGAACATATACTAAGTGGCATTACAGAGGCACTAGACAGTCAGTCTTTACTTCTATTTGCAGGACTTTGAAATAGAGAAAAGCAGAAACACAATGAACATGTTACTCCTAATACACAGCATGAAGACCTTGGGTGCTCCTCAATGTACTTAAGAAGTCTTAGCAGACATAGAAGCATAATTCATAGACACAAACTTTGTGCTCCCCTGCTCCCTTCCAGTTACAAGCTGTAATAAATCTGCAAACTATGGTCATCTAAGTCATGAACTCTTAAGAAGGGAGGGAAAAGAAAACAGCTTAATGTGTCTGCCTTCAAATTAAAAAACTCAATCACAGATTTATTACTGTTTGTCATTCCCTGCAATTCTCTTCACAAAGTCTGCAGCATTTATATATATTCTGTACACCAACAGACTTTCTGAAATGATTTACTGCAGATCCTTATCACTCCTATGCAGTTCTGAGTTGTCACTTTCTATTTCCCTATTTTTGAGATTACTCTCAATTTTTAGTCTTATGCAGAGAAAAGGATATATGTGTCTGTTTTACTGGATCATCTTGTACAATCTTTACACATAAAATATTCATAATTTCTACTCTTTTTTACTCTTTCCCAGACAATATCTTCCTTGTGTGGCACAGTGACCAACACTACATACAGTATTCCAGATGGAGCCTAGCACTCCTGTAACCGTATCACCTCTTATTTTGTATTTTATCCCTCTGATACAACCTAGTAACTTACTTTCTTGCAGCTGTGCACAAACCTCATGGTTTCAATGATTTTTCCACAATAACCTCCAAATCCTTTTCCTAGTCAGTGTGCTGAATGATTGTTCCATTGCAGCACATGCTGTGTTTCCTTTGGTTTCTTGCTCCCAGACTAATTATTTTACATTTTTCCACAGTGAGCTGCATTTGCCAGCTGTTGGCCCAGTCACTTCAATAGTTCTAAATCCTTTTATATCTGATCATATTGTTCCTAATTCACTGCTCTGAATTTTACTACAAAAAAGGTGGTGGGGAGGATAAATCTCTGTGCACAAATATACATTACTTATATGGGGGCCATATGCATGTGATCAGTATAATTTATCATATGGTTTTGCAATCTATTAGGCAGCTTTGCCCACCTCACTTGCATTTTTCCAATAATCCATCTCTGCTGGGACTACTTCGAATAGTCCACACTTCTGAGCAGCTTCATACAGCTGCCATGAAAAAAAAAATCTACCACAAAGGAACCTCTTTTATTTTCCCAAATGTAATCCTGCCACTTCAAATCACACTTACCTGAAGTTCCATATTCAATTTTGAATAGTCAGCAATATTCTGTCTGGGATCTGTGACAGATTCATGGCTTCATCTTGCAGATACTTGAGGAGAGAGGTGGGAGCTAGGTGCACTAAACATCCACAGACTACCTATTTAATGATACATCTAAGAGCTGTTTCTAGATTCTAGTTCTAAGAAAGCTATCAGAATTTAAAACAATTACATTGTGTGCTGTAAGATGATCTTTAGCCATATTTAAAATACTTTGCTTTTCTTTCCTAACTATAGTACTGATGTAACATTAAAAGACTCTCTGCTTATTTCACACCACCAGTAACCCAGGTCACTGACCAATACAGTGTGCGCACGTGGAGAGAACTGATGTACAAGTTGCTAGCACTCATACAGCCTGGTGTTTCTGTACATGCACTTCTCCTATAAGAAAAGTCCTAAATTTCTACTTCCTCAAGAATTATTAAACTCTGGAAGACTGATGCAGAACTTTGCCTTGCTTTAATGCAATGAGTATTTCCAAAGTTCATGGAGTTATGACTCAGTTTCACTGACACTGCACCACCTTGTACCTCAATGGGCTAAGTCTACTGAATTCACCTGGTAGCTGAGTCTCCAGCATCACTGTATAACCACGCTTTTTTTCTAGCAAGAAAGAACAAAATTGAAGCATTTGCAGCTCTTCAGGCTGTCAAGTCAGGGAATGTTTTACCAGTGCCACAGCACTACACTACCAGCTCAGGAGAATCTTTAACAAAATGTGCATGTTTCCATTACTTCTTTCACCCAGTTCCCATTCTCTGACACCAGTTCCTCTATCACAAAACAGCATCACTGTTGTAGTTTTACATTTAAGACTAACAAAGTGATGTTTTAAAAACACGTAAATTTGTGATGCCATACCCAAGCCATTACACAGAAATTATTTTAAAAGAACAAATATTAGTTAAATCTAAACCCTGATATCTTCTACTGATTTGCTAACAAAAGTGGAGTGGAACATGAAATAGGTTTGAAAACTGCATGCACTGAAGCACCAGTATTTGGGCAAAACACTAGTTCTACCTACACTGCAGAAATACTCCACAATAGTAGAATCTTCAACTCCTAAATTAAATGTGCTCTGATTTTCATTTGTAGAAGTTTAAAATAGTAGTCCATGCTTAAACAAACTGAACAGAAAATAATTTTAAGGGTTTTACCTGGCTTCTGACACGCTACAGAACCTGAGCAATCTGACCAGAGTTTTTGTCAGTTGTCTGCTATTTGCTGAAGCAGTTTTCTCCTGCATTTTTAAAAATTCCAAGTAAATTTTGGCACTTTTCTTTTAAAACCCAGAAAAACATGAGACAGCATTTCAATTTTCAAATTTAAGTTACCTCCAAACAAAGCTCAAGCACTCTTTATTGAAAAATCACTGAGCAGAAAATTCAACTGCTTAACAGCTCATTTTTACTCCCCCTCAGCTTACACATTGAAATGACCATTTCTGCTGCCAAGGGGCACCAAAAGTGCCAGTTTCATAGTTACTTACAGTGTTAAATAAAACTCCAAGAATCGCACAATTATTTCCATTGGAAAAGATCTCTAAGATCATTTAGTCCAACAATCAACTGAACACCATCATGTCCACATCGTGTCCAAAAGTGACATGTACTTCACCACCTCCCTGGGCAGCCTATTCCAATGCTTAACTACTCTCTCAGTAAAGAATTATTTCCTAATCATAGAATCAACCAGGTTGGAAGAGACCTCCAAGATCATCCAGTCCAACCTATCACCCTGCCCTATCCAATCAACTAGACCATGGCACCAAGTGCCTCATCCAGTCTTTTCTTGAAAACCCCCAGGGACGGTGCCTCCACCACCTCCCTGGGCAGCCCATTCCAATGGCAAATCACTCTCTCTGTGAAGAACTTCTTCCTAATATCCAGCCTATACCTACCCTGGCACAACTTGAGACTGTGTCCCCTTGTTCTGTTGCTGGTTGCCTGGGAGAAGAGGCCACCCCCCACCTGGCTAATATTAAATCTGAACTTCCTATGGTGCAACCTGAGGCCATTTCCTCTGATCTTCTTGCTAGTTACCTGTGAGAAGAGAACACCACCTCAAAGACATTCCCCACATTGGCAGAAAATTAAGTATAAGAAAAGGAGACAGAACCAGTAATTTTTCCTTGCTTTCTGTGGTGGCCAGAAATAAGGTAGTTTGAGATTAGATTAAATTTCTCATTGTAAATCTACCAGTGGTTAAGCAAGGTATGTCTGGGATGATTGACAGGCCATGAGTTCAAAGTTCCCAGAACACTGGGCAAGGCAGGAAGTCTTTGTTGAGGAAAATAAAAATCCAAGCACTGTCACTATCTTACCATAACTCAGCAAAAGGACAACAGCTGATAGTCACATATCAATCACAGTAGCTCTAGCTTTGTGGAGAGGGAAGAAAATGTGAATGAGTATTCCAACCTGCTCCACATAAAAAACTTCTTTATGGAAGTGTAAATTGAGAATGCATCCAAGAAGCAAGTACTACTCAATTAAGAATAGATTTGGTAAAAAAACAAAGGAATTGTATCAGAAATCAATGCTGTTTTCTACTTTTCTAACCTCAAAGTTATAAGAATGACCAGAAAATCCTGCATTAACTCCTATACTTACTATTGATAGATACACACAGTAGAAACACAGAGTTTTGATATTTTTTGAGTTTTTTACTGTTATTTTTAAGGTAATGTATATTTTCTGGAAATCTAAACTAAATATTTGAAATTTTACATGAAAATTTTACCCAAAATGAAATAGCAGGTCATTCACCCTTTCATAATTCAGGTGTGTGACCATAAAATATATTCAATGTCTCTCAATAAAAAGCTGCCTTTGTTTTCATTACTTTACACTATTCATCTGGAACCCAGCATAAACAACTTTTTACCATGGCTATCCTCTACAACTCCAAGTGATGTGCTAGATGACTTAACATTTTATTTTTCATTGCATAGCTGGAAGTGCAAACATGACCCATTACACCACTGTAAAAACGTCTCAGCAGAACATGCAGATGGTGATTGTCCTTTCAAGCTTGAAGATGTCAAAGGACTAACACAATTACAGACTATCATTAGACACAAAATCACTGTACCCTAGGAAGTGGTGCCTCACTACCCACTGATGGGTGGTTCCACTTCTCACTCTTCAAAGGCACTTAGCTGTAGCAGAAAGCAGGCAAGCTGCAAAGACACTAGGTTGCACTGGCTGCTTCATGCTGTGGTTTTGTAACTATGAACAAAGTATCTGTACAGATTTTTAGCCTCACCTATGACTGCATAAAAGGGATTTTTCGGGTCCAGTTACAGAGCAAGAGTGCTCCAGTGCACAAGTGACAACACACCAATGTAACACCTATGTTACTATCAAAATAGATGCACTTAGAGCTTTGATAAGGAGTCAGTGTGCCCAGGTGGCCAAGAGAGCCAATGGCATCCTGGCCTGCATCAGGAACAGTGTGGCCAGTAGGACAAGGGAGGTTATTGGTCAGGCCACACCTTGAGTACTGTGTCCAGTTCTGGGCCCCTCAATTCAAGAGAGATGTCTGGGTGCTGGAACATGTCCAGAGTAGGGTGACAAGGCTGGTGAAAGGCCTGGAACACAAACCCTATGAGGAGAGGCTGAGGGAGCTGGGGCTGTTTAGCCTGCAGAAGAGAAGGCTCAGGGGGGACCTCATTGCTGTCTACAACTACCTGAAGGGAGGTTGTAGCCAGGTGGGGGGTGGCCTCTTCTCCCAGGCAACCAGCAACAGAACAAGGGGACACAGTCTCAAGTTGTGCCAGGGGAAGTATAGGCTGGATGTTAAGAGGAAGTTCTTCACAGAGAGAGCGATTTGCCATTGGAATGGGCTGCCCAGGGAGGTGGTGGAGGCACCGTCCCTGGGGGTCTTCAAGAAAAGACTTGATGAGGCACTTAGTGCCATGGTCTAGTTGACTGGATAGGGCTGGGGATAAGTTGGACTGGATGATCTTGGAGGTCTCTTCCAACCTGATTGATTCTATGATTCTATGAAATAAGGTGCTACAGAAAGCAAAAAAAAAAACCTCTGTTTGAAACATTTCATGTAGCATGTCATCAGCCTCTACAAAGCTTCTAGAAGTATGCTCTGCAAGTGTGATTTCACTACATAACATGTATTAGGATGCACCATAATGATTATTGTGAATACTGTATGGTCAGCAGGAGCAGGGAGGTCATTCTGCCCCTGTACTCTGCACTGGTTAGACCACACCTTGAGTACTGTGTTCAGTTCTGGGCCCCCCAGTTTAGGAGGGACATTGAGATGCTTGAGCATGTCCAGAGAAGGGCAACGAGGCTGGGGAGAGGCCTTGAGCACAGCCCTACGAGGAGAGGCTGAGGGAGCTGGGATTGTTTAGCCTGGAGAAGAGGAGGCTCAGGGGTGACCTTATTGCTGTCTACAACTACCTGAAGGGTGGTTGTGGCCAGGGGGAGGTTGCTCTCTTCTCTCAGGTGGCCAGCGCCAGAACGAGAGGACACAGCCTCAGGCTGCGCCAGGGGAAATTTAGGCTCGAGGTGAGGAGAAAGTTCTTCACTGAGAGAGTCATTGGACACTGGAATGGGCTGCCCGGGGAGGTGGTGGAGTCGCCGTCCCTGGGGCTGTTCAAGGCAAGGTTGGACGTGGCACTTGGTGCCATGGTCTAGCCTTGAGCTCTGTGGTAAAGGGTTGGACTTGATCTGTGAGGTCTCTTCCAACCTTGGTGATACTGTGATACTGTATTTGCTTTTTAGCTCATCTTTCATAATGACAATGCATTTTCAAATTTTAAAATCTGACGTAGTTCAGAGACTATGCCTTTCATCAAAGTCTCAAAGGACAAAGCCAAGATTCACATGCTTATTGCCTTTACATTCTTTTCTGCAGCTAATTAATGTTCTACAGTGGGTGAAAAATTGTAGAGTTCCTTCTTTGTTTAGCATAACACACACAGCAAGCACATCTCTTCCTCAAACCCCCAAAATCCTACAAATAACCAAAAGACCACAGTTATGTAACATGGGGTGGGAGGAAAGAGGAAATCTCCATTCCACTTGCATTTCTAGTAAAAGGAGAATGAGAAGAAAAAAGTAATATTGGAGAGAAATACAAAAATTAGGGACACAGAGGATTTGAAAGGACCTCCAAAGATAAGGAAATCTAGACATTTGTTATCATTTTAATGAATTACTAGGTCTGTCTGAAGAAAAAGTAAAAATGCACAACACAGGGGTAGTTTACACATTTTCAAAGCACAATTATCTTGTATGATTAAGCCTAGGGCTCCTGGGGACATCAGAGTCATTATATGACTTGCACTCTCTCTAGCTGCTTTGATCAGCAACCACATCACTATCACCCACACTTATATGTTCAACATTCAGCACTTCATTTAAATGACTAAAAGAGACCAACCATTCCTGCAGATGTATGCTTTCAGAAAATCTAGTAAAATGAAAGATAAGCAGAGCATTGCTTATATTTGTATTTGGAGACTTTCCTTACAGACATAAGAGACAGAAATAAATACTGTAGAACTTCTGCATTATCTATGGAAATGGTATTTTGACTCTTCAGTTAAAAAGAGAGAGATGATGTTAGACCACATCTTTGGCAATAAATTGCTACTTAAAATGTAATAAACATTTCACTACTTGCACACATTAACAAGCCATGGCACTATAGCTTTCAAACTTAATTTCAAAGAATTTTATCTGGAAGAGTAAAGAGTATTTTCAAAACTCCAATGGTATCAGTACTTGAAAATAATCCCAGATAGCCCTCATAATACATGATGTATAAAGCAGCTAGAGTAAAGGAAATGTTCTAAGGAAGAAAAAGATCAGCTACCAGAAACGGTATAAGGGGATATTTTCAGGAGGAGATGTACTATGATAAGACAATGATTATCCTGTATGACCTGCCCTAAGTGGTTCTGCTTTGCAAGAGTCGGACTCTGGAGGTTCCTTCCAACCCCAAACATTCTGTGAAGTCTCTCTGCATCCACATACACTTTATGGCAGTACTAGGAAATGAGACACTGTAACTGAAAATGGTGAGCTGTATATTCAAAAGTAGATGGCATCAAGGTATAATGAATGGCCCAGTCTAACACAGGTGTACAGCACATATGGTAGTTGGACTATTTGAAGTGCATCACCAAAGCTTATCTCACACTGGCAGCTACCACCCATTAACAAATGAAGATGCCCACAGAGCAATACATAGCCTGAAACTCTCCCTAAGGCCATGTCATGGAAAGCTAATAGGCCTAAACCATGTCCTAGCTTGCCTTCTGCTGATGGGGGAAGCAAGGGCAGGAGGAATACAAAGGCTTGGGCCATTATGTCCCCTCCTAAACTGATAAACAGGTAACCACAGGTGTTTATTCTCTTGTGTGTGTCTTGCCCAAATAAGAGTAAGCAAGCCCTGGTTTCACTTAATACGGTCAGTTTGGCAAAGTGCCATTCTGATTGGTGAATCTCTGTGGTAAAGGAGCCATCGCACTCGGGCAAATAATATAAATGGAGCTGAGCTGCAAGCAGTGTGCTGCTCTGCCCTGCCCTGCCTCACTGCTCTGCTCAGACAACGTGCTCTGCCTTGTGCTTCAGACCACCTTAGCCCTGATGTTTTGGGCTCGAACTACCTGGAAACGAAAGTGCCTCAAGTTTATCAGGAGACGGCATTAAGTGTGTCATGATGTGGTGAGAAGTGCCACCGACATTGTGCTCTCTGCAAATCTGCAAGAGATCCTACCTGCACCTCTGCAAACCTCTGTGCCAAGAGGAACCAGGATCAGGTCACAGATTGTCTGCCTCTTCCCCAGAACCCTGCTAGAGCCTGGGAAGATCTAGAAGCCTCTTAACAGCTATCAAGATGCCGAGCAGTTCCAACACTACTGCAAGGAAGCCAAGGGATTATCACTAAGTCCTACTCCACTGCCCTGAGTAGAAGAGACTTTCCTTAGGGCTCCAGGCTGCCTATTTATAAGTGGGGCAGAGCCATTTTGTGGCTAAACCATTTTCTGATTTTCTTAAATTACTACATTGCCCATAAGCATCCTTGTGAAGATTTTCCTGACCAAATTAGAACCCAAATTTAACTAATTTGTATCCAGTTCGTGGGCAGGGCTTTTCAGAAATTAAAAAAAGAAAATGATATTTTAAATCTCTGCCTCATTAATTGTCCCAACTAATTCAGGCCACTGGTATCTGAGTTTCCATTGGTATGGATTTTGAGAAATCATCACCCAGTGATGTATATATTATATGACCCTGGCAGCTAAATACTTGAGTATTTTAATGCAGCATAAAGGAAAATGGACTTTTCTTTTACACTGCAACAAAGAAAATTCCACTCTGTGTTAGTAAACCTAACAGCAGACTGTGATAGATGCAAGCCTGAGCATGAATGCTGAACATGAAAATCAGCTTTGTATAGTTTTGCATAAAGTACTTTGAGACAGAATGTGACAGATATCTATTTCATGTTTTCTCTACTGGAGAGGTTCTGATATATCATTAGTCATATATTATGCTTCTCTAAGAACAGTTTCTTTATTAAATTGTTGTGCAGAAAGCCTGAATTTTATTTTAGTCAAGAGTTAGTTTTTCCATTTTAAAACTGGTAATGGAGTTACAATGCACAAAATCTGAACTAAGCAAGCAGAGTCTGGAAATAAATTTGAAGCTAATCCTTTCTTTGAGCATCTGTTAGCTAGAAGAGCTGAGATCCTGCCTCAAAAGGTGGTCTTCTCTGGAAAGACATGAAGATCAAAGTCCCTTTTGTCCCAATTACACCTGATGGCTATCACGATGCCATACCATATGCAAGCAAAACTTCAAAGGAATCTTAAGGGCTCTCTTTCTTTACTAATACATTTGACAAAACTCATTGTGCTAGCAGTTTTAATTACCTCTGGATTTCTCTGAGAATACAAATGAGACAGTTTTGTGTTACACATTATCTGTACAGTCCTTTACAATGCACAGACCCTGCACTATGCTGATTTTTTCCCCTATCTATCTTCCTGCTTAGGAAATGAAGGGACCTATCTTGTCATCTGACTTCTCCAAGCAGAGTTTTAAATCTTTATCTCAACTTTCCTATTAAAGACCACATAATCTGTGCAATCTTTTTCAAATCTCAGAATTTAACACACATTTTAAGTTTTTAAGCAGCACAAATAGTTGAGTGCCCTAATTTCCCTTTCTAATTGCAAACATTTAAACTAACAGAAACTCAATGGATATTTCCTGGATTGGTAGAGTACAGAAGCTGAAATGTATAGAACAGAATCTCAAATTACAAGTTGATTTTCCTTAATTTTTTTTAACATGAGAGGAAGAATGTATCCACTTTCAACGTAACATTCCTATAGAAAAGTAACCACTATGTTCAAACTGAAACAGATTTTTAATTTAATATTAGAAAACTAGATAGACAGAAAATTGATGGGGAAGGAAGGATAAAAACCTCTGGAAAAGTAATGGGATGAGGAAAAAAAAACCTTAAACAACAGCATAGCTTAATCAGTACTAGAAAAGCATATTGCATGGATATTCCCAATATAATTACATGGACTGATGCCATCAGACTGAAGTAATCTTTGGTATAACAATCGATTTGTCTTTTATATTTCACCAAATCATTTAGGATTTTTTTTTTTAATATAGAAATGTTCTTTCTGTGGCTAAAATGATTTAAGTTATTGTGGTTTCCTTCTGCCCTGTTCCACTTTGAGAGGTAGTCAAAGTTGAATCCAGTCAAGGTCAGTTTGCTGTTGTTTATGCTGAATAAACTGAAATTCCCAGTAATTCCAAGTGGGAAATAATTTCTGTTAGCTACAGAAAAGTTGCTGAACCTTTTTCTTACCTATCAGAAAAACAGGAACAATTTGTTGGAAGATGAAAGACAGTCCCCTTAACTCAAGAGAAAAAGAAAAATACAAGTATGTATCTGTTATACAGAACACAGAATCTCTTTCTATATATCTTGTATGTCAAATATTATACTGAAAAAATAAAATACATTTTTTTCTGGATTCATTTAGTTTCTGTTACCAACAAGGAGGCCAGCATGTTTTAAGAGCTTCTAAGGGCCCAGTCACAAACTGTGAATTACATTCCAAATGACTGTGTAATTTGGCTAAAATTTTAATTATTAAAAAAACAAGAGCAAACCCCCTCAAAAAAAACCAACAAGGAAAACCAAAACCTACCAAAAAAGCCCCTCCAAACGATAAAACCAGCATAACATCCTACCCAAAATATTTTTTTAAACTTCCAGTAAGATTGAACTTCATTCACAGCACCACAGCAAAGAAGATATTCCTTGCATACAAATTTGATTTTGAGCAGCACACCTCCATGGATCCCTTGGAAATGTGCCTGTGTCAATCACTAGTGAGAGCTCGTCCCAACTCTCTCACACTCATGGTTTCAGCTGCGGCAGGACAGCAGATTGCACAAGCACTGCAAGCCTTGCTGTTCTCCTGTCCCATGAGAGAAAAACAATCCCAGGGTACCAGAGTTCACAAAAGATGCACTGTAACGTAGTCTTTGTATTTTATCAGTTCCATTCTTCCCAAGCAATGAGTTGCCCAATAGGCTTTCTCATCTATAACCTAAGGTCTGTCTCATGACATCTGCAGCTTCTCCTACATTTGTGAACAGGAATATACAGTTATCTTTGCAACATCTCAAGACAGAACACTTAGTCTATTATAAAATAGGAGAAAACCTCCTAGGCACTGATTGAACCACACTTTAATCCCATCAGTAAGAGGTACTATAAGAATCAAAAATTTATTTCCTGTTGCACACTTATCTTAAGGCTTTCCAAATTCTAGATCACAACTAGGCAGCAGATGGTCTTACGTGGAAGTAGACAATGAGGATGGAAGATGCACTTCCTCTCCTCCTCTGGAGATGAGTCTACTTCTCTGGAGACTTATAAAACCTGCCTGGATGCATTCCTGTGAAGCCTGTCCTACGTGATCCTGCTTTGGCAGGGAGTTGGACTAAATGATATCTAGATATCCCCTCCAAATCCTAACATTCTGTGATTCTGTAACTGCCTAGAGTGTGGGAGAGGGGCTCTGCACCAAAAAAAAAGCCTTGGGAGGAGCCAGGTAAGCAGCACATTTCATAGGGACAGCATCTTCCCTAAACAGGTTTTTAATTTCCTACAAGTGGGAGGGGAAGTAGCTGAGGAAATTGCCCCCAGTTATTTCTGATGGATGCATACCACTGTCTGCCTCTGAAGAATATGGGAAACTAAGTGTGAGTGAAGAGCACTAGCTAGTTTTCACACAAACTATGACAGGAAGATTGACAGGCAGGTGAAGACCCAGCTTCAAAAATAAAAATCAGACTCATGTGCCTGACAGACTCTACTACGTTTCCTTGTACACATCAAAACTCAGTATAAAAGTATAAAGAACTCCAAGTGATTCACATCCTTTCCTCCCTTCCTTCCAAACAGTTTTGTACCTGGAAATTGCCAAGACTCTCTTCACACACTGCCACTATTTATAAGACCAATACACTCTGCTACTAGGACAAAATTCCACTAAACTGCAAAACCTGGCAATTAGTTATCATATATGTAATATAGTCTTTTGTAAAACAAACAAAAAATTGTGCTTGTCATCAGCAGTAAAGTCAATTTCCACACTAATCAATCAGTTGCCACTTTCCATGCTGAAAGCTGGCTTTCTGAATGTTTGGTAGGAAGTGTTTAATTTAAATGTTAAAGTGCACACTTGGCATTAGCTCAGAAAAGAAAGTCTGTCTGGTTTAATCATGTGGTACACTTTCAGAAACTTAAAATCTCTAAGAGCTAGGACAAAATAAGCTGCCAGCACAGCAGAAATTGTTTAATAATTTGACATTTCAGAACAATAGCTTGTGAGAAGTGCAAGCAAACTGCCTACAAATGGACACTGGTGAGAGTCTGTCTCTTTAAGCAGATTTGTGATTTAGTTCATCTTAGCAGGAGTCACCCAAAGATCAGAAGCCAAGTGTGCAAGCCCACACAACTGGCTCTCTAAAGACAAATTTCAGTACAGGAAAAAGCCACTGAGCTGTCTTTATAATTCACTCAAATTACTAATGGGATATTGTAGCTTCCATTATTTCTAGTACCCTACAGCAACACAACTACTTTCAAAGGAAGTTTACTTAATTATTCTGAGTTACATGACAAGTTGAAAACTTAGTTAAGAGCATTTTCTTAAGACATCAAAGCACATTTTTAAACCTAGACACTTCATTTTCACACAGAGGGAAAGAAGCTGCACGCTACAGATCTCCTTTTTCTCAGAAGCATTCCTATCCAGCACAGATACATTAAATGGTGAACAAACCGAAAGAGAATTTGTTTTAGCGTGGTGAAGGTGTGTTGAGATTTCTTTCTGTGTAGAAGACATGGAGAACTAATTTTAATCTATGATATAAAATATCCCAAATGCACTCTATAAGACTTCTACTCAGATTTACATTTATGTCTGTATCATGTTTTATTTTAAATTAAAATTGTGCCAGTGAAATCCTTTGATCCTTCTGTTAACCTTTTGGCTGATGCCTTGCACACATTTCAAGCATGTTATGACTACTGTGCTATTTAACTACACAGGGATTATACTGAAATTATTACAGGAAGTTTGATCTTTAAAGGAAAAGAAAAAAAAAACCCACAACTCAATCACCTTTGTAGAATTGATTTTTAAGGTTCAAATGGATTTCTTTTCTTTAGTCAAATTCCAATACACTAATATTAACTTAGATTCACAGAAACAATCCTGGCAAAACCAAAATTTAATAAATTAGTCAAGACTGAGATAAGGTGAAAACTGCAGTGTAGACTTTTGCATCAGACCAAACATTTTTGAAACAACTACAAGGGATGCCAATACACAAATGTGTAAAGCTAAATATTTCACATTTCAGCTTATAGTGACAATTACATTAGAAAATAAGTATTTTGTTTATCATGGAACAGCAGATGTGTTCTGATTTTGCAGCCTATTGATGGCTCAGTTTATGACACCAAGTTGTAAAAATCAGTGGAAGGAAAAGGAATGTTATATAGATATTATTTTTCCCTCTTTCTCACCTTTATGAATGTTTTCCTGTCATTAAAAAAAAAAAAGGCAAAAAGACAAAGAAAAAATACCCCACAAAAGAACAGTGCGTTTAAATTCACCAATAACAAGATTCCGAAGAAGCAACTGCACACTACAGTCCCCATCAGTCCCAAAATGTGGAGTATTAGTTTATTGCACTTTTTTTTTTTTTTGCAATCACTGGTCAGTTACTCCCTCCATTGCATTAACATATTGTTAAAATGATAGGATTATGTAAAAAGAACCCTTGGCCCCAGTTAGAGATTAAGTAGTCATGTCACACTCTTTCTATTCTGCCACCTTGAAATTATTTCAAAGTCATTCTAAACCTAGGTTAGTTTTTAAATGCAGAATGCTTTCAAAAGCCATCTGCAAAAGCAAGCATGCTAGAGACAAGCGACGAGGCTGGTGAGAGGCCTCGAGCACAAGCCCTACGAGGTGAGGCTGAGGGAGCTGGGGTTGTTTAGCCTGGAGAAGAGGAGGCTCAGGGGTGACCTTATTACTGTCTACAACTACCTGAGGGGTGGTTGTGGCCAGGAGGAGGTTGCTCTCTTCTCTCAGGTGGCCAGCTCCAGAACGAGAGGACACAGCCTCAGGCTGCGCCAGGGGAAATTTCGGCTCGAGGCGAGGAGAAAATTCTTCACTGAGAGAGTCATTGGGCACTGGAATGGGCTGCCTGGGGAGGTGGTGGAGTCGTCATCCCTGGGGCTGTTCAAGGCAAGGTTGGACGTGGCACTTGGTGCCATGGTCTAGCCTTGGGCACTGTGGTAAAGGGTTGGACTTGATGATCTGTGAGGTCTCTTCCAACCTTAGTGATACTGTGATATCTGAAAAAAATCTGTGATTATTCATCTTGAGACACTCACAAAAGGCTTCAGAAAAGCTCAACTCTAAGGGAGTTGTTAAAATTAATTAAAACGTAAAATCAGTATTTAACCTAAAGTCATAAGTATGAATTCAGTTCAGTCACTAAAAACCACAAGACATATTAACAATGTTCGCCTGAGCATCATAGCTATCAGTATTTAAATCTTTATTAGTGGGTACTTCATGCCTGAAACTATACAACAGCAGAATCAGTACCTGTAATCTTGTTCAACAGTGATTAATTGGAAAGCAATCCTAGAGTTAAGAGAAGTCTTGCAACTTAAGCTGGTCTTCCCTGAACAGATGGAAAACAAAAGGCAGAGCTACCACGAAAGGCATTATGTTAAAGAGAACAGAGTATGAGACTGATGGCAAATACACTGTAGCTTGTTCACACTGTTTTCTTCATAATTTCAGATTTTAATTAAATGAACTGTGGTACAGCTTATCTCCAGCAGGACTCAGGAAATCAGTTACCTTATGGTCTCCACTGCATTAGTATATGAGTGCAACTCATGGGTGGGAATCACCTAAGACTTACCATCAAGTAATTGTCCTCTTCTATCATTACATCTACAAAAGCCATTTTTTACTGCCCCTAAGGCACAGAAATCAGAAGTCCAATCAAAGATTAATAACCGTCTTTTTATTCAAACCACAAGAAAAAAAACTACAATGTGCCATTTCTTGATGGACCATCTCCAGAATTACTTTGGAGATAACTGCACTAGCAAAATTCCACTAAAACCAGAGCACACAAAATCATTTTCTCCATCATCTAAATGAAGCCCACAAACATTCTCCCTACTTCATACTGCAAAGACATCAACTTCTTCCTTTAAACAAATCCCCCTCTGATACAGTCCTGCTCCAAAGTCAACTTCCTAAGCATCACAGGAGACACAAAATATAACACCTTGCTACCACAAGTGAACAGTCCAACAAAATTGCCTACATAAAACTAGTAACTATCACTTCTGCTCCAAGTACAGTCATTCATTACACCCTAATTAGCCTAAGAAAAAGCATTGCTCAAAAAAGAACTAAATTACTCCCAGCAGGAAAGGATCTTGTCTTTAAACAGGACACAGATATTGCTCAGTAATTTCATCCAGTACAAGAAGACTGCTGCCTCACATATTTTTTTGTGAATGTGTCCCTACCTGCCAAGCTGCCCTGTGATGAAAGCCATGCATGACAAAAAGCATCAGAGAACAACCAATACATACTTGAAAAGTGTTTGTTTTCCAAACCCCATTCTTATGACTTCTTCAGACTTACCTAACTCACTATTGGCAGCAAATCTCCAGTGATTTGTGGAACAGATCAGTTATCTTGTAAGAATTAACCATCCTCGTCACCATCTCCACAGTAACTTCTTCCCATACAGACCTGCAGCTCACATTTTGTATATGAGTACATACCAAATGCAAAAAAATTATTTCATGCAGATCATAAAACAAAACCACTAACTAATAACAGCAGAAGAAACTCACAGATAAGAAAACAGAGTGAGTTGCCAGCAAACTGCTTCTTAAAATGAAACCCCCCAAACTCAAACCTTTCCATCTCTGACCTTTCAGTTTTGACCTTCAAATGAGACTTTAAAAAGACTTCTAGAAAGTGAGATTTGACCTTCAAATGAGACTTTAAAAAGACTTCTAGAAAGTGAGTACTATACACCAAATAGAACACTGGTCTTACGACTCTTACAGTCCTCCAGAGCACTGCTTACTTCTCTGTTCAAAGTTGGCCAATAACACTCACCCTGTCAGCATGTTCCTCTGCCCTGCAGGTAACGACCATGCTTTTATCCTGTCTGACTGACATTTTAATGTTACATTCAAAGCAACTGCTCTTCAGTCATGCTTTGCTTTCATCAGGTCTGAGAAATGCCTTGTTTGATCAAGAAGTCACATGAAAAAATAGACAATATACGACTATACTATCAGCTAATGCACCTGTACCTACCATCATAGTCAAAATGATATTTAGGAAGAGAAACAGTAAAATTCTCTCAGCTATCAAACAGAAAACACATCTGTCAATTGTTTTAACCACAAGATGAAAGCATGACTGCAAGGAAGAATCTGTACATCCCTGACACAGAATACAATCCTCTGCCTATGAGATGGAAGCAATCCTAAAGACGACTAAATCAGTCTACAATAAGGATTAAAAAGCAACAAAAGAGTCTCCCAAAAGTTTCCTTTTAGTGTAGCAGGCCTTGTTTCTTAAGGTAAAATTTTTAGGTTAGAAGAATCAACAACCTAACAGAGCTGGTCACAGGTCTTTTACTGGAAGAATCAAATGAAAGTAAGAGTAGGGACTGAACACACCTAACAACAGAACAAAGGATTTGTAAGTATAGTTTTTAACAGCTGGAGTCTGACTTCTCACATGATTTGAACATTTAGGTACAATCCCAGCCTCAACTTGTCTTTTGTCTAAACCAGCATACTAACAAATGGAAAGTACAGGGTTGTAGTGTGATGCTTCAATAAAAAGCATGTCAAGACTAGAAACTTAATGCAATTATTATAACAAAAATATTCTTGAAAGAGAAGTGTAGGTTTTAATAGACTGGTTACTTTTTGGAGATATAAATCATATACCAAAAAGCAGCAAAGATACACAGCCACCTAAAAGGTGTTCTTAATTATATCTTAATGTGAAGTGAATTTTGTTACTAAACACTGTTCTTACCACACAATTATTTTCACATCAATGATGTATTAACATTTTTTGCAAAGTAGGCTAGGTGAACAAGGTGCAAAGCAATAAAAAGCTACGTATACAACATCTGTTTTGTAAGGAAAGATTAAGTTGGGGAGCCTGGAGGCATCTCAGAGCTGGAGAGGCCTTGCTCAGTACTATGTGCCACATCAGTTGTAGGCAGTGAGAAGGGTACTCCCTGCAGCCCAAGTGATGCTGTCTGGCCCAGTATAGGTAAGGTGGTCACTTCTCTGTCACTATTGAATTACCATGGCCTTCCACCCTTTTGTAGTTAAATGCTTGACCTACTCTTTGTCTATTGCATTTTTAAATATCATGCTATATTGATGATGCAAAAATTACATTTCTGCCACTAACCTTTGCTAATTCAATCCATAGTTCAGTCTTTGAAAGCCACTCTTGGATGTCCACCCATCATCTTATAGATGAAATGACTTAGATATGGCTTCTTCTCTTTTTATGTAAATTCTACTCCCTACTTTATTCTTTGCACTGTTATTGTCAATCTCATTGTTCAAATTCTCAAACATGGAATCATCCTTTAGATCTGTTTTTCATGTAATGCAATCATCTTTGCTATTTTTTTTTCCTCTTTCTACATAGATGCATTTTAGAGAGGACTTCATTCTTTAATATTCTGTCCAGCTTCCCTCTAGGAACAGGTAATATCATGAATTGTTTAATGTCACCTTTGCCTCAACTCTTTAGTGTTTGTTTTGTTTACTTTTTTTAAATTGTAGGTTTGTATTTTAAAAAACAAACCAACTTCACAAAAAACAGCACAACCCAATTTTTAGTATCTGAACTAATTCATGTTTCTACTTACTATGCTTTATAATGGAACTCATTTTTGTCCTTCCAGTAGCATTTTCAAACAGTCTACCTTGTTGCACATCAAGGATGCTAAATCAAGGACTCAGAACATTGCCCTGATTATAACCACTAGTTCAGTCTTAACTCTGCCTTCCTTCTTACGTAAATAATGTAGTGATATGCCTGTAAAAGTTCTTTCAACTGCTTCAGCAATCTAAAATGTACTGCCTACTACCCCAATCCCCACATTCTGTTACACAGCATCATCTTCACTCTATAACTACACTTACTTCTCACTAGAGCATGCACTTTCACTGTTTGAGCTGAGGGAGTAATAAGTAAATTCAATCAGATCTTATCTTGATAGACTGAGGGGAATAAAACCCAATACTTCATATTTTACAGACAACAAAGAAACTTAACAATACCAGACTTCCTAGAATCCAGACTCTACAGAGACTGGTCTGCCTTACTGCCCCATTCCCACTACCCATCTGTTCAGTTTCCCCTTTGCTAAATCTCTTTACCAACCCTGCAGCTACCACCTCAGCAAGTGATTTTATCCTTCTATCTCCCACTCTGAGTTTGTCCCACTTCTATCTCCTGTATCTAAGACACTTCATTGAAAATGCCTGTACTTTCCATTTTATCTGCACTGAAGCAAAATTCAGCCCTAGGCTGACTCCTGGCACAGAGAATTTCAGAGCAAGGAGTTATGTTTTGACACTTGTGAACAACTGGAAACAGGCTTGTAAAGAAAAAGATTGAGTAACCTGATCTATCAGCACAGCCTCTGGAGCTACCTGGACACTGTAAGCATTTGCAGCTTCAGAAACCCATTAACTTTTTATATTACTCCATACGAGTGCTGGAGCTCAACTGGTTCACCAGTTCCTAAAAGCGTGCAAGTCTGTGTGCATGTTGATACACACAAAAAAATTTTACAACTTACCTGTCTTCTGCCTGATTTGAATAATTATTGGCAAAAACAGTCAAGTGTTTTACCATCTAGTATCAGAACACTATTTTTTAACCATGGAGGTACTACAAGTGCATCGCATTCCCATTTCTGTTGCATGTTACATAAAGCAAAATAATTAAATCACCAGTAATCAGCAGATGAGGATACAATATTTTCACAGGCTAACTTCAGTGAAACATAGTTTTGTGGGAAAATACTTCTTTACAGTGGAGAGGTGCAAACAGGTGAATATTTCAAGATGCAGTGAGAGTAGTCCGCATAGACCCATCATTTAATGTCTGCCAAGACACAACCTAAGTGGTTGTAACACTCTTTCACAAATGCCCAAAGAGCACTGTAAGTACAGTGATTTAAATGTTCACAACACTGACTGAGTTACCTTATTTAATTAGCTGATAACACAACTAATGCTAAGAGCTGTTTTACAAAACAATCTCACAGTATCACCAAGGTTGGAAGAGACCTCACAGATCAAGTCCAACCCTTTACCACTGTATAGGGTTAACACTCCTGGGGGAGTAACCCTGAACCTGACCCTAGAGGTCTTGGCCCCTCCCCAGGGGTGGGCCACACTCCAGGTGATGGTTAGCCCACTCCCCCCACTTCCTGTGGTATAAAAGAGGAGCACTTCCTGCTCCTCATCCTCTTTTGCCTTGGCTCCCTCTTGACCCACACACTCATACTGCATACCAGCACACCACATGGCAGCCACGAGGCAGAGACACCATCACATTGCTCGGGTTGTATCCATCCCTTTTTTGTATTTTGCTGTTTTCCCTTCCTTATCCCTTGTAAACTACCCTTCCTCCAATACCTTTTCTAAGTTATTGTTAAACTTTTCCTTTTTTACTTCCAAATCGAGTGAGATTGATTTATTTGGGTGTCCCTACCTTTCTCTCTCTCCCTGTCTTTTGGGAAAAAGGAGGGGGAAGAGGGGAGGGCACTCTATAAATTCTATAAATTGTCATTGGGTCTATTAAATTTATTAGAGTCTCTGGGAACCTGCATTTTAACCCAAAACAACCACAGAGCTCAAGTCTAGACCATGGCACCAAGTGCCACATCCAATCTTGCCTTGAACTGCCCCAGGGACGGCGACTCCACCACCTCCCCGGGCAGCCCATTCCAGTGTCCAATGACTCTCTCAGTGAAGAACTTTCTCCTCACCTCCAGCCTAAATTTCCCCTGGCGCAGCCTGAGGCTGTGTCCTCTCGTTCTGGTGCTGGCCACCTGAGAGAAGAGAGCAACCTCCCCCTGGCCACAACCACCCCTCAGGCAGTTGTAGACAGCAATAAGGTCACCCCTGAGCCTCCTCTTCTCCAGGCTAAACAATCCCAGCTCCCTCAGCCTCTCCTCGTAGGGCTTGTGCTCGAGACCTCTCACCAGCCTCGTCACCCTTCTCTGGACACGCTCAAGCATCTCAGTGTCCTTCCTAAACTGGGGGGCCCAGAACTGAACACAGTACTCAAGGTGTGGTCTAACCAGTGCAGAGTACAGGGGCAGAATGACCTCCCTGATCCTGCTGACCACACCATTCCTGATGCAGGCCAGGATGCCATTGGCTCTCTTGGCCACCTGGGCACACTGCTGGCTCATGTTCAGGCAGGTATCAATCAGCACCCCCAGATCCCTCTCTGTCTGGCTGCTCTCCAGCCACTCCGACCCCAGCCTGTATCTCTGCATGGGGTTGTTGTGGCCAAAGTGCAGCACCCTGCACTTGGAGCTATTGAACCCCATCCCATTGGACTCTGCCCATCTGTCCAGGTGGTCAAGGTCCCGCTGCAGAGCCCTTCTGCCTTCCAACTCAGTCACATCTGCCCCCAGCTTAGTGTCATCTGCAAACTTGCTGATGACTGACTCCATGCCCTCATCCAGATCATCTATGAAGATGTTAAAGAGGATGGGGCCCAGCACAGATCCCTGAGGGACACCACTAGTGACTGGCCGCCAGCTGGATGTGGCACCATTCACCACCACTCTCTGGGTCCGGCCCTCCAGCCAGTTCCTAACCCAGCACAGAGTGTTGCCATCCAAGCCATGGGCTGACAGCTTAGCCAGCAGTTTGCTGTGGGGGACAGTGTCAAAGGCCTTGCTGAAGTCCAGATAGACCACATCCACAGGCCTCCCCACATCCACCAAGCAGGTCACCTGATCATAGAAGGAGATCAGGTTGGAGAGGCAGGATCTACCCTTCCTAAACCCATGCTGGCTGGACCCGAGCTCTTTGCCATCCCTCAGGTGTGCTCTTATCACCCCCAAGATAACCTGTTCCATCAGTTTCCCTGGCACTGAGGTCAGGCTGACGGGTCTGTAGTTCCCAGGTTCCTCCATCCGACCCTTCTTGTGGATGGGGACCACGTTTTTATGACAAAACAAAGCAAGTTCAGGAAAGGCTGTGGCTTTTAGAAACACTCACTTGCCTTCACTGTTTCCTGGACTGCTGTTGTGCACACAGACCCACGATTGCTGCAAAAACAGCAATGACAAAGAGGTAGCTTCAATGTGCTTCCTTGATCCAGCAAGTAAGTTTATTTGTAAAATGCAGGATGCTGAAAAGAAGCATGACTCTTGCCTCTGAGGAAAGTGTCTGTTTCAGGACATGAAAAGCAGGCTGCAGTCCCTGGAGTTTTGAAAAATGAAGGCTCCCAAAAAGGAGTCCAAAATGCATCTTCTGCAATACCTAATATGCAATGGCTTACCACTGCCACAGGGTGTCACAAGTTTAATAATATTTAACAGAATACAAGATGTTGCAAGTGATGACCAGGAGAGTCCAATTACAGTTTAACACAGGCTATTACCCTTAGTAAACTCATCAACTGCAGCTGTGAAATTTGTAACAAATTTCAATGATGACAGCAATTACTAGCAGGACTGAGAGGCAGGGAAATTACGGCTTTTCACACTATGTATCCACTTGAATTAGTTACTTCTACCAAAACATTTTAAATGTCTTGCTCATAAGTGAGCTTTTGCTGCTACTGAGTCTGGCAAATATTGCCATTAAAAAGACATGCGTCTTCAAAATAACCATTCCTTACTTTTAAAGATCAAAAGTAAATAAACAACAAATCACCAACACTTTATTGGAATAGATAAATTTCTTTTGGGACACTGAAGCATAAAAACAGCTGTAGGAGTGGTGGTGAAATGTATCATTGTATTATCTGAAAAATTAATTTGATTCTTGTGAACTTCAAATTACTTGAGTTTCTTATGAGCATACGTCCAGCCTCATGCCAACCCCAAACCCCACTTCTCCAAACAATTCAACAGGACAATCTTTCCCTGTTGAGCCCCACATCAAGAACTCTAATGCCTGTGTGCAATCACAGCTCCCTAATTTTTCTTTTAGGAAAGGATCTGAATGCCAAAGAGGTTGAAAACTGATATTAAATGCTTCTGTTTTCACTCAACAACTTATTTTGTACTTAGCTCTGTAAATACTGATGTTTGATGATGATAATTTAGTTGAGTAGTGTTGAGAGCAGCAGTTTATAGGAATACCACACACTTAGCCAAGTTTCCATTTCTCCTTTTTAATACTACAAAGGCTGCCTACTGCTACAGATTGTGAAGAAAATGTAAGGCATCAAAGTGAAATGTCCTTAACTCTGCATTTCTAACCTAACAGACCAAGTGTTTATTAGAGTCAGGAACACAGGTAAGAGTTCTCAGCAGATCACATGAGATTAGGATATTTAGACCATGCAAAACTTGTTAAGTCTTTCCATTTGACAGAACCCTTACATCTGTGCTCAGCTTTATGGACATACTTCTGCTCATCTTAATCAGAATTTAGGCAAAGAGAAATTAAGCACAATTTAAAGATCTCCTTTTCAAGACAGTCTTTTAGACTGCTTTCTTAGTAGAGTTGTTTTACCACATTTGAAAATTAAGTACAAAAATAATGTGTTCTGTACACACACACAGAATGTTCTCTCTAAATGACACGATCCAGAGAAATTCCTGGGCCATTTTTGCATTTTCCCCATATTCTGCATTCCAAGGTTAGGTCAGGGAGCATGATTTCTCAACTAAACTTTCTGCTTTTTTATACTTGATTTTCAAAGTAACTGAAGGACATTCTTCTTTTGTTCCACCTGCCTTCTCCTACTTGTAGCTAATTCATCTCCGCTCATTCTTTTCTCTTTAGTAAGCCAATTGAAGCTTGTATTAATTAGAAAACTCAGATGAAATCAGTGCATTTGTCCTGATTACAGATCAGAGACTCTATTTATTTTTTATTAATGTATAAAAATATTACAAGCTTGACTCATTTTCAAGTAGTACTCTGATATTACTAAGCACCAGCTTTAGCTACAACAAACATTTGGACAAGCAGTGATGCTTTTATTTTTATATATATATACACACATACATAGATGTACACTATTAGGAGTAGATTTTAAAATTGCATTAGTAATCTTAAAATATGAACACATGGTAAATTAATAATGGGCTTCAAAATAAACACCATAAGCTACTGTTTGAACTCAGGAAGGGTGGGGTTTTTTTGCTCACATATTCCATATACTATTCAATTACTTCTAAATCACAAACTTGTTTCTTCATTAATGTCAAAAAATATGGCAGTAAGAAATTGTGAGATTTTTCATAGCAACTTGCCACAGGTTTTTGTTGCTCTGTGAGACCTTTCTGCTGATGAGGCAAGCTATTTCAATTTGCAAAATTACATCTGGTGTAGTTTTGATCAAAGCATTGGTATCACCAGACCTATGCCACTAAGGTTGTCTTAAAAAACACATAAGAGTTTTATTTTTAAAAATAGATTTATGACAAGTATTGCACATTCCTGGAACAAGAAAAAAACACTTGATACCAAGCAGTAAAAAACACTTCTACCCGTCACCACCAGGACTAAGAAAAGTAACACAATGAAAAGCTCCCTTAAAGCTGAGAACACATACCAAAGCCTCGTGAAATGCAGACAAACGTCACATCTCTATTGTTAGAGGTGCTGGATCTGTCTTTTTTGGTTTAGGTCCATGGGGCAGTTGGAAAATCATGACAGGAAAACACTGTAAAAAACTTGTTTGCAGCATGGTCAGAAGGGAACAGATTCTCTCTTCCTGAACAATAAATCCTCTCTTCTCCCAAATCATAACCCTAATCAAAATATTGGACTGACAGCTTTCACAAAGAAGGAAGAACAGATGCACAGTAATGAATTTCTAATCTCCTAGGAAGCACAACACTACCGAAGAAGGCCAGAAATAGAAAGTCAGGCCATCAAGGTATCACCAGAGATGGTTACTGTTCACATTTACAAAAGTATTTCACCAGATTCTGTAAAGAACTGAAGTTAATAGAATGGTCTATTAAAAGTAACTACATGAGAAACAGTTTAGTGACTTGCATGACTAGTATAAAATGATAATTTGGGGAAGCATACTTTTCTTCTCTCAAATTCAGGCTTCCCAGGGAAAGTTCATTTCCTATGATGTTTCTAAAATTGTCTCAATTATGAGGCTCTAATTCTTCACATTCACTGAAAACCTTCCATAAGCTGAGCCACCTCCAGAAAGACACAGAAGGCATATATTGGCCTTTTATTATTTCCTTTTCTGAGAACTGACACTTTTCCATGAAGCTGAGAATGCAATTACACTGTCATTTTCTAATTAACATTATGGCATCTAAAGCTCTTAATAATCAAGCTGATGCAGGAATGCTCAGAGAGAGGAAATAATTGCAACTGCTACAGCACATGATAAACAGTAACATGATCATAAGTTCGTACTTCAAATCAGCAGAAAAGCTTTGGCATTCACTTAAAAAGAAAGTATAACAAATTGAAAAGCCTTATTACTCCATTAGTTCATCTAAACAAAATATGTTAAATTAAGATTGTGTATTAACTGTTCTCCTGATTTCAACGTTTATTTAAACTGGAACAACATCCATGAACCAACACAAATAATGCTGTAATTGTTTACATGACATTTCATTAGAGAAAGCCAAGGTATTAACAGTCTTTTGTGACAGTAAGGATTTAATGCAGCTCCTTTTAAGAACTACTTTTAAAAAATAAAATAGAAGCATAAATAAGAAATCCCTCACAAATAATCCACTGAAGTGATTTCAGCTCCCCACCCCAAAGCATTCTTGCTCTCGAGTCAGACAGCATTTTACATGGAAGACACAGAGATTCCCTTTGAGTAAAAAGGAAAGAATGCCAATAATTAGCCACCCAGGAGGCATTTGTTTCACAATATTTTTGTTACTCCATGGCTTCCATTGTAATAGGATTTGTGAAGACTTACAAGCAGGCTAGGAATATAGCTTCTAATTCAACAGTGCTGGCTTGCCTCATTTGTTTGTTGGAAATCAAGTTTGTTATGTTTTCCTCGACACATTGAATGGCCACAGAGAAGCCAGGATTTTATTTGTGGTGCACCCCTAGATATCTGAACTAAACCCAATAGCAATTATATAATGCCCTTCTTACTTCTGTTTAAAGGGACAAAATACATTACTGCTTTAAAAATCTGAATATCATTCTCATGGCCTGCTTACTAAACACAGATACAAGCAACTCAGTAACAATGCTAATCCTGAATGCCGGTTCTGAAAAGACCTAAATACCATAACCTCAGCTGCAAACATCTCATGAGAGAACTCAGCAGAGATCCATCCAAAGATGCTAGGAAACAGAAATTAGAGAACTACAAGAACAGGTGAAATGACAGAGATGAAAAGTTTTCTTTGAGGAACAACAAAAAAATTCTTATAATCAAAACAAAGAAAGAAGGTTCTCACAAAGGACTATTATCAGTACATTTTTACTGTTTCACAGTCAGGAAACAGAAAACACTGACATCAAAGCATGAGAAAGGTGTGTTACAGCCTACTGAAAAAGCACTGTACCACTTTCATACAGAAGTTTGCTTCTAAGACAGGCCAGAATTGTTAATTAAACTAAGAAAATCTAGCCCTTTTGTTAATGTTCTCAACAGGAAAGGCAGAGATGGTAAGACAAACACACTGATCTACCCTCAATTAAGTAGGCACTTCCTCCATGGCAAGCCTACTACTGGGACAATGAGGAAATACCATGGGAAATACCTTGCCTCTTTTCTCACCAGGTTTCAATGTGGAAACATCAATGGATATATACATATACACATTTAAGGTTATTGATTTTGTTGAATTGTGAAACACTTCAGTATAAGAATGTTATGAAATCAATTACATCTTGGGTTTACCCAATTTCATTTCAGATCTCTAGTTTTAATTAAAAAAGCTTGAAAACTGCAACACTCTCTGGAAAAATCCTTCACATAACCAAAAATTTTCAATTCTCCATTCTCATTCAAGAGTTTCAAAAATATTCATCTGCCCCAGAACAAATATATATATTTGAAATCAGTACAGTTAAGAAAAACTAAACTATATTTCAACTGTAAAACTCCATACATACCTAGAACTTTTAGGGGAACAAAAGCATCCTTACTCAACTTCTATTGCACTTTCCCCTACCACAATCTATGATAACTTAACACATTAAATTATTCTAACAAAAAATTAATTTAAGCAGTAGACCTTAAATTTTACTCATCATTTCAGCTATCTGAAACTGAGTTGCTACTAAGTCACGATTAGTAAGCCAACCATAATTTTGCAGCTCCTGCTGGTTTCCTTAGTACATACCTTTGTTCTTAGGCCTAAACCAATTAAAGCTTCCCTGGGAAAGAATAGCTCTGTCATCTATTTGGTATGATGACCTAAGCAGCTCTGATTTATACTAATCATGATCTTTTGGAAGGAACTGACCTGTGATCTGAAAGTACCATTTAGAACAAAAGTTGGCATCATTTGAAACAAAAGTGCTTTAAAAAACACAAATCTGTCTTATATCACTTCCAGATGACTTTTTGATAAAGATTCCATACATTTTTGATAAAGATGTTACTACACTTTAAGCAAAGGCAAGGCTTTGACAACCATCAAACTAACGAATCAAAACCCCCAGACCATCAAAAAGAAAGAACTTCAGAACTGAGACTCCCGGGACAGAACAAGTAGAAATAAATATTCTCCTATCTATAAAGCTACTGCAATTATAGTTAAATTTGAAAAAAAGTATAATATATCCGTTATTCTGGTTTTAATCTACATATACTTCTTCCAGTCATGACCCAAAAAAAATCTTTGTAACCACACACCTAGATTAACACTAAATATAAGAACCTCAACCAACCAAAAAACCCCAATCCAATCCGAACTCAAAAAACCACAAACATTAACAGAGGTTTCACAGCAAAGCTACATTTGTTCACACAGCCAGTCATATTCTCTCTTCATCTTGAGGCATCTTTCCAATTCTTAACAAGTAGCAGCACCTCCACAGTGTAAGAGGACAATGGAAAAAATATTTTTAATAAAGTATACTACTATCATGCTGCTCATGTACAAATCTAGGAAAAAAATATAGAAATTTACAGCTGTCAAATACCAATATTTCAGATGTATATACTAGCAATGTGCTGGAACGTGTCCAGAGAAGGGCGACAAAGCTGGTGAGGGGCCTGGAACACAAACCCTATGAGGAGAGGCTGAGGGAGCTGGGGTTGTTTAGCCTGCAGAAGAGTAAGCTCAGGGGGGACCTCATTGCTGTCTACAACTACCTGAAGGGAGGTTGTAGCCAGGTGGGGGTTGGTCTCTTCTCCCAGGCAACCAGCACAGAACAAGGGGACACAGTCTCAAGTTGTGTTGGGGGAAGTCTAGGCTGGATGATAGGAGGAAGTTCTTCCCAGAGAGAGTGATTGGCATTGGAATGGGCTGCCCAGGGAGGTGGTGGAGTCACTGTCCCTGCAGGTGTTCAAGAAAAGACTGGATGGGGCACTTAGTGCCATGGTTTAGTTGACTGGCTAGGGCTGGGTGCTAGGTTGGCCTGGATGATATTGGAGGTCTCTTCCAACCTGGTTGATTCTATGATTCTAAGTCATACTGAAGTGTGCTTCTAAATTCTCCCTTCGCTCTCTCATTTTTTGAGGGAAAATAATTCTTAATTAAAAATTATTAATTTTATAAGGATCCACTCAAAGACAAGTAAAAAAAAACCAAAATGATGGGTTTTGTATTTCATTCCCCTGAAATAGTCAGAAAACTGAAAAAAAAACAAACAAAAACTTTTCTTCCCCACAACATAATGAATCCAGGCAACTAATAGGTAAATCAGTAAGTCTACTCTACAGTAAGAGTACTTCAAAATTCCAAAGAAATTAATAGTCATTTCTCCAAAGTCATACAGACTTGCTGGGTACACTTTCATGGCTATAGTTTCTAGGCTTAAGAAAATATCAAATTGATTTTGTTAACTAAACATGAGCTGTCACCTGGTGCGAAGTGTACAGTGCTTGCAGTTCCAGAGTTGTGATTATTTTTGAAAAGCACCAGTTCATCAGCAACAGAAACAACTGTAAGCAGATATTTGAGGCAAATAAACAGATTTAAACAAGTGTCCCTGGGAAAGCTTAACTCACAATGTCAGGAGGAGAAAAGACAACGAGTTGAGCCATTTGGAGGATAACTGTGCCACTTGACTTATGAGAGAATTACAGGTCACATCCTTTTATTCCACCATAGACAGAAAATGCAGCTTAAAAGCTACTGATAAAATTAAAAAGCAGATTTCAGTGGGAGGAAAATGAAAAGCCTCTAAGTAACTGATCAGCAAGAATCACACTTACAGAACTCTTTTAGAGATCAGCACTTTCTAATTTCTGAGAACATGTAAGAAACAGTTACCCGTGTGACATTTAGCAATAAGGACAAACCCAGTAACTATCACCATATAGTTAAAGACAGTAGTTTTATGGGTAAGATAGAAAAAAAGTGCATCTTTGGCATTTGTTGAACACAGCATACAGGGTATTCTAAATTTTTCTTACTCTTTTAAGGATGCAGAAAGACTGTGATGATGTGGAAAACTAGCTTTAAAACCTGTTTAGAGGCACCTGCTTTCATAACTACTAAATCACTGGACCATTGCTGAATTTCTATTGAAAGTTCTACTCTTATCACATCCCACAAGGGTTTGGAATTCTACTGAATCCCATCTAATCTTGACAGAAGAGCTGAAGTTACTTCAGTAACATTCTATTAATATACTATGACTTCTCACTTAAATCTTCTTAAAATATTTTAAAGTACTGCCAGCTTGGGCAGAAGTTGAAATAATACTGTTTGTGGATTTGCTTTTTAATTACATAATATCCTACATAGGCTTCCAGAAATTTTAGACAACCTTTTTAGCTTACCAAAATGTGACCTCTGAAATGAAATACTTACATAACTGGTTTTATAATAAGATTACTCCTTTAACAGCAGAAGTAGCTACCAGACTTACCAAATCCTTTTTCCAGCTCCTGAGAGGGGTATGACATCAGGAGGAAAAGTGGCAGTGTCAGGAGTGATACTGAGGCAGGAGAAAGGAATCCCTCACAAACCCACAGAAGGAAAAACTGCAGCCCCCCAGCCCAAATAGAAAGCAAATAACTGAATTATCAGAGAGCACTTTTCCTACCAGGGAGTTTGCCCTTCAAGACATAATTCCTGAAAAAGGCTTCACGAACCAGAAAGACAACTGGAAAGAAAGGGGTAGATTTATGCATGGCTGTACAAGGATGTGCCAGAAGGATACCTAGAGGAGGCTGGAAGGCCACCTCATGCCATCATAGAATGGTTTAGGTTGGAAGTGACCCCAGAGACCATCCAGTTCAAACTCCCTGCCATCCAGCACAAGCATTGACCATGCTGCAGCTTTCACAAAAATCATTTGAGAATTTACAAACATGTCAAATTCAAATTTCAAATTAAAAAGCAGACATTGAAAACTAAGCAAAAATATATTTAGGTCAAGGTAAAAGGAATAATACTAATTTTAATTTTCTTTCATGTGTTTTCATGTATAAGAGAAATATAAGCTTTGGCCAGTGGCTTTGTACTGCTGGAGCACTCAATTCTTGCACTGTATACCACGGATTTGCAACCTTAAACACGTAACAGCTAACTGAAAGGTGCTTTGTGAGGATATTTCACATCCCACCAAAAGAGAGCTTTCCACCAGATGGATCTGCAGTTTAGCCACAACAACCCCAAGCAGCACTACAGGCTGGTGACAGAGTGGCTGGAGAGCAGCCAGGAAGAAAGGAACCTGGGGGTACTGGTAGATAGTAGGCTGAAGATGAGGCAGCAGTGTGCCCAGGTGGCCAAGAGAGCCAATGGCATCCTGGCCTGTATGAGGAACAGCGTGGCCAGTAGGACAAGGGAGGTTATTCTTCCCCTGTACTCAGCACTGGTCAGGCCACACCTTGAGTACTGCGTCCAGGTTCTGGGCCCCTCAATTCAAGAGAGATGTTGAGGTGCTGGAATGTGTCCAGAGAAGGGCAACAAAGCTGGTAAGGGGCCTGGAACACAAACCCTATGAGGAGAGACTGAAGGAGTTGGGGTTGTTTAGTCTGGAGAAGAGGAGGTTCAGGGGTGACCTCATTGCTGTCTACAACTACCTGAAGGGAGGTTGTAGCCACGTGGGTGTTGGTCTCTTCTCCCAGGCAACCAGCAACAGAACAAGGGGACACAGTCTCAATTTGTGTCGGGGGAAGTCTAGGCTGGATGTTAGGAGGAAATTCTTCACAGAGAACCATCCCTGGAGGTGTTCAAGAAAAGACTGGATGAGGCACTTAGTGCCATGGTCTAGTTGACTGGATAGGTCTGGGTGATAGGTTGGACTGGATGATCTTGGAGGGCTCTTCCAACCTGGTTGATTCTATGATTAAAACCACATATCAGTACCAAACCTTGTCATAAATTCATAAAGGCATAGAGAACTGAGTATGCCTAAATAGTAATTATACCTAAACAGGAAAGTTTTAAAATTGATGGATAGTCATTAGTAAAATCTGCAGTTTTCCCTGAATCAATAGACTTTTTCGTGTTTTTTGTGACACAGAAGGCAGAAGACTTTTCTGAACTCTTTTCTGCCATGCACTGTGATAGATGTAATAGGTTTCTGCACTGAAAATTTGATGTTTCATGCAGAGGTACCATAAAACAAAGACAAGAATCAATTAAATTAAATTATTGAATTAATGGCAATTTGTTCAACAACAGTTTAAAATATGAATGAGATGGCCAATTATGCAGCTGCTAAACAGAACAACTCATTAAATAATTTAATTGGAGTATTTTCTAGTTTTGATGTAATTTACTTGTATGACATATAAGTTTGATTTACATTCAAAGCAGAAACTAGTTTTATGAGTGAGTTGCACTTTTCTAAAATGATTACTTTGTTTATAGCTGTGAGTATTTTATAAACACTCAGCTTATGATTATTTTCAAGTATTGGGAAGGGCAAATCTACCACAGCACTCACATGAGAAAGCATCAATGTGCATGCTGCTTTCAAACACTTACTGAAAAAAAGAAAAGCAAACCAACTTAGAGAGGTTTTAAGTGGGATGTGCCCATACTGCAATTCTATTATACAGGGACAAGAAAACATAAGACAGCCTCTCATTCATGCAGGACAAATAGCTGTGCCAAGAGCACAAATTACACCTAATTACAGGGTATAACTCTGTCATCTTTCTTTTTATAACCTAGGCATTTGCACACTTTGATTTTTTACTTCCATTTGGGTTTATTAACATCAAAGCTTTGTCATCACTTATCCATTCCTACAGACTTTTTTTACCTGAGGCAATAAATAAAAACTTCTCTGCATTTCAGCTTCTCAGATGCAAGGAACATTTAGTCTACATTGTTTCTATGATGTTTCATGCTTATTAAACTTTCCTGTGTTGTTGTAAAGTTTATTGCCCTTGGCATACCAATCTTAAATGTACTATAATTAAACCTACTCTCATTACATATAAATACATTAGCACTATCCTATGATCAATTTTATTCTTACTGTTAAGGCTATTTTTCATGTAACTACACTGTCTTGCATAAAAGTATAATGGTCAATTTAGTCTAATGCATTGTTTAGCTTTTTGTCAAACGTAAAATGGCAATGAATTTTTAATTAAGCTATGCAAAGCTTCTTCTATATATTCATGTTATAGCACAGATGACCATACTTGAAGAAAGAGAGAAAGTAAAGTTAGTGTTAGGAGGCTTAAATAATCTTAACAGTCACTTTGACTATATGTCTCTCAAATCCAGATCAGAGAAAGGACAGGGACAGACTTCTGCCTGAAAGCTATGACTATACAAGCACAAGTATAATGTCCAGGACCAAATTTACGATATCAACTCCTAGAATTCAAATTCCTACCTCTTTTTTCCCCCTACCCTTCCTTCCAAAGAAGAAAAGGTTTCCTCACTTTCTTTCTCAAAAGGAGGTGAGTTCAAGCAGGGGCACATTTAAAATTTAACTGCTTGTATTATCTTGCCTCAATTTGAATGCTTCTGTAGCAGGCAGCTATTCAGCCAGAAACTTTTAGAAAAAGACATGTTAGGGAACCAAAATAATTTAAAAAAAGTAAATAAATGCATTTCCACCTTATTCTCAAAAGTGGGAAAAACTATAGCTACACATCTTTAACCTGCTCTTCAAAGCCTAGCCATGACAAAAAGTTGTGATTTTTTTTCCCTCTCACAGAATCTTAATACCTCATTAATCTGACATTTAGAAAGGTCTCTTTAATACCTCCTTTTATACTTTCTGGGTTGAATTTGGACCCTTTTCATTTATTGTGGTCAAAACAAGAGATTATTCCTTCACTTATTCTCAACAGCCTTTTAGATATTAGAAAACCACACTCTGTTTTCTATTCTGCAAGCTAAACAAACAAAAATGGTTTACTCTTCCTCCAAGGGATGCTTTCTATGCTTCTGATCACCTGTGAAGCCTTTGTTCATCTTCAAAGGGGTCCAAGTCTTCCCTGAAATACGACTCCCTACATGGGATACAGTGTTCCAGCAGAGTCTGACAATGCTGAATTAAAAATAAAGTTTACTTTGCTCATTTTACTAGCTACACTTCTATCTGTACATCTCAGTGGAAGGACTACTTTTTGATACAATATAGTGCTATTAAAAAAAAATCCTTTTCTGAAGGGCTGCTATAATAAATGTTGTGTCTTCTCATCTCCTAGGAATTTTACTTAGTGGTTTGCAGAGTATTTTTCCAGTTTTGCAAAATCATTCTGAAATGTAATCTTGTTCTCCAGCACAGTCCTTCCCAAGTCTTGTGTCATCTGCAGAATGATTACAGTTATTCTTTATTTTATCGTTCAGTTCACTAGGTGGAAAAAAAAAGACTCCTGGCAGGTCTCTAAAGAAGCCCTGCTCAATATAACTTTTTATTCTGAGAGCAATTAATTGACAGTCAATTGACAGCAATAATAATCCAATCAGTATTGCACTTTCTCAATAAGCCAATGCTGGCAATCATTTGCTTCTTCATTACCTTGCACATGAATAAAAACAGTTTGCTAAATTTTTTGTTTGTTTGAATGTCACTATTAAAATTACTGCACTTTTTTTCATCAGCTCTTCTTCTCATTTTGACAATTGGTACATTTATGCTTTCCAGTCCTCCAGGATTTAATCTATCCTACACCATTTCTCAAAGATAAGGCTGTTATTAGACAACTCAAAAGATGATATGGTTAACTCAAGCAGTGAATGCTAGCAGCGCTTCTCTCAGATGAGTTAATATGGTTTTATCCTTCCTTCTCATATTTCCTACCTAGGCATCAACCAAAACCCCCAAATCAAACAAACAAACAAAACCAAGTAAACAACAAAAAAAAATCCAGCTCTGATGGTTTGGGTGTTACCCAATCCCCTCACACTTTGGAAAATCACCCAGACTAGATTTAGGAGCTCTGGAAATTGAATGAAGCTTTGTATTTACAGCTTAGCACAATATACGAGCAGGTGTTTACAATATCACAGTATCATCAGGGTTGGAAGAGACCTCACAGATCATCAAGTCCAACCCTTTACCACAGAGCTCAAGGCTAGACCACGGCACCAAGTGCCACATCCAACCTTGCCTTGAACAGCCCCAGGGATGGCGACTCCACCACCTCCCCAGGCAGCCCATTCCAGTGTCCAATGACTCTCTCAGTGAAGAACTTTCTCCTCACCTCGAGCCTAAATCTCCCCTGGCGCAGCCTGGGACTGTGTCCTCTTGTGTACAGCTATATACAAAAATATACAAGATAAAAGGTAATACAGAAACACAACTCCACTCCCAGAAACCTGAGTCCCCAGAAGGGGCTCTCAACCACCCTTCTACTTTCCTCCCACTCCCTCTACCTTACCCCAGATCTTGCCTTATGTTTAAAGTAGTTTTGAGGGTCGGCCAGAGGGGTTGGGAAGCAGGTGGATTAGTCACAAAGATGGCAGGTTAGGTTACAGAGAGAAGTGCAACCCAAAGCCCAGACAGCGACTGTCTTATCTATGTTTTTGTTCTTATACATCTCAGCAAGCCTATGAGTGAAGTAGACATCACCACTGTTTCCTTTTCACAGCCTGTAATCTAATTCTTCCAACCAAAACATTCCAGCTAGCTTCAAACTAGCACACCAGGAATTTGAAGCCAACACTTTTCCAAGGAGTAGCCTATCTGCCTCCATATCCCCAATAAAACCACTGTAAAAATGCTGCATTCCTCTGAAGTAGTATAAATATAGTAAGTTGCTTGTGTTTTGTCCTGTGTCTCACCTACATCTATATTCTTAATGGCTTTTTCACTTCAGTATCTTCTAAAAATCATGAACTGTTGAGGTAAGTCCAATAGGATTACAAGCACTTGCACCACTTTTCCCACTAATGACAGTGTTAGAGTACAATCAAGTGCAGAGGGTATCTGGATATAGACAATTCTGGTAGGAGCATATAGGGATCTGAACTTAGCTTCCACTTTGAAGGTACTAATGCATATAAAGACCTTCTGCCTTTTCTGTCATGTCTTACTCTACGTTTTTCATCTAAAACTGAGACAGAAAGTTTCACTTCAGTTTTAGCCAAATGTTTCATTTCAGCATTACAAATATAACACCAGCCTTTTCATTGTCTTCAGACAGGAAAATCTTCAACTACTTTTCATAAAGCTGAATTTGCTTGGCTTCTAGAATTTTTCTCTACCCCTTCTGACAGAACTTCTGCATGGTTAATCTCCTGCTTCAGTCTTCTGTGTTTGAAGTGCTTATATATTCCATTATGTTTGGAGGTCTTCCCTGATGTTTTTCCTTCTTGCTTGGTATTAAAAAAATTACAAACCATAATGAGTCAAAATTGAGGTTGAACAATTTGAGACTTGAATTATATAGCATACACAGAAGGGTTTTATATTTGAGGCCCCAGAGCACAAAGAAGCTTACAGGTTCCTAAAGATCTACATATCTTTGAGAATAGTTTTATTTTTTCTACCATTCTCTTTCTCTCTCTCCTCAGCCTTTTTTCATACACAAAAGGAAAATTCACTGTGTATCACCAGCACCTCTCTCTTTACCTGATCCAGCAGTTCTAGTTCTACTTTCTTGACTCTGTGTTTTGGCATATGGATAGTGGAGGTCTCTCTTTTGAACTGATACAGTGCCCTTTTATTAAGATCACAGACAGCCACTTCGCAAACAGATGTTTCAACTAAAGGAGGCTATTTTCCTTTCCTTTTTTCCACCGTTGATTACTGTTTTATCACCAGTGACATGTACTAATGTAGTAAAGTTTGCCTGAAGCTGTATGTGGAATACAGTTTGGCTGTGGGGAGAGCAATTGGCAGCTGATGAATGGTGAAAAGAAAAACAATTAGAAATGGTCACGTTTCTAACAAACAAAAAAAAAGATGAGAGTCTGTCCATAAGGTAAACCTTATCTACCCACTGCCTCTGTATTTCCTCTGTTTTTTGCCTTTGTGTCCTACTCTCACCTCTTTCTTTACAGCCACATTCTCACTTGTTTTATACCTTCATCTAGGGTACAAAGTCCAGGCAAAGGAATTTCTATCTCATTCTCTCAAATTTTCATCCTTGATTTTAGTTTATATTGGATCTTCTGTCCAGGAATCCAGAAGCAATTTCTAGGAGTCCTACAACTGCTTTCCAAAAAGTTAAAAATCCCCAAATCTTCCTGATTACCACCAAAGACTTTCTGATTTTGTTGCATATTTACCTTCCTACTCTTGAAGAAGAACGAAAAGTCACAAGAACATTTGACTCTAACTACTGTCCACAACTTGCACTAGACTTGCTTCATCACTTAAAAATTCAGCTTGTATCACCTGCCTCCGCAAAAGGTAACTAAAAGACTTCCACCTCACACACATAGTACAATATCTTTTTTTCCCATCTTGTGCCAGATACACTATTCTCAGTCTGCACAAACACTTCACCTTTCCAGTTTTAAGTTTTGGATAAGTTCACTTCTTCATCTCTCACTGAAAAGCTTCCTGGGCAGGACATGACATTTTGATTCAGGGCTTACTATAGGTGTATTGCTGAACATTATAAATTTGAGATTTGTCTGTAAGTGGAAATTAAACACGAAAAATCTTGACTAGGAATATGGATATCATGTTACCTCCACACATGACCTCATCAAACCACAAACACTTCAATTTTGGAACTTATTAAAAAAAGAATAAGAAAAAAAGGCAGCAGATAAGGTTCAAAAATGATTTACAAGAATGATTCATTCTTGTAAAATACATCTAGAAATGAATCTATTTCTTCTACCTAAAAAGATCAGAGAGCAATTTATTTTAGTGCTGTTCTTACCGAGAAAAAGTACTAAAGATTCTTTACATGGATATGTATGATCTACAGGCACAACAAAACTAAACAGCAAGAAGATGCAGGTTTCAGACTGGGGAGGGAGAATACACAAGAACAGAAAACAAGTGAACTGATGGTATCTGTAAGAGCAAAGACGATGGCTTTCTCAGGCTATACAAGAAACAAGTAATAAATGGCAAGGTGTTTGAGACAGCCATATATGCTTTGCTACACACACACACGGCACTAGAACCACACCAGGAAGCTGCCTCAAGCTGTGAACTACTTCACATGGGAGTATACCTCTCTCACTCTCACAAACAGTGCATGAAGGATTTTTTTCTTTCTCATAAGAATCACATTTTTGAGGTCTTAAATACAAGCAGGCACTCTGTGTGTCTGTACAGACACACAAGCTCGTTTATACAAAAGTGCTGTATAGGGTTGGACTTGATGATTTGTGAGGTCTCTTCCAACCCTGATGATACTGTGTGATGAACAGCTGTACACAGCATTCTGTTAATTGGTTAAAAAAAAGCAGCTTATGAAGTACATAGTGTTAAGAAGAGTTTTGTGTGTGGTTTTTTTCTCCATATGAGGGAAATTAAAAAAAATCTGATACGGAAATATATCTACTTGCCCTCTAACTACTCCTTGAAACAAAGCAGTAAAATTCTATTAGAAAATTTTTAAAAAGTAGGATACAGTACAGAAACATTCACAGATTCACTGAGGCTGGAAAAGACCTCTGACATCGTCAAGTCCAGCCTATAATATAACACCACAACATCAGCAACATGTTATATTGACTGACATTTGACAAACTGTCATCTGAATTTTAAATAGAGTTTCTGTATACTCAAAGAATCATAGAATCACTGAGGTTGGAAAAGACCTGTAAGATTGAGTCCAACCTTCTATCTAATACCTCCATGACTACTAGACCATGTCCCAAAGTGTGACATCTACATGTTTATTGAACATCTCCAGGGATGGTGACTCCATCAATGCCTCACTACTCTTTCAATAAAGAAAGTCTTCCTAATATCCAAACCAAATTTCCTCTGGTGCAGCTTGAGGCCATTACCTTTTGTCCTCTTGTTAGATTCTTGGAGTACTGCTTTGTCATACACAGGCAGGCAAACTGCATTTTTCTTCAACCTTTTGTTCAAGAGAACCATCAGCTTTTATTGCCAGCCAATTTGTGTCTGAGAATGCTCCAAATCTAGAGCAGCACATACTTTCAAGCATCAAACGCACAATCCTCCAGAGATCACTAATCTGGAGATCTTTCTGTATAGTTTCTCCATACTGTTATCTTCATTTCATTGCAGGACTAGGCAACTCACATATTTTAACTGCTACAAAACTGCTATAACCTGACATCCCAAACTATAGACTTATCCATCATTTTCTCTAAAGATATGTACACTAAAAATAGCAAATGTGAAAAAAAAACTTTGAATCATTACTTTGTAGAGTCACCTGTTCACAACAGATCAGGGTCTGGAAAACAACCACAGTAACAATGACAGACTGTATGTATTTAAGGAACATAAAATATTAAATGAAGAAATCAAAGAAAATTCAGTTTAGAGTCTAACAATGGGAGTGCACTTATCACTGTTACCCACTCCAGTCTGATTAAACCATTGTTGTTATTGGGAAGGAACTGCTGGAGCACAGAATTAACAACAGCAATTACAATTCCAAAAGCCATAAAGGCAGTAAATCAGATCAAACAATACTAAGATGAGAAGACAAGTGGAAAAAATAGAAACCATTGAGGAACAAAATATGCCAAAATGAGAGAATAGATCATCAGAGATTTTAGGAGAGCTTCTGAAGGAAATACAAGAAGGAAATTAATTAATTAGACATCCAAATTAATGCAAGTAATAAATGAACAGTTAAGTTTTATATAGATAGCTAGTAGAGAAATACCTGAATGCTGATCCATACTTTCCCTACCAAAAAATGGAAACACTGAAGATGATAAATAAAAACCATAATTGCAAGGAAACATTGTATGTCACAAGAGGGACATAAGAAAATGAAGTTAGTGGGTAGCATTC
Source organism: Pogoniulus pusillus (assembly GCF_015220805.1). Classification (NCBI taxonomy): domain Eukaryota; kingdom Metazoa; phylum Chordata; class Aves; order Piciformes; family Lybiidae; genus Pogoniulus; species Pogoniulus pusillus. The sequence goes on from NC_087266.1 coordinate 19,994,021, forward strand.
ATCATTAAAGAATGTGACTAAAGATGTAAATGTCTGAAACTTCAGAGGTCATAACCCTTACCAGCAATTAAGTTCAGCTAGGTTTTTCAAATCAGACAATTCTGGCAAAAGACAAGCTCCATACCAGACTGCAATAAGGACAAGAGAGTTTGAGAGACAAGAATCTTCCAAAGTCACTCACAAGCTAGGGCTAATTGTACATCAAGAATTTAAAAAAAAGAGTTTCTAAGAGCTGAAATCCAATGTAAATAAAGCTCAGTGTAAATGAACCAAGAAGGATGAAGCCATGTATAAAACAGAGAAATGGAAGAAAAAGCAAAGAAAAGGAGATGTTAAGTGATCTGAGTGATCAAAGAGAAGGTTCACTAGTGGTCACCAATAATACAAATTACTAAACAATGTACTCAAAACTGAATTTTAAGAAATTTAACAGACAGAAAATGCAATTCTCTTTCTCTTCTATTTAAATGGAACAGAGAAGTGATGCTTTATGACTTGTACACTACCAATCAACTAGGTTTCACAAAGGTACACTATTCTCAAACTGACCAGAACTAGTGTGGCACAGCCATGTAGACAAGAGCCAATTGCTTCACAATGAGCTGTGACTCATTTGTCCATTTCTGATCAAAAGGCCTGCGATGGTTTAGGTGTTCCCTGCCCCCCCCCCCACTTTAAAAATACCCAGACTAGTCTCAGCTGGCTCTGGGAATATGAATGAAGCTATTTATTTACAGCAGCACAATATACAAGCAGATATTTACAGTATTATACAGTTATAGACAGAAATATACAAGGTAAATGGTAATACAGAAACACAACTCCCCTCCCAGAAACCTGAGTCCCCAGGAGGGGCTGGTTCTCAACCACCCCGCACCTTCCCCCTGCCCCTCTTAACCTTACCCCAGTCCTAAAGAAGAATAGAGGCTCAGCCAAGAGGTTAAGAAGCAAAGGTGAGTGGAGGGTGCGTTAGAGAGATGCAGCTCAGTCAGCAGCCCACGGCAGAGTGAGTGAAAGTGGCGAGAGTGTTATCTAATGTTTTCCTTTCTTCTTCCCAAACTCCTTAGCAAGGCTTCTGAGGGAAGTAGACATCACCATTGTTTTTCTTTCACAGCCTATAATCTAGTTCTTCTCACCAAAACATTCTAGCTAGCTTCAAACTAGCTAAATCGAAACAAAGGTTTGAACAAAATGGTGCAAGCAACAGTCTGCTTTTAAACACTGACACAAAAAGGGGGGGAAAAATCCCTACAAATTAAATGGAAGAAGAAATTGTACACCATCATGCACAGCCTTGGAGAAGTAAGCTTCAGCGCATTTCCCTCCCTTCATGATGTATGCCTTGGAACATGACCGATAATCAGAAAATGCCATAATAAGGAGTGCCATTTTAAAAGAAAAGGAGCAATGTAAAAAGAACACTTCAAGACACAGAAAAAATGTTTTACAAAATAAAAAAAATGGGAAAGTATGGGCCAAAATAAAAACCAAACCCCCAAACTAATGCGTCCAGTAAAAGTGATAAGATTGCTGGGAATTGAAGTAACGGCAGGTAAGTTTCTAATGGGTTTATAGACAATGACAAATTCTTTTAGTAAAATAACTGCTTAAAGGCAGGGATTTTTTTTCATTAATATAATAATTTCCTACCTTAATAGTGGCCCTAATCCCTACAAGTTGATTTTTTTTTTTTTTTTAATACAGATGGTGGCAAACTGGGGGAAAGAGGAACTCTTATCTTTTGGCATTGGAAAAAGTTCATGTCTTAACAAAATGAGAAAATTGCTCACAGAGATTTATGGAGAAAGACCTTCATTCAACATGAAACCATTACTGACACGTGCTAACAGAGAAAGCTCAAACTCTGAGACACCCTTAGGAATATAGTACCTAATGCTCAGCACATCTTGACAGAGTAAATCACTATAGTCAGTGCAGAGTGCTTACTTTTCTCCCTTTTCTGAGCAAGCCACAGGATACAGCATGGCAGCAGGTTATGAGCCATACACAGTTTCAAAAAAGGATTAGAATTTTTAATTTATCATTTCTCACCTGACAACACAGAAGTCGTTACTTTTGCTTCCCTACAAGTGCAGTTGTATTACCAAGGCTTTAGCTTATTGGAGAACATTTACTGTTTAGGTTGGGTATAACATGGCTAACCAATGGCCTAGGTGAACTGTGCTGTAGTGCAGGTATCTGAAGTCCTTCCTGTTAAGCAATCTTTACCAAATTAAAGACTTACTTTAGCATTTCTGTTGAAATTGAAGTAGAAAGTAAGCATAATACTTAGGCTCATATAAACTAACAGAATCCTGGTAGAATAAAGCCTAATTGAAATTTATTACCTTCTATTATAAAGAGAACATGTTGGATGTTGTGTTTTCAGCATTCATGGCTGGAGCCAAAATTGGCAACCTGGGCCTGGATTTAACTCAAAGAAAGAAAGAAGAATGTTTTTCAGCACATCATACAGTAATTCCCATTTCAATGCAGCTGATTTGTCATTCACCCCACTATATACTTTGCTGAAGGTTCTCAGCAGGGTCAGTCATACTGTGGTGATGAACCTACTACTGATTCTGGGCCATCAGTGAGCCAGTTTAAACCTCACTTTTGCATACCTTGATTAGTCTGCAATTTGGAGATCACAATGTAGACCAGTCTCAAGAAATCCATCACTTTCTCTGTGTTGTGTAAAGAGGACAAGAAGTGTCTTGTCTTGCAGTGGCAATATATGTTATTTCTTGGTCTAAGAAAATACCCACCTGTATGAAATGAGTACATTCATCTGTTGTTATATATTTCTCTTGTCAGTTATGCTGGAGTTCTGAAACATTTCTGTATTCATAGTTCTGTTAGCATTTCAAATTGGATTAATTATGAAAGATAACATTCCTTTTATAAGGAAACTTTACACTTAACTTTATACTTTTGAGTTACATACTTGAGATTTTTTCACTGTATTCAATTGCAAATACAGAAATTGGATAAAACATTAACGTCCTTTTTTATCTTCTGTTTAGATTTATACCTGAAGCACTAAAAAGAGGTAGCTACCTGGGATATCAAATGCTGAAAATGAATGGGAGATGGTTCATGACATATCCAGCTGTAAAATATGGCCATTTTGTGGTGTAGATACTTTTTGTGTTCAACTTAAATCTGGAAATGTTCACTGAAAAGGAAAAAAAACCCAAAAACCTGCATCTGAAAGGCAGTAAATTCTGTGCCAAAGATGGGTTCTTCTTAAGCTGCCAATCATCAAGTGGCTAGCATACTAGAAAAAATGTGATTTAAACCTGCCCAATTCCTCTGGTCTTGACTGAACCTGTATGGCTGTTCTCATGTTTTTATGAGAAAAAGATCACTTCTCAACTGTGAAATCAGAAATGCAAAGGAGTTCAGCTATCAGAACACAAATTTTAACAAGAACTTTGATATACTTTAGCTATATGAATCACTTTCTTAGAATTATAAATAATCAAAATAAGTGTTACAGGGAATTTCAGGTGATAGACTTCTGTTAAGGCAACAAAGAACAGTGAAACCCACCTTATTTTTTATTCCAAGTTCAAGAAAAGAGGGCTACAAGGAAGTGCCACTATAACCAGAGTTTAAGAGCTTCCTCAGAAGGCTCTAATTTATAGTAACAAATTCCATTTGAAAAATACATCTGAAGATATAATGGAGGAAATAATACTGCCTGTACAAGTTAAGAATAGTTCAGACAACAAGTTTTCACTGATAGTCTAGATAAAGTTTCCTATATTAAATGAAATGAAAGATTAAATATTATGTGATTTGCCACCACAAACAAAGGCAGGGTTTCTGTGTATTTGACATCTCCAAGTTACTTGCTGAGATCTAATGATACTTTTCATCTCTCCATTTATGCTTAAAAACGCTTTTGCAAGTCTAGAAATGCCTTAAAGGAGATGTTTTTACCTAGACATATTTTCTGTTGAGTTAGCTAGGAATACAGAACTGAAAACAATCTAAATCTGTTTTCTGAATTGCTGGAACATTAACAGTAATGACTCCCTGAGGATTCCATAATTCTAAATGTTATTATTCTGCATCAAGACAGATAAGTTGCAAAAACTATACCCAAGCCCTACAGGACCAGATGCTACCCACAAACACTATTAGACTGTACATCTTGAAGAACATTCTAACCATGTACTGTGGAATGTGAACACCATTTAATAGCAACAGGAACAGCCCAAAAGATTCCTATCTTTCCCCAGTACCTCTTCTTTTAATATTGTACTTCCTCAAATAAAAGGAATGTTATAATTACCCTGTCAAGCACCTAAAAGTTAAAGAGGCCAAAAATTCAACACTAATGCACGACCCACAATATCTCACTGCACACTTCCACCATACTTGTTACTTTATTTAACAAATCCAGCTAGATCCTCCTTATTTTAATTTATGCCCACTGTGCCATATTCTCTCCAACATTCACCACAGTAAAGAACCTGGCTCTGTCTTCCTGAGCTCCTAGGCTGTGGAGGGATGCTATTCTGTCCTCTTGAAATTGCCCTTTTATAACATGAATGTTATCTTTCATACGTAAACACAGCTATGAGAACTGCTGTAACTTAGACACCATAAATTATTCCTTCTCCAAACTGTCCTAAAAAGTAGAATAAACATTTGATGCAGGAGAAAACAGTTCACAAAGCATCTTGAATCAAAGATCCACTAACAGCAACTGCAATATGCACTAAACCTCTTGGGGACAGCAAGAACAAAAATATTAATTCTCATGAAGATGAATTTCACAAAGGTAAGAAAAATGACAGTGAAGATGCTATTTAAAAGGAGCACCTTTAAAAGGAGTATCTTTTAAAGGTAAATGCTCACACATGACAGCAATCACCTGCAAACTGTAGGAAGCTCACAGCACAAAAAAAAAAAACCCACACCAGAAAATTACTCTGATTAAAAATAACATTGGAGAAGGCCATTTTAGGTAGAAAAGCGTATTTTTAAAAGTATGTTTTTCTTAATCAGTGAAAATTGGGTGAGGGAGAACTCTCCATGAACTTTATCTAATTAACCATGGATTTTAAAAATGCGGAGAAAAAATAAGTTTGAACGTTAACTTTTTAAATAACTCTCTCAATTTGCAGTTAAAACCTGTTCCATGAACATGCATTAAGAATCTGTAGGGTAAATACGTGACTGAGACATGAAGACTTTAAATAGAAAGAAGTACCAAAAAAGCTTACATTGGAGAACTTTAGTTTTGCTTTTTTCCCGAAGCTCATTGTAGAAGAGCTGACGGGAGCTGCTGCAGCAGTCTTTCTCCACAGGGGTAGAACAGAGAGGCATTTTAAGCAATCAGAAGCAGAAGATAATCTAGACAAAGATATTAACGAGTCATCAGGATCAGATAGCTTTCACCCAAAACTTCCATACAAAGTAATGATCTAACAACTATAGTGTAATTTAAAGTAATGCATTTCACACTATAAGACAGCAACGACAGAGTCAAATACTGTATCATTTAAACAGAAAATTAGCAGTCTGGGAATTCTGGTACAGCCCTGCACCAAAGCAAATAGTTTAGACTATGGCACAAACAACAAGAGTAAGCATATGGACAAGTATGTGGGAAGAATCAACAACATTTTATAGAGGGATGCCATTACTACTACTAGTAGTTGAAGCACTACTGCACTGATAAAGCAGCACTGTAAGCGTGATTTTACTGACAGAACAGATTTGACTTTTCCAGGAGTTTGTACCTAACAAAAGGAAAAGAATTTCCTAAACAAACTGCTAACACTGGACAAAAGGGAAGGTCCTCACAGAAAGAAGTAACTCATTAAACCAAATCAAAGCAAAGCAGGAGCAGAAACAGTTTTACATATGACAGATTTTGCCAGTCAGGTTCCTAAAGCGTCAATGAAATTCAGCACATCCACAATCTAGAAAGCTAGATCTAACAAATATCAAAAGGCTTATTAATTATACACATTATTTGGTGCAACCACTAATAAATCTGGCCAAAAAGGTATAATGTTCCATGTAAATACAAAAGAAAGCACATACAAAAAGATATTACATATGATCACAGTATCACAGGATATTAGGGGGTGGAAGAGACCAAAAGGGATCATCGAGTCCAACCCCCCTGCCAGAGCAGGACAATACTATCGAACACAGATCACAGAGGAACACATCCAGACAGGCCTTGAAAGTCTCCAGAGAAGGAGACTCCACAACCTCTCTGGGAAGCCTATTCCAGTGCTCTGTGACCCTAACAGTAAAGAAGTTCCCCCTTGTGTTGAGGTGGAACCTCTTTTGCTGCAATTTACACCCATTGCTCCTTGTCCTATCACAGGGAGCAAGTGAGAAAAGCCTGTCCCCCCTTCCTGGCCAGCCTTCAGATACTTACAAACATTTATCAAATCCCCTCTAAGTCTTCTTTTCTCCGGAGTAAAAGCCCCAAGTCCCTCAGCCTCTCCTCATAAGGCATGCCTTCCAGTCCCCTAATCATCCTCAAAGCCCTCTGCTGGGCCCTCTCCAGCAGATCCCTGTCCTGGGGACCCCAAAACTGAACACAGTATTCAAGACGAGGTCTCATCAGGGCAGAGCAGAGGGGTAGGAGAAGACTCTCCCTTGATCTGCTGGACACACTCCTCCCAATACACCCCAGGATCCCATTGGCCCTCTTGGCCACAAAGGCACATTGCTGTCCCATGGATAACTTGTTATCCACCAGGACCCCCAGGTCCCTCTCCACAGGACTGCTTTCCAGCAGATCACCTCCCAGCCTGTACTGGTGCAGTTTATTATTCCTCCCCAGGTGCAGGACTCTGCACTTGTCCTTGTTTAACTTCATCTGGTTCCTCTGTGCCCAGCTCTCCAGTCTGTCCAGGTCTCTCTGGATGGCCGCACAGACTTCAGCTGTCTCAGCCAAGGCTCCCAGCTTGGTGTCGTCAGCAAACTTGCTGAGCAGACACTCTGTGCCCTCATCAATGTCATCGATGAAGATGTTAAACAGGACTGTCCCCAGCACTGATTCCTGGGAGGCACCACATCACAGCTCTCCAGCTGGACCTGGCACCATTGATCACCACCCTCTGAACTCTGTCTTGCAACTAGTTCCTAACCCACCTCACTGTCTGCTCTTCCATCCCATACTTCCTCAGCTTGCTTACTGAAATGTCATGGGAGACAGTGTCAAAGGCCTTGCTATGGTCAAGGTAGACTACATGCACTGATTTCCCTGAATCTACCCATTCAGTTATGGCATCATAAAATGCAATCAGGTTAGTTAAGCATGACTTCCCCTTAGTAAATCCATGCTGACTACTCCCAATAACCTTCTTCTCTTCCAAGTGCCTTGAGATGTTCTCCAACAGGAGCCACTCCATTTTTCCAGGGATGGAGGTGAGGGTGACTGGTCTATAGTTTCCTGGAACCTCTTTTTTGCCCTTTTTGAAGACTGGAGTGACATTGGCTGTCTTCCAGTCCTCAGGCACCTCTCCTGTCTGCCATGATTTGGCAAAGATAATGGAGAGTGGTAGAGTGATAATATCAGCCAGTTGTCTCAGCACCCTTGGGTGCATCTCATCAGGGCCCATGGATTTGTTAATGTTTAATTTGTGTAACTGATCTCTAACCCAGTCGGCACTGACCAGTGGAGAGTGTTCCCTTCTCCAGGCTTCCTCTCCTTCATCCAGGGTCTGGAGTCCATAGGGGAGTTCAGCCTTAGGTGTAAAGGCTGAAGCAAAGAAGGCATTAAGCAACTGCCTTCTCTGCATCCTCAGTTATCAAGGCTGCCTCCTCATTCAATAGTGCCCCCACACCTTCCCTGTTCTTTCTTTTTCTACTGATGTATTTGAAGAAGCCCTTCTTGCTCTGTTTTACTTCCTTTGCCAGCTTCAGTTCCACGAGGGCTTTGGCCATCCTTGTTGCTTTCCTACATGCCCTGACAACTTCTCTATAGTTCTCCCAAGTGTCCAATCCCTTCTTCCATGAATTGTAAGAGTCCTTCTTCCCTGAGATTTCCTTCAGGAGCTCCTTACTCAACCATGCAGGTCTACCTGATTTTTTATTCAGGGGAACACACCTAGCTTGGGCTTGAAGGAAGTGGTCTTTAAAAATTAGCCTACTTTCTTGGGCTCCTTTACCCTCCAGAGCCTTAGCCCATGGGATTTCTGCAAGCATGTGCCTGAAGAGCACAAAGTTAGCTCTGCATAAGTCCAGGGTTGCAATTCTACTTGTTGCTCTGATTCTACCCTTTAGAATACTAAACTCCACATGTCATGATGAATCAGTTCTGTTACTAGTTGAGGGGGAGAAATTAAATCATCATATACGGTTCTCTGAATACATCAGACAAAATCCCAGAACAAAGAGAAATCAAGGCTAGGATCAACATAAAACAATGAAAGAGTTTAAAAAAAAGAAGAAATTACATATTTCTCATTGTTATTCTCTAACATCTTCAAAATGTGAACACAGTAAAAGACACAGAGAAGACAGACTGCTACAGGTATGGGTTAGCTTCTAGATACAGAACAAATAAACCAGAGCAATGCAGTAGAAACAGAATAACTAGGTTTCCTGTTCCAAGCTCTGAACCAACAACCAGAAGAATCAGCAAACTTTTAAAATCTACAGCCTTAAAATTAAAATGTCAACTTCCACTGATAACCAAAACCAATCTAACTGGAAGTGCCACAAAAATAAAAAATTATATATGCCTCCTAGTTCAGCAATACAGCAAAAGGACTGGAGTCAACTCAAAGGTTAAAGTTTACATCCATGGAGAAGGCCAAAGAAAATGAACTCAGTTATCAGCATACTATTAAAGCACATGTGTGGCACAATGAAAGAGAAGCACAGCTTTCTCCTAATGGTGACATTACAACTTTCAAAAGTTCATAAATAAATGTTTTAATTTATTTTATGCCAGCTCAAGAGTTTTGCTAATATCTTTTACAAAATGGCATTGTCTGTTATATGCCATGAGCTGCATCATGTCAAATACCCTAATGCCTCCAGGGATGACAAAACCATAGAACATGTATTTTCAGGTTACTGACAAGAATATTTAATACACAACAGGCTCTAAACACATCTTGGGATTTGTTAGGCAGGACTTTTTAAAATACAGATAATATGAAAGAGTAACTTGACTATTGATGTTTAACAAACATAAAGCATAATTCTAATGGAAACAGCATCATCAGGCAGACAAGAAATTAACATGAGAAATTAAGTGTATTTGCACACTTATGTTCAAAGTACAAGTCTTTCCCATTTTCTAATGCTTACATATTAATACAGCTGACAAATAGTTCTTGCAGCTGGTATCCTGATGTATTTACTGCTATAGAGCAGGGTACTAGTTCTTTTGCAAAGGTAGACTTCTAGTAAATAGCTGTCAACAAGTCTATGCATGACTGAAACCAAATTACAAATAGTAAAGGAACAGGTTTTTTAACTTAATGCCAGCAAAATATCATGTATCTAATCCATGAAAGAATTACATGCCTCAAGACTGCTATTGTTTTATTATCCATATTATTTACTTTTTGGCTTTGTTTGAAATTACTAATCAATGGTACTAAGCAGAGGTACTTCAGCAATAACAAGTCTCTACATATGTACACTAGGAAACATTTTTTAAATGTCTGTGCATTATATTACAACTGCAAAAATTATGAGCATCTAGAAATGTTAGTTAGCAAAATTAAATAAATCTTTAGCAGAAAGCTGTTCAAGGTGGGATTGGATGTGGCACTTCGTGCCATGGTCTAGCCTTGAGCTCTATAGTAAAGGGTTGGACTTCATGATCTATAAGGTCTCTTCCAACCTTGGTGATACTGTGATACTGTGAAAGTAACTTGGCTAAGTCCTCTGAAATCTCTTTGTTGAATTTTTACAGTCGTGAATCAAGTGCAGGTCTTTTGTTAATGAAAAAAGACATGAATGACTGAAACAGCTTCCCAAGAGTAAAAGCCCTTGCATTAAAAAAGACAGTAAACCAAACCCAAACCACACACCACACAAACACTAATCTACCTGCCTCTCCCCTCTCCTCAATTCCCCAACACAAGTAGTAGACACACAGCACTAATTTTAGCCATCTTTGTGCCACACCAGTTTAAAGCACTGTAATTTTACTCATAATTAAAATGAAATCACCAATATACTTATCTGTATTTAAATTACTTAAGTGACTAATGTCTTAAGAAAACAATCTACACAGCTATTTAAAGATACTGAAAAGAGCTACGTGCTACACTGAAAACTGACTGTTTCATAAAAGCGTTGTTGCACAAAATAATGTATCTTCTAACAGAGCTACTTGATCCAAAAGTATCAGAAAATCACAGCAATAATGACATAATACAGATATGGATATCACAGATATTATATACTCTATAGTTAATCACAAATTATATTTTTATCCAGCTCCTGGTGGCTTTGTATGCATAAGGAACGGGCTTAGAAAAATTACAAGTGACTTCACAGTTTCAAATCAAATCCACTAACTGTTGCTAGGATAGTGAAGTAGAACACATGATCATAAAAACAATGTACTGTTTTGTTTTTCTTAATACACTTTCATAAATAATTTTATAGGTCATGTCTGCAAAGCCTGCAATTATTTGTGATTTTATGTGAAAAACTAGGAAACGGAATGACTGTCTGGTCTGAAAAAAGAAACAACAATAAAATTATTAAGATGAAAACCAAAAGGAACCAAGAGTGTTGTGGTAATCCTTCCTGGACATCACGTTAGTCACAAACTCCATGTTCCATACACTTAAATACAGACTTCAAGTACAGAATGATCGCAGGCAAAAGACTTGAAGAAAGCATGACATGGAAGATTAATGATAAGTAATGAAGGCTATGGGAATGGTCTATGAATGGCCCAGAATAACACAGGATTGATGTCAGCGCACAGTATCTTCTCTCCCAACTGCTACATGCCATCACATAACAATACTAACAGAATGTTAGTAACCATCAAGCTTTATCCTTTTTTAAGATGGAGGCATCAAGTACAGACACATATCAACTGAGAAAAGCAAGAAATCTTCAGTTTATCCCTGCTATGAAACCATGAATGATACAGTGAAAAAAAAAATATCACTTAAAAAAAAAAGTATTTATTTTTCTAAGAAGGATGACAATACTTAGAATATTTAAAGCCTTTCTGGGCAATTTACTTCATGAGAAGCACATGCCAAATGAATCAACTTTAAATGGTTGGTATATTGTTAGGGATAAGAAGTATCCCCAAACAATCACTGAAGGCCCTGTCATACCCAGCAGTATTCAAAGAGCACAACTGCACTATAATCAAAAGCATCTCACTTGAGTAGCACAAAATTTGACACCACTGAGTGTGACAGTTACTGCTATGCAATGTTGGCCATTAACCTCGGTCATAGTTTTGTTTCCTTGTTGATTATAAGAAAATATAGAAAGAAAAGCAATGAGCAGTAGCTTGAGCAATTTACTAATAATTATAAAATACCAATTTTTCTGGTCTCTACTCAGGCTTCGGATAAAATAGTCATTTTGATTACAATCTGTATGTATTATAGCATCTGAAGACATTATTTAAATAGAAGTTTAGCCCAGCTCTTTCTTTCACTGTAGTTTTGTTCTCTGGCATCTCTAACCCTGCAAGGTCACACGTCAATTAAGCGACCACTTATTAAAACTACTTTCCTTGAAGTAATCTTCAATCAAGTTTTTCTAAGCTATTATTTTTCTACTTCAAAAGATTTAATACCAGAGATCAGAAGCTTTGGGTGCCACTCCCACACCAGTTAGCAATGTCCATTTTTTAAAATAATGATTTGGAAGACCAGAAAGGAACTTCCTCAGTACAATTATGAATGTGGAGAAAAACCAAAAGCTACAGAAAGTTAGGTACACTGTGCATGCTTACAATATTTGTTCCACTTCTAGTTTTACTCAGGTATTACTATGTTATCAACACAGTTCAATTTGGACATCAATGGAGCACACCAACCATGATGTAAGCATTTGATGTCAGAGTTAAAGTGGTTTCTGCAATCCTTGTGAGGACCTGGTTTGGGCACAAAACTGAACTCAAAAGTCAATAAGTCAATTTTAAAGCCAGCCCCTCTCCTTCTCTCTCCCTACCGATCCATACAAAAGGTGAAATATTTCTTTTACAAAACTAAGGCATTCAATCACGAAATAAAATTAAATTTCAGTGGTATTAAAGTATACCAAGTGAGTTTTTGTTTGTTTTTTTTTTAACCTCTAGCATATCTGCTTACAGAAAAAAGTAAATTATTAATCCAGGCTCGATTTCAATAAAGCATCAAGTCAGCTGCAGCCTACAAAGAAATCACAGCAATATTTTTTCTTACCGTATTCATTAAATAAAACCAATTTACCATTTTAATTAGAAAAAAAACGTTAAGGAAAGCCTTAAAAGTTGATATTAGGCAATGCAAATTACAGTCCTTACAATTTTATTCATTAATTATTCAAAAGCAGTTAATTACCCCTATAGCTAATGTAATGTCTAAATATTAATTCCTTAAAAGAAAATGGCTTCAAGCTAGTCATTAATACTTCTGTTGAGGGAAGTCCAAGCTATTCTTAATACAGTAACTAAAAAGCCCTAACTCATTACAGAAGGCAACTAAACAGAATGTATGTTATTACTTTGTGTCAACACAAGCTCTTAAAAAATAACATTCTGCTCCAATTAAAAATAATGAAAATGTGCACGAAATGTTATTTACCATTTTGCACCCATTTACTAAGATACACAAGTGCTCATTATTCATTCTCTCATAAAATAAATTGAAGTTTACGGTTCTGCGTATTTTCCAACCTGTAAACCTGCATTTGGTTGGCAAAGCAAAATTTGCTCAACTTAGTTGCAAGAATATTTCAGAAGTTGATTGCTCAGGTTACGTGAGAATGAACAACTTGAAACACATACTTTGGCTCTTTAAACTGAAAATAAGGTGTACTATGTTATATAGGGAAAAAAAAAACTCCATAGTCTTTAACTCTCTTTTCATAGTTACTGTTTCTTCCTCAAATAAATCCTTACTTTAAATCAACATGCACAAAAAGAGACTAGAAACTCAAAGTAGGAAGAAGGTGGCTGAAGACAGTCATGAGAGACAGGAGAAAGGCAACATAAAAACAAACTGCAAGAAAGAATTAGAAAGTTCCTAATGCAAGATTCAGATACTAATTTTCTTATCATTATTTTGATAGGATTATGGAAAGAACAGATAGTGTTAAGGACAAAATGACAAGGTATTTCTCAGTATTACTTTTTTCTCTATGTAAACACTACCTGCTTCATATTACTTCTCTTTAGATCTCCAACACTCCTAATGCTTGTAAAAACTCAGCAAAAATTACTAGAAAAGTATAGTTAAACAGCTGAACTACGTAGAGTAGTTCAATTAGAACAGCAAAAAGTGCCCACTAGCAGCACTAGAAAAACTTGCCAAAAATTAAGCATGACTCTCCTGTTTGTACAACAGACTATATACTGTAAGTCAGATTTTACACTATTTCATACTACTGTTGCTAAATTGTATCTATTTGCTCTTTAAAACTCTGCCTTCTCAAGTTCATATGGCTCCCCATATTTAACAGAAATTATCTTAATGCTGGTTCTAAATATGTGAAACATGAACAGGCTTAGACAAGGGCTGCAGCCAAAACCCGTGATGTTTATCACAATATAGTATTTAAAAGAAGTCTCTCCAGTGCTAGGATGAGGAGCTATAAGCATCACCAGGGTATAAGCTAGCAGCAGCTGTGGGCAGCTATTCAGTTCCCACATGTAAACGGCTTTGTTCCAGAAGCATAGAGAATGTTAAATGACAGCATCAAATTAAACACAAGTTTTTTGGACCTTGGATACTTTTTAAGCAAGGCTGTGGGAATGAAGTGGCAGATGGCAGTGTACTACGTTCCCCAACCCAGAGAAGAAAAATGTCACCCCTTCCTATATGCTTTTGATTGTCCTGTGTTTCTACTTCACAGAATTGATCAGGTTGGAGAAGACCCTCAAGATGATCAAGTCCAACCTATCATCAACATTACCTAATCAAGTAAATTGTGGCACTAAATGCCACATCCAGTCTTTTTAAAAACACTTCCAGGGATGGCTACTCTACCACCTCCTTGGACAGCCGATTTTAATGGGCAATCACTCTTTCTGCGAAGAACCTCTTCCTAAGATCCAGCTTAACCTCCCCTGGAGCAACTTGAGGCTGTGTTGCCTCATTCTGTCACTGGTTGCCTGACAGAAGAGACCAACCCCCTCCCCTCAGCCACAACTTCCTTTCAGTTAGTTGTAGGCAGCTATAAGGTCTCCCCTGAGCCTCTTCTTCTCCAGGCCTTCTTCACATCCACAACTACCAACAGTATGATGTAGCACTTAGAATAAGAAGATTTTCTAAGAAAACAGAAGAAATGCAAGGTAAATCAAACAGTTTAATAAGCTTAACTTGTAATCTTTGAATAAAGATCAATTGCTAACTACATTTCAGAAAACCAAGCTATTTTAAATATAAATTTTGGCCATTAAGCTCTTTGAATATAAACACTCATGCTAGAAATGTAGGTAATTTTACATTCTTTAAGGCACAACATCTCAGTGAAGCGCAGGTTACAGCTACCTTAGTCATATTAATACCATCTTGACATTAAATATTTATCTGAAAGCTCTTCCTACAAAACAGTTTTTCAATAACAATGAGAAACAATCATAGCTCTTAGCATGGAAAGTTGATATTAGAAGCTATAACATTGTAAACATTTATATGTTATTAAATGCTTCCACAGCTTTCATTTTCAAATATAAATCTGTTATACACAATGAAACATACAATGCTACAGCCTAGACATTCAGGCTCACTATTGTTACGCGGTAAGATAAGTGACCAAATAATCCTGGTAGTCAAAGACAACTTCAGAGGAATTAGTTTCACAAAATGGTGTATGCCTGTCACCAGGAGATTTGAGGTAACCCATCCCCCTGAGCATAGGCAGGAGCAGGAGGCCAATTCCACAAATATTTCTGACTGTCTTTAAAGCTTTTACTCTAGGAGACAGATAACGGAACTGTATGCCTAACTTACCTTACAAGTGGTCAAGAAAATGAGAAAAGGTGAAAAATTAGGATAGTGGAGAAAATGAGAATAATGTTTCTCAAAGCCTGGAGGATGTGATCTTCCATCTGGGACACCTTTAGGAAGTGTTTTTATTGTAGTACTTGATTACTTGTTGAAATACACAGGTGCCTTCCACTGAGGAATAATTCCCTTTTTCCTTCTGTTCTTAGTCTTTGTGTTAATAACAGCAGATCATACAGGTTCTTTCCTCCAGTGTTGCTATTGTGTGGAAAGTAGCTGGAGTGTCTGAATAAGTTGCTAACACGACAGAGGTTAAAAGGAAATCCCACCACCATTCACAGTATCACAGTATCACCAAGGTTGGAAGAGACCTCACAGATCATCAAGTCCAACCCTTTACCACAGAGCTCAAGGCTAGACCATGGCATCAAGTGCCACGTCCAACCTTGCCTTGAAGTGCCCCAGGGACGGCGACTCCACCACCTCCCCGGGCAGCCCATTCCAGTGTCCAATGACTCTCTCAGGGAAGAACTTTCTCCTCACCTCAAGCCTAAATCTCCCCTGGCGCAGCTTGAGGCTGTGTCCTCTTGTTCTGGCGCTGGCCACCTGAGAGAAGAGAGCAACCTCCTCCTGGCCACAACCACCCCTCAGGTAGTTGTAGACAGCAATAAGGTCACCCCTGAGCACTTCCAAATTGAAAAACTTACATTAAAAAGTCACCTTTTTAATGTGACTTGCATACAACGAAAAATTTAGATCCTAATACCCTGTTTAAAGTAACATCAAGTTGAAAGACAGTGCCTGCGCAGCAAATTCAAACAGAGCTACCCAAGTCTATGTGTTCAGAAGTCAAACACTGCCCAGAATTGAAAAACTGACTCCCTAGAAGTTGCACTGGTAATGAAGCTACCTAGGTTGTATGCTCACTCTCCACAGAATGGGCTGCAAAGAAGATGAATTACGTGGAGGCTCAGCACACTTGGGAAGGGATTGCACTTAATGCCCCGGAATGTGCCTCGGCAGAATGCCCGTGTCCGGCACTGCTGGCTGGAATCCAAGGAGATCCATTACCTTCCCTTTATACATCAGCTCGCCACATGCCACACTGACACCACAGATATGCCTTTCCTCCTCCCCTTTATTTTTAACTTTTGTATCTTTAACATAACTGAGATACATACTTCAGGCTATACCATTAAGAAGAATTTTAAACCCAGTTTAGCACTTGGTAAATTATGTTATCTTTCAAACTCCAATCTAATACTGTTTTAAAGACAGTCAAATTAGACTAATAATACAGTTCACATAGATGCTTACACATTACACTGAACCATCTGCACTTTGAATACCAAGTTTGTGAACCTGTGAACCTTTTAAACACCCCATAAAGACATTATTTTGACTCATATTAACAGTAATTTTGTCTGTAAGCTTAAAAAAAAGGATAAATTTCATGGACACTTTATGAATAATGAAAAATTAATAATGCTATTGTACATACTGATTGCATAAAATAAATACAAAACCAATGAGTGCTATACTCAATGTCTTACACATATATCAGTTCCAAAAATATAATGAACTCTGGAGGAGTGCAGATTCACTTTCTCTTCCCCTGATAATGAAGGATTGTATTAAAGACTGCAGGACCAAAACTGAGTAAAGGATGTTTTTACAGTAAAAGCAGAATTACTGCTTTAATGGCTTGCCAGTAGGGGAAGTGTCCCACATTGAGCAAAATATCTGAATACAAAAAATGATTCACCTGATGTATAAGCATGAATGCTGGGAGTATGTTAACTTCAAATTGTTAGGAAAATATTCACAGACTCTGCTCTTTGCAAAGTATGGCCTCTAGGATCACTGCCCTATTCACAATCAAAAGTACATCGCTATTGTTGCATGGCTATCTCAGCATAACTTGATGGTCATCAGTAACTGTCTATTAAAAGTTTACCAACAGAAAGAACTCTACAGCTTACTGTGGTAGCCAAAAGCTTCTGTAATCTTCCCATTTCAGCATCTGGTCTAATAAAAGATGTTTTCTCTATGAGCTCTTTTACCAAACACAACCACAAGGACACTAAATGAACTGGAAGTGTACCTTAAATTGCAGTGTAAACTTGACAATTTCCAGGTGTGAAAGCAGCAAAACAAGTATGACTTGTATGACTTCCAGGATGACAAGAAACACTGCATGCATGTATAACACACTTCAAAGAACTCTGAGCAACTTTAAAATCCATTTGCAGTGGTCTCAGCTGGGTACTTCTGACAGCCAGAAGCAGATGTACGCAACATGAATTTACAGAGGTGATACATGATCATACACACTCTACTGAGCATACAGAATGGTCTGATTCCATCATATTAACACCACATTCAGAATTTGATCCTTACACAGCCTGGCCCAGAGCCACTGTGTTTATTTCCCATTACACACCAGCTTCTAACTATATTCAAAGCTGAGGCTAGCCTAGTCACTCTGTTTCAGCAGTGGAGGGAGCAGAAGCAACCACTGCTTCCTGCTGACAAGTAGCAGCGCAGGGCACTCCCACACACGGAGCCTGCTAGTCCTAGAAGTGATAAACTGAGAGTGACCTAATTTGCAGGCTACACGTGGGAGAGAGGATCCAGGACCCTCTGCACAACTTTATCCTGCAGTGTCTGCTGTGAGAAAGGAATCCTGCAGGGAAGATTTCCAGACTCTACCAAAGATCTAGTTAACAAGCAATTAGGGTATGAAGAAGCCATGAAGATGCTCAATTCCACCAACCACAGTCTGATAAATCTTTCCCAGAAAGGATTCTGTCATGTCATGACTCTCATGATGATCATTCCCTGTTTGCTGTCACCGAGTACTCTGCAACACTGCAAGTGGTACTTTCTACCATCACAGAGCATGAGCATACAGCACAGAGGAAAAACTACCTGTAGTGGAACCTCATACATTGCTTTGAGTTTTACACTAAGGAATCTGATTACAAATAATTATTTCTGACAATGCAACTTGATTGCATTTCTGGCATTGCAAGAAGCAGTACTGTTGAGAGACCTCTTAATCATAAATTAGAAAATTAGGTACCTACGATAAACATTCAGTGAATAGCATATAGGCCTGAGAGCAACCCTGAGGAAAGGGACTTGGGGATGTTGATGGATGAGAAGCTCAACATGAGCCACCAGTGTGCACTTGCAGCCCAGAAAGCCAACCAAAAGAAGTGCAGACAGCAGGCTGAGGGAGATGATTCTTCTCCTCTACTCCACTTTGGTAAGACCCCACTTGGAGTAGTGTGTCCAGTTCTGGAGCCTCTATTACAGGAAAGATATGCACATGCTGGAGCATGTCCAGATAAAGGCCATGAGGATGATCCACTGATCATCAAGCTGGAGCTTCACTCGTATGAAGACAGACAGAGAGTTGGGGCTGTTCAGTGTGGAGAGGAAAAGACTCTGAGGAGATTTTATTGTGGCCTTCCAGTATCTGAAGGAGGCCTACAAGAAAGCTGGTGAGGGTGTCAGGTAGTGTTAGGACTAGGCGGAATAGAGCAAAACTAGCAGTGGATAGGTTCAGACTGGATGTTAGGAAGAAGTTCTTTACTGTGAGAGTGGTGAGACACTGCAACAGGTTGCCCAAGGAGGCAGTAGAAGCCCCATTCCTGGACGTTTTTAAGGCCAAGCTGGATGGGGCTCTGAGCAACCTGATCTAGTATGAGGTGCCCCTGACCATGGCAGGGAGGTTGGAACTAGGTGATGCCTGGGGTGCCTTCCAGCCCTGACAGTTCTGATTCTGTGATTCCATATTAACAGACAAAAGTGCTCTACTTCACATATAGGTGTTCCAGTATTTAACACTGTGCAAATTTATCTCAGTTAACATACACAACATTTCTGGTGCATGTAAATTAGATTTTCTTTGATTTTTTCACTTCTGAGGCTGAAAAAGAGCAAGAACACAAATCTTAAAATTAAGGACTAACGATGCAACACCACGTAGGAATACAACTGTGATGGTTTGGGGGTTACCCCGCCCCCCCCACACTTTTGTCTTTGCCCCAGCTAACTCAGACGGACCCTGGGAATATAGATGAAGCAATTTATTTACAGCTAGCAGAATTCACAAGCAGCTATTTACAATATATACAGTTATATACAATTATATACAGAAATATACAAAGGATAAACAATACAAAAGCACAACTCCCCTCCCAGAAACCTGAGTCCCCAGGAGGGGCTCTCAAACCACCCCAACACCTCCCCCCGGCCCTCTCAACCTTACCCCAGTTCTCAGGAAGAAAAGAGGTGCAGCCAAGAGGTTAGGGAGCAAGGTTAGTAGGAGCAGGGTTAATGAGATGTGTCTCGGTCTAAGGCCAAAGCAAGAGTGAGAGACAAAATGGAGAATGTTTTCTTCTTCTTCCCAGAGTTCTCAGCGTGACTGTGAGAGAAGTAGACACAATTGTTTTTCATTTCACAGCCCGTTATCTAGTTCTTCTACCAAAACATTCCAGCTTGCTTCAAACTAGCACAATCCACCCCTTGTCTACTTCGCTCAGAGTATCGCTGAGAATTATCCAATCTAACCTAAACCAATATTTACACTAAAATAATATATACAAGTTCAGTTCACACTTCAATCAGATGTAGGTGATTCAAAAGCTCAGAACAGGGACTCCCAGGTGATATTGGGTTCGTGCTCACGTGCTGTAGATTCTATCGTAGATTCTCTCAGTGTTGGGCGCCGATGTTACCTAGAACAGAAAACTCCTAACAGCTTGAATTTAAACTCTCTCAGCTAAGGTTAAATTTCTCTGTGGAATACACTGGATTTCACCATTCTCCTGCATTACCCAGTATGTATGACCAGGACCTTCAGCAGAAACCACCCCTCGGACAGGTTTCCCTTCGCCCGAAGGAGAAAATACCCAAACAGTTTTCCCTAACAGATTCTTTTCACGTACAACAGGAACTTTATCACCGTCTACTGTTTGGACCAAATCTGATTGTGCAGGTCCTGCTCTGTTTACTGAACCTCTACTATTTACCAACCAAGTAGCTTCTGCTAAATGTTTGTCCCAGTTTTTCAGAGTTCCACCCCCCATGGCTTTTAGGGTGGTTTTCAGCAAACCATTGTAGCGTTCAATCTTCCCTGAAGCTGGAGCATAGTAGGGTATGTGATAGATCCATTCAATACCATGCTCTTTGGCCCAGTTTTTCACAAGATTATTCTTGAAATGAGTACCATTGTCTGACTCGATTCTCTCTGGAGTTCCATGTCTCCACAAGATCTGTCTCTCCAAACCAACAATGGTGTTACGTGCAGTAGCATGTGGAACTGGATAAGTTTCCAACCATCCAGTACTGGCTTCTACCATCGTTAGCACATACTGCTTGCCAGAACGAGATCGAGGTAAAGTGATGTAGTCAATCTGCCAGGCTTCACCATACTTGTACTTTGACCATCTCTCACCATACCATAAGGGCTTGACTCGCTTAGCCTGCTTAATAGCAGCACAAATGTCACAGTCATAGATGACTTGGGTGATAGCGTCCATGGACAAGTCAATTGACCTATCACGAGCCCATCGGTATGTTCCATCTCTGCCTTGATGTCCAGATGAGTCATGGGCCCACCGAGCTAAGAACAGCTCACCTCGGTGTTTCCAATCAAGGTCAATGTCAAGTGCAGAGTTGGTATCAACTTGAGCAATCTTAGCAGCTTGATCTGCCTTCTGGTTATGTTGATGTTCCTCAGTGGCTCTGCTCTTAGGCATGTGTGCATCTACGTGCCGCACCTTCACTGGAGTTTTCTCCAGCCGTGCATCAATGTCCTGCCATAGATCAGCACACCAAATAGGCTTTCCTTTCCTCTGCCAACCATTCTTCTTCCAGTCCTTCAGCCAACCCCATAGAGCATTGGCTACCATCCACGAGTCGGTGTAGAGGTAAAGGATAGGCCAATTCTCACGTTCAGCCACATCAAGAGCAAGTTGAACAGCTTTTACCTCAGCGAACTGACTGGATTCTCCTTCGCCATCTTTCGTTTCGGTAACTCTCCTGGTTGGACTCCAAACCGCTGACTTCCATATTCGCTTGTTCCCAACAAGACGACAGGAACCGTCTGTGAACAAAGCATAGTTCTTTTCCTGATCAGAGAGATCACCATAGGGAGGAGCTTCCTCAGCACGAGTTATTTTCTCCTCTGGAGGTTTGGAACAGTCTGTGCCTTCCGGCCAGTTGGTGATCACCTCCACCAGACCAGGTCGGTCAAGATTACCCATTCGTGCTCGTTGGGTTATCAAAGCCATCCATTTAGACCAGGTTGCATCTGTGGCATGATGTGGTGATGAACCTTTGCCCTTGAACATCCAGTTAAGAACTGGCAGTCTAGGAGCTAAAAGCAATTGTGACTCAGTTCCAATCACTTCAGAAGCTGCTTTCACTCCCTCATAGGCTGCTAGAATCTCTTTCTCTGTTGCAGTGTAATTTGTCTCTGAACCTCTGTAACAACGTCCCCAGAAACCAAGAGGACGACCACGTGTCTCATTTGGAGCTCTCTGCCAAAGACTCCAAGTTGGACCATTGTCACTGGCAGCTGTGTACAGAATGTTTTTAATGTCCGGACCAGATCTCACAGGTCCTAAGCCCACTGCATGGACTACTTCTCGTTTGATTTGATCAAAGGCTGCTTGTTGTTCAGGTCCCCACTCGAAATTGTTTCTCTTACGAGTCACATCGTGCAGAGGTTTGACAATCTGACTAAAACCAGGAATGTGTAGTCTCCAAAATCCCACCACACCAAGAAAAGAAAGTGTGTCCTTCTTACTGGTGGGAACTGCCATGGTAGAGACTTTGTTGATCACATCCTGAGGAATGTAACGGCGACCATCCTGCCACCGCACTCCCAGAAACTGAATTTCTTTGGCAGGTCCTTTGACCTTGTCTCTCTTAATGGCAAAACCTGCTTGCAACAGAATGTCAATGATTTTGTTACCTTTCTCGAAGACTTCCTCAGCAGTTTGGCCCCACACAATGATGTCGTCGATGTACTGGATGTGCTCTGGAGCTTTACCTTTCTCCAGTGCATTGTGGATGACTGAGTGACAGATGGTTGAGCTGTGTTTCCACCCCTGAGGCAAACGATTGAACTGGTACTGGATTCCTCTCCAGGTGAATGCAAACTGAGGCCTGCACTCCTTTGCTATGGGAATAGAGAAGAAAGCATTAGCAATGTCTATGGTTGCATACCATTTAGCCTCCTTCGATTCCAGCTCGTACTGGAGTTCCAGCATGTCCGGCACAGCTGCGCTCATGGGTGGCGTCACCTCGTTGAGGGCACGAAAGTCAACTGTCAGTCTCCAGTCGCCCGTAGGTTTGCGCACAGGCCAGATGGGACTGTTGAAAGGTGAATGAGCTTTCTCGATGACAGCCTGACTCTCCAATTGACGAATCAGCTGATGAATGGGCAACAAAGAGTCACGGTTAGTTCTGTACTGCCTATGATGAACAGTTTGAGTTGCAACTGGCACTTCCAGGTCCTCTATGTTATGATGTCCCACAACTGCAGATTCATCAGAAAGTTCAGGTCTAATGGACAATTTCAATTTATCATCCTCAATCTCTACAGATGCTATTCCAAAAGCCCATTTATGACCCTTAGGATCTTTGAAACAACCTTGTCTCAAAAAGTCAATTCCCAAAATGCAAGGCGCATCAGGACCAGTTACAATAGTATGTGTCTTCCACTCTTTACCAGTTAAACTGATCTCAGCCTGTACCTTAGTTAACTCTTGAGATCCACCAGTGATTCCAAAGATAGAAATGGACTCTGTCCCCTTGCAATTAGATGGCAATAAAGTACACTGAGCACCTGTGTCAACTAAAGCCCTGTATTTCCGAACTCTTGAACTGCCAGGCCACCTAATGAACACATTCCAATAGATTCGGTTCTCTCCACTATCCCTTTCCTCCTCCTGGCTGGAGGCAGGGCACCCCTAATGCTGAACATGGCATGTAGGGTGTACACAGTGATTGGTGTTGTTGTGAGAGGAACTGCAACTGTTGGAATAATTGCAGTTGCTCTCGGGAGCTGAAGAAGTGACAGCTACTTTTCGGGCATTACTGCCTCTGTTTCTGCCACTCTGCAGATCCCTGACTCTCTTTGAAAGAGCTGAAGTAGGTTTACCATCCCATTTGTTCATGTTCTCACCGTATGTGTCACGCAGAAGTATCCACAGTGACGCACGTGATTGCTGCTGTCTAGGTGGAATTTGTCTCCTCCTAGGCTGGAATTGCCTTGCAGGAGGTGGGCGTCTGTTCCTGATTGCAGAAACATGCACCCATTCAGATGATGCAGGAATGGTATCCTTTACCAGATTGGAAATTGAGGTTTTAAGGTCCTCCTTCAGTTCTTTCATAGTATTTTTCATCTCTGTGGTCATAGTTTGTATGGCAGAGATTATACCAGAATGTGACAAGCTGTCCTCAATCTGCCTGAGCTGATCAGTGAATTCACCAACAGTGAAAGATCTTCCATTATCACTCCTTGACAGAAATTTACTGGCCAAGATGTTAGCATAGGATGAAGGAGCAAGCTTAATAAGCTTCTTCATGAGACCTGTTCCCAAAGGAATATCGTCAGGCTCATGAGTGCCATGATCTCCATAAAGCACTTCCTTCACAGCAAACTCCTTCAGAAGCTTAATTCCCTGCTCAACGGTGTTCCACTTCTTGGCAGCCCATGGCAAATCATCTCGGGAAGGATATCTCATAGCCACAGCCAACAAAAGGCGTGTCCACAAGCTAACCCTACCAAGAGGACTTGCTAGGTGTTTGTCCACTCCACTCTCCTTAGTGAGTGGTCCCAGCTGCTTGGCAGACTTGTCTCCTACCTGCAGAGCATTAGCACCAATGCCACGGCATCTCACTAGCCAGCTTAGGATTGGCTCACCTGATTCCCTTGTGTATTCCTTCCTAACTTCCCTGACCTCTCTGAGTGGATCCTTTGAGCCTTGGATGTCATCTTCCTCCTCTTCTTCCTGTTGTTCTGGTGGCGCCGGGCCTAACACAATCTTCCTCATAGCATTCCTAAACTCATTGGAACCATCCTCTCTCTTGGCAGCTAACCTCCCAGTGCTCCTCTCACTTGAGTATTGTTGTCTCAGCACATCTACAAGGTCTCGCAGACTAACTGCCTCCTCCTCCTCCTCTCCTTGCTGCTGATCACTAGAGGTCCCATCTCTTACATCCTCCTGCGAACCACTCTTTGTTTTAGCTTTTGCCTTAGCAGGTGCCAGAAGGGCCTGAGCAGCAACAGACTTGGATGTGTCTGCTGGAGGGTTTGAATCTTTAGGAGTCTGACTTGGAGCATTTGAATTATTGGAGGTCTGACTTGGAGCTTGTGAGTTCAAATCTGCCTTGCTTTTAACAGGAGGATTTTGGTTCTGGTCTGCTGGCTGGGGGTTCGAATTGGCTGAGCTGGTGTCATTAGGATTTGGACTGACTGGGCTAGCGTTACCAGCATTAGCATTAGCGGGATTATTTGCCTGTCCTCCTGGGATGCCTGCCAACCCTGACTTGTTTTCATTTTTACTAGGAACATTCTGATTTTGGGTACCTGCCTGTCCTCCTGAGGCTCCTGCTAAACTCTGCGGCTTGTTTTGGTTATCCTTATCATTGTTTACGTTAGTGGCGGGAACGCTGGCTGTGTTCCCAGAACCTATAGAGGAGGGTGGAGAGGCTGGCAAGGGGGAAGCCGATAACTGTGTTCCCTTGTTTTGCTGTGAAAGAGACTGCTTCTGAGACATGGAATTTTTCCTAGCTCTTACAGAAACTGGTTTTGAATTTTTCACCAGTAATGCCAAAATTAATATAAATATTAAAATCATGAGGCAAATATTAAAAATTGTGAGAAGAAAAACAGTTTTACACGAGCATGTTTGAAACCTTAGCTTTAGCCTTCTTAAAAACTACATGAAGCAGTTTCCCAAATTTAACAGCAGCTGGAAAAAAAACAAGTATGCCAGCATTTCCTACAATGTTTTTCTAAGAGATTGAGTAGGAACATTCCATCCAACAGGCATGTTAGGGATAAAAGAAAACACTGTGATCTAGGAAAAGTAATTTTATATACTTCACACTCTTTTTCTCGCTGGTGGTTCTTCAGCTACACTAAAAATTATGTTTTAACAGATTTTTAAAAAAATCTACTAACAGAAGAGTTGCTTTAGTTTTTGTTGTTTGTTTTCCATGTTGAATCTTTCCCATAGGCTACAGCCTAAATGGTGTTACTTATGACTTTAAGGTATTTATATGTTAAAAATATTTTTCCCCAGAAGAAATACTGCAGCAGTAACACACATACATGCAATAACCACCAAGCTGTGGAAAAAAAGCTCTAAAATAATATAGAAGATTATTTAATTTGAACAGTAAATCATAGAATCAACCAGGTTGGAAGAGACCTCCAAGATCATCACAATGTATTTTAACTATATCCCAGCAAACAGAGCATGTTTAGCTAATACAATTAATACCAACATATTTTACAACTTTTTTTGGGAGAAGCTTCCATATAGGAATCAGAATCACAAAATCATTTCATTTGGAAAAGACCGCTAAGATCATTGAGTCAAACCATTGACCTACCAGCACGAAGGCTGCTAAACCATGTCCCAGAGTGCCAGGTCTACATGTTTACTGAGCGTCTCCAGAGATTGTGACTCCACCACCTCCCTGAGCAGCCTATTCCAATGCCTGGCCACCCTTTCGGCAAAGAAACTTTTCCTGATATCCAAACTAAACCTGCCTTGGTTCATTTCAGGCTGTTTTCTCTTGCTCTACCACTTGATACTAAGGAGAAAAGACCTCGCTACAACCTCCTTTCAGAGAGTTGTAGAGAACAATAAGGTCTCCCTTCAGCCTCCTCTCCAGATGAAACAATTCCACTTTGCTCAGCCCTTCCTCCTAAGACTTGTTCTCCAGCTCCCTAACCAGATTCATCGCCCTCCAATGGTGCTCCAGCACCTCAGCATCCTTGTAGTGAGCAGCCCAAAACTGAACACAGTATTCAAGGTGTAATCTCACCAATGCTGAGTACAGGGGCACAATCACTTCACTGCTCCTGCTGGACACACTATTTCTGATACGTGTCAGGATGCTGTTGGTCTTTTTGGCCACTTGAGCACACTGCTGGGTCATGTTCAGCTGACCATCAATCAGCACTCCCCAGTTCCTTTTCTGCCAGGTAGCTTTCCAGCCACTCTGCCCCCAGCATGTAGCACTACATGGGATTGTTGTGACCCAAGTGAAGGACTCAGCTCTTGACCTTGTTAAACCTTATACATCTGACCTTGACCTACTGACCTGTCCCATTCATCCAGCCAGACAAAGAAGGTCTGGTTACAGCCAGTTTAAATGAAAAGAGTTTGCAGAGCTTAAGAAAAATGATACTTAAGTAAGGAAAAAAAAAGCAGCATGCATGCCAGATGATTTGGTGGAGGGTTAGAAGTAAATTATTTGGCCACAACAATCCCAAGCAGTGCTACAGGCTGGGGACTGAGTGGCTGGAAAGCAGCCAGACAGAAAGGGACCTGGGGGTACCGGTGGATAGTAGGCTGCAGATGAGGCAGCAGTGTGCCCAGATGGCCAAGAGAGCCAATGGCATCCTGGCCTGCATCAGGAACAGTGTGGCCAGTAGGACAAGGGAGGTTATTCTTCCCCTGTACTCAACACTGGTCAGGCCACACCTTGAGTACTGTGTCCAGTTCTGGGCCTCTCAATTCAAGAGAGATGTTGAGGTGCTGGAACATGTCCAGAGAAGGGTGACAAAGCTGGTGAAAGGCCTGGAACACAAATCCTATGAGGAGAGGCTGAGGGAGATGGGGTTGTTTAGCCTGGAGAAGAGGAGGCTTAGGGGGGACCTCATTGCTGTCTACAACTACCTGAAGGGACACTGTAGCCAGGTGTGGGGTGGCCTCTTCTCCCAGGCAACCAGCAATACAACAAGGGGACCCAGTCTCAAGTTGTGCCAGGGAAAGTATAGGTTGGATGTTAGGAGGAAGTTCTTCCCAGAGAGAGTGATTTGCCATTGGAATGGGCTGCCCAGGGAGGTGGTGGAGTCACTGTCCCTGGAGGTGTTCAAGAAAAGCCTGTCTGAGGCACTTAGTGCCATGGTCTCATTGACTGGCTAGGGCTGGGTGCTAGGTTGGCCTGGATGATCTTGGAGGTCTCTTCCAACCTGGTTGATTCTGTGATTCTATTTTGGAAAAAATAAGTCACAGTGTAAGAAAAACACTTGCACATTGTAGAACTCACCTAACTGAACTCAAGCAAACGGAATCTTCATATTGTCTAAATCATTCTATTTTTATCACTCAGTTGATTCTTGCTGGTTTAATCAAAGGATTTCTGTAAAATCAGAATACGAAAGACTACATTTCTTTGACTGCAAAGTTACTAAAGCACATGCAGATTTCTAAGTAGCTGCTGTAACTGCACTGTTAAAAAAAGTTTTCCTCTAAATTACATTTTTGACACAACAATTTCAGGAAGACAAACCACATTTTGCATATGTCTGAAGCATTCTAAACCATTTTTATCTGATCTAGGCATGTTAGTATCAAAGCATTTGTTTTATTAAAAAAACAAAAACCAAAACATGGAACTAGATCCACCCTTCAGGATGTTGTTCTACTGTGGGCATATCTCACTGCACAAAGTAGAAAAACTTCTCTTATGTGGAGATGGATTTCATGAAGAATAGTTATGCATTAATGTATCTAACGCGAACTAAATTAAGGACTGTCCTCATTTCTTCGCTACTGAAAAGTACAGATTTTACATTAATGCTTTATTTTAGAGAAAAGCATCTAAATTGCTCTGACAAACTCTGCTTTTAAATTGATGCATGTTTTGTACTGTAATCTGGAGATTACAATGTTTATTCCTGCTGTTTTATAACCTTAGGAGAAGCCTGTCATTTTTTACTTATTCTCAAACACAGTTGTGATATTACTGTATTCTCTTCTACTTAAGACTATCAGGTATATTTTTCATTACAAAAGGTTGCCAGATGTTTTATCTATCACCTTTAAGGCATTCCTAAGAATCATATACTAATATCTCCCCTCAAGTAAATCAACAATGGGAAACATTTAATTTTTGTGACAATTCCAGGCTACTGAAACCACTTTGCATTTAAACAATTTAAAAATAAAGAAATAGTAAAAGACAGTTTATTAGTCTCAGTGCTAAGCACTATTTAGATTTTGCATTTCCTTAAAAAATGCAGCAAATTACCAATCAAGTCTACGGCCACTCCCAAAACAAACCTAGTGAACATATCTAGAAGCTGTACGGCAGCCTCAAATCAGTGCTTCTGGCAGTTAAGGCAATAATCATAGAATCACAGAATCAACCAGGTTGGAAGAGACCTCCAAGATCATCCAGTCCAACCTAGCACCCAGCCCTATCCAATAAGTTTGAGTGTCTACGAATTTTCAAATCACGATGGGAAAAGCAGACTGTCAAATAATGGGGTCAATATGCAACAATTAAGATCTTTTAACCGAAAAATAAAGTTTATTTTGGCAACTTTCTGAGAGAATATAACTGAAATATCAAGTCCCTTTTACCGTGGCAAGTAATACGACAGCACAGAGCTTTCCCTTCTCTCCTTTAGCAAGATTTCACATTGAAGTCTGCACATAATCGAGTTTAAAGCCTGGCCTGACTTAAGAGGCCTGGCCTCTTAACAGGGCCACCAAAAAAAGCCTTTGATAGAACTTCAGGCAGAATGTATCCTTTAAATACTGTGCATACCTATTAATTTAATTAGTATTAGTAAATACTGTAACTTCATTCT
The DNA here is from genome assembly GCF_015220805.1 of Pogoniulus pusillus. NCBI lineage: Eukaryota > Metazoa > Chordata > Aves > Piciformes > Lybiidae > Pogoniulus > Pogoniulus pusillus. The sequence continues at coordinate 20,023,019 of NC_087266.1, forward strand.
TATAACAGCATTACATTTATGTTTTATTGCTGCATTCACATAGTCTGTATTTTAAGTATAATTTATACATATGCATACATTTAGTGAAGTATAAATGTACGTCATAAATATGCACACGGTTTTATACACAACTCAATGTATTTCACTTTAATATTGCAGTATAATTTGTCAATAGATTATTAAAGTAATATGGCAGTATCTCAAATAATAGCCATTATCAAGGAAAATGTCTATTAAAAACAAACAAACAAACAAACAAACAAACCCCCCCACAACCAAACAACACTCCTGGAATCATTGAGTTTCTTAGTTTCATTTAAATTTTTCACCTATGCTAAGCTTAGTCTATGCAATTTTTGCAAGCAGATGAAGGAGTTTCTCTGCTGCTTTGGCAAAGGAGCATGGAAATTATTGGTGCTAATTAGATAGTATTTATTAGATACATTTGCTAGAACTGCTTTATATAGACTCCATCAGTGCCAGGCAGTCACTCTTGAAATTTCTCCTACCCTGAAAGGGACAAAAACCTGGAGGAACTACTTCAAATGTTGCTTCATGTTTAAAGCTGACAAGGCTTCCTCCTGTAGTCTTTGAATGTAATGAGTAGCAGTAAGGAGATACAGCCTACTGCATGTATTCTGAACATGCATTTCACACAGTTTTATCTGTCAGTTGATTGTTTTAGCTAGTATTTTTTTCTGGAATACTCATACAAAATTAAGCCTAATTATGTTAAGTAACTTTATCATAAGAACAACAGGAAGAAAAAAGAAAACCCCACAACAAAAAAAACAACCAACTAGAAAACACTGCAACATACCAAAATTTAGTGACCTAAAAGTACCCAATGCAGATAATCAGGAGATGGAGCAAGCAGATCTAATGCTGCTGTTATAGTTGGCACCAGTGAGGTCTTATTTCTCCACAGCACAAACTAAACTATATTCACAGTTATTTTTTCTTTTTCAGGATACTTTATGTTTCCAAGATGCTGACCTGATTGTCAGGAACAGCCACCGTCAGTCAGACAGTCTTTATACAAAGCTTTGCCAGGAAGTGCAATACAGGCCTGTCACAGTAATTCAGCAAACGTCTACAAACCAGTACAAACCAGTGGCAACAGAAGAATAGATGTTACTGCATGTAACAACATATAATTTCTTATCCAAAAAAGGGGGTAATTATCACTATGTTTGAAGTTCTTAGAAAAAACAAAATGGAGCTTCCATCTAAAAAACTAAACTTTAAAAAAAAATCCACCACAATAGAATATCTATTTTGAAACAATATAGGATATTTATTGGAGGAAAAGTCCCACAGCCCCAGTAAATTAGCGTCAGTTTCTTCTAAGGGACCTTTGTTAAAAAAAGAATCATAGAATCAAGCAGGTTGGAAGAGACCTCCAAGAGCATCCAGTCCAACTTATCCCCAGCCCTATCCAGTCAACTAGACCATGACACTAAGTGCCTCATCCAGGCTTTTCTTCAACACCTCCAGGGACGGTGCCTCCACCACCTCCCTGGGCAGCCCATTCCAATGGCAAATCACTCTCTCTGGGAAGAACTTCCTCCTAACATCCAACCTATACTTCCCCCAGCAAACTTGATATTATTTTGTACAAGTTTTTAAATTCAAAATAGTATTTCTTTTTATTTTCAGGGAAGTTATTTTATCTGTTTACATTTGTCCACCAAGAAGCAGTCAAAGACTCTGAAATGTTAGCCTTTTATTGCATTGCAATTGAAACAATAGCTAAACCCACAACAAACCCACACAGCTTAACTCACTCCAGGGGTCCATATATATCAAAGATCCTAGAAAGAAGGCTTCATTTCATTTAATCAATAAAGCCACATAGTAACAGTGAACTCAAGTATAAAGTGACAGATGGGATGAAAGATAGTTTCATTTTAATCTTGACCCCTAAGATTACATTTTGACATCGTGTTGTTTTAGTATCAATGAGGACACCTGCACAAAGAATCTCCATGCACAGAGAAGCTAGTAACTGTAAATACTTTCAAGGCCAAAAAACTTCAGAATATAAATATCTCCATATATTTAAAGCTGAGAAACAAATGCACATCTATAAGCAATATTTAAGTCTATAATTAATTATAACATCATGGTCCTACAGATTCCATACTCTCTATACCACATTCTATTTTAGGTACACGACATGATAATGTCTGTATGTCACTAATGCTGAGAATGATGTTTGTGACATATTTAATACCTTGGTTATTGATGTAGACTGCTTGGTGGATACCTGATACATACAGTATTTCCATAGCACAGAGAAATACAGAATTAAACAAGAGGTAAAGTTACCCTGGTTGGCTGCACAAGAGGAATAGTTTCAGAAAGACCAAAGTATATTTAAGGAAAAATTAAAAAAAAAAAAAAAAAAAAAAGACTAGGGGTAGGCTGACATGGCAATCTAATTCCAAAGAGCTCTCCTTAGAGAGAAGATTTATTTTTATTGATGCTTAAAAACTGGAGGAATGTTATTTTTAAATGCATTTTATTAATGCAAACTATTTTGACAATATTTTTGGACTATTAACCAAAACTCATTAATTCTAGATTAATTAGGAGGCAACAATATTATTGAGGAATTTAAATGCACAATCAAACCAATTTTATTGTAGTACTTTGAGTTTACTTCTAGATGCACGGTAAAGAAAAACTTTAGAGGAATCTATTTACACAATACACTATTTACAAGGAATATGCATGAATTGTGTTAAATTCACTTGTATGTAGCCAGACATGATCAATATCTCAGGTATGTAATAACCTGACTACACGTTTCCTATTTAAAAATAAGAAGTGTTTAATGTGTTCATCTACAGACTTGACTGCCTTGCCCTGATAAGACAACATATTTTTGGTAATGTTTATCAAGACAGTAAATATAGTAGTAAAGATACAGTTGAAAGTAAACCACAAAGTTGTCAGAGTGATGCTACCACATACCAACAACAGCACATCAGTAATAACCCACTCCAGTGCTGGGCTCTGTTTTGAAGAAACTTAATGAGTCCAGAGCACCTTGAATCAACTGGACACTCCCCAAAGGCTGCCAGTTTTGCAGATCCTTCAGTGGGAAGATCTGAAGACACTATCTTGCAGATGGTTCAATAACCCACCCTGAAGATGCTGTAAGGAATCCGCTAACAACTTTCTAACCATGCTACAATCAAGACAGAAATGTAAAACTGTGCAGGGGGCCAATGTCTGGCTCCATGTGTTATGTCCCAGTCCAATATGTACAGTGTGATATGTTCTTTCACAGGGAGAACAATGGTCAGATACAAAAGAAGATGCAAAAAATTGGAAGGTCTTCTCTTATTACATAGATTTTAAGTACTAATGATGTGATGAGGTCTGCATCAGCTGAATTCAAACATGAGGCTTCTCTGAGGCCTGCAAACTATCACTGAGTATGTTTGATGTGGGTTAAAAACATCTGTGTTAAGTTGCAAAAGCCTGTTAAAGTACTATGCTGCAGACTTTCATACATTGTTAATTTTACCTTGTGAACATTCTAGTAATATACTATATGTGCTGTTATATTTGCATTCGCAATTAATTCCTAATAGAATAAAGACTCTGAGATACATGCTTCAAAATATTTGGGATACAAATTATTCAAGGATTTTTGATCCAACAAAAACAGGCAATTTTTTTTTCTTTTTATGACAGAGCAAGCACAAGAATCTTTCTGTATATTTCTCAGACTAGACTGCACATATTCTTTCTGGTTTTATTTTAGAACCACATTCCTTCCTCCAGGCGATTCCATACATCATTTCAAATCCTTATGCAATTTTATCCTGGGTTCTATATTTATCAAGACACCTCTCATCTTAACAGCAATCTTCTTCTCTGAGTATGAACTAGGCTTTTACACAGATTGCACAGTAACCTCCACAAAAAATCCCATGCAAGATACACGTATGTCTCACAATTTAAAGCACTTAAATGTAACTTGCAGATTAAACAATGGTTCCTTGAAAGAAACACCTCTTTTATTTTCCTGTTTGGTGACTGAATTAAAATGCCATACATAGATTTTTTATCTACCAAGACCAAAAATCCTTCACTTGCAGTTATTACATACAATTTACCTTCCTAAATAACATCATCTGTTTAAAAAAAAATAAAAATCAGAAATATACTGAGTGAGAAAGTGCAAGCTAAAAGTACTGTAAACATTAAGACATAAAGTGGTCCTAGATACAAAAGATGTGTTAAAAAACTCAAAATCCTAGAGTTAAAAATTTCCACTTCATCTGCTCTGAAGAAATTACTTCGAATGATTTAAACAAAATGCTGCTTTTTATGTGCACACAACTGATTACTTTTTTGGAAGCATATGCAATTTTCACATTTACACTGTAAGTTATCAATCAAGTAAAATTAAGAGGTAACATGCTTACAGTAGACATTATTTTGCAAATCATCTATTGATTTGAGATAGAAATTTCACTTGAGTGAAAACCATGCACAACCTATCAGAACTTATTTAAGAAAACTACATCTCAGCACTCATCTCTTTGGAGACATGGTGCACATCTTGAAATGTCACCAAGAAACACAGATGAGACTTCAGAACTTTCTTAACCAGTTTTATCAAATTCCAAGTCTGGAAGTCCAGTGACTTCTACTAAATACCCAATAAACTTAAGATATATTTAAGCACTCTCCCTAAATAATCCTACAAAATGTGGCACTGAGTTCTCTGTAGCTCTAGGATTTGTAAAAAGGTCCTCCAGTATATTATTTTGCATTTTCCATAATGACAAAATCAAATGGGTCTTCCCTGAACAAAGTAATGTTTGGTGAATCTTTTACAGCACCTTTAAACAGTGCAAGACAATAGTTCCAAAATAAAGTTTTGTGGTGGTTACACATGCAGCTCCATAAAACCAACATAAGCTCTAGTTCTAATCATTAGAAGTATTTTACAGTTACTTTGAATAACAGTTTCCATACCACAGTGACACAAAGTCACCACTCCTATGCTTAGCTATCTTTGCTCCTCTTAAGAACTGCTACCATTGCAAAAGAGTGTACCATTCAAAGCAGCTTAAAGTGAAATAAATAAATAAACTAAACGAAACAAGCAAACCAAACCCCACACTCCAAAAAGGGACTGTTTCAATAAACACATATTCATTAAAATGAGAACTTCAGAAATATGAGACACCACCAAAAAACTTAAATGGCACAATTTGTTTGTTAATCATTGTTATAAGCATTATCTTAGTAACTTCAGTATGATCAAATACAATGTATTTACTTAAGACCCCAAGGACAACAATTGAGTCTCCTCTTGTCTGGAAGAAATGCAGCACTGCTGGTGCAACCTAACCAGTAGCAGAGAAGGTAAAATAAAGACAACTTTACAATCCCATTACAAAAAGTATCAACAGAAAATTACATTTAAAAAAGGTGCTGTTCCTAAACTGGCTCTTTCTCTTTCTTTTGGATAACTGGTATCAAATACTTAAGTACCAACTGATGTTTCCCATAATCCTAGAAAAAAAAAAATTGCTGAAACAGAAGTCAGCAAACTGACAAGACTTTGCATACCTGTAACTGAATGTATGTGCTAGTAAAAATTCCAGCCTGTCTCCTTTGGGAAAAAGTGACTTACACTCAGCAGGGATGGCAACTTTTTAAGGATGAATCAAACCATATTCCTCTTTCTGAAGCTAGTCACTCAACAAGCCCATAAAAGTCTTAGCAGGGTTTTCTTCTCAGAATTTGCTCGTCATTTGAAATTTGTGCACGTTAAGGATCAATGCTACAGTCACTTAGCGAGCTCAAAATTTAGTTGCCACTGACAGAACATTACCGCCGCCCAGTCTGTGCCATTCCAAACTCACTTGCATGCTCTTTGGCAAACATGTACTTGATTCTTGACTCTGATAAAGGTCACCTAACTGACCACAAAACTGACTCATGATAAACAGTGCACTTTAACCAAAGAATTCCAGCAGCTTTAGGCCATATAATACCACATCAGTATTGCAAGCAGCAAGCTCTGAAATAATGACACAATAGATAATACTGCAAGTCTGATCAATGCATCAAATCATTGCAAAAGCTCTTACAACCTGCCGCCTTTCCCCCCCCAACCCCACTACCCCCTTTATGTAAGCTGACTAGCTCGTTTCATTTGAAAACAATTAATCTATTTTTTTTACCAACACAGGTCTAAATGAGATGTCAGCAAATGAAGATAGATAAGGAAAATAACTTCATAAATCAGTTACTGAAGCTCCAAAGAGAGCTATTATGAAAGTTTACACCTAAGGTAATCTTCAATATATGAAGTTTTATTATTAAAATGCTACCCACTTAATGTTAGCTGGCAGAATAGATAAGTAGTAGTGAAAATGTCAATAAAAGCTGGACCAAAAAACAAACAAACAAAAAACCAAACCAAACCAACAAACAAAAAACCCCACCCAAACAAACAAAAAAGGATTAAAACCCCCTAAACCTGAGCATTTATTGCCAGAATAAACAATAATTATACTAGAACACAGTAACCAAGCATAAGCCACTATAAAAGACATTATCCATACAACTCGCAAAATGAAAACAGATTAACTAACCCTGGAAAATCTTTGATTCTGTGAAAAGTTACAGACAGGCTGGATTTCATTCACTCTGAGCAGAAGTCAGAAGTGCCAACAACCAATATCAACAAGGTTAAACCCTCGTCATCATGTCAGGACTCACTTTAAATGAAGATTTAAGGAACTAGGTGCCAAAAGTATCAGTCTTTGATTTTAGAACAATCAAGAAAAACTTTAGAAGAAATAAAGACTGAATTTACAGAACTTCAGCTTCCATGTGTTCACAGCTTCAAAAATAAACTTCCTCTCTGAAATTAAATAGTACAAGGCATAGCTGAAAATTTTATGTCTAGTTTTATTGGCACTAAATTGAAACAGAGTTATCACTTCCAACTACCTAAACTTAACAAATAGCAAGCATTTCCAATGAAGACTTTGATTTTGCAACACAGCTGTTAATGGTAGTTACATCTCGTTTAGGACAAGAAGAGTTTACTCAGTGGCTCTAACTAATCTTACAGCAGAGTCCCATACATATATGAAGATTGTCTTAACAATCTTAACTTTTTAAGCATAACTTTTAAAACATAACTTTTTAAACACAATGCAACACTGCTGAAAACTAAGTATATAATCATATTCTGATGGCTTATTACAGCATGGAGACACATTGTTGACTTGTCAGCTTCACTTTATGAAGTATTTAAAATAATTAGCACTCATTTTCTGTCAATTCAGTTCTGTTAACCAACAGCAAAGATTTTACTACCAATTCCATTACCAAGTAGAAAGCATTGTAGCATCTCACTGCACCCTCAAGTACAAATGCTAGGCCTAGCTGATGACACAGAAGTAAAAACATTTTCACTACATATTCCTTTATCAGTACAATGACAATGAAAATTACGCTGTTTAATTAAAAATACTTTTCCTTATTTCATACACCTACACTACAAACATTTCCACTACATAACATTCTACAACATGAACAAACAGTCTGGAATTGTTTGCTGCACTATCTCAAGCAAGGCTGCTCAAGGTCAGTTATAATGAAAAGGAATAACAACAGAATGTCAAGTTCTCCACTTTTAGAATGAAAAGCACCTCCACTTAACAGGATTGAACAAGCTCTGAATTGAAGAAAGATTGCCTTGAAACAAAATGAAGGTGACATACTTGTTTCAACACTCCATTTTGGTTTTTATTATTTCCTATTTTGTCAGTAAGAAGCCACAAGTAGCATTTAATCTGCTTAAAAGATTCAACACATATTACTTCAGCCATTCTGTTCCTTGATGCTTTTAAAATGCAGTTCCACTTTCAGTTTATTGCCTTTAGTGTTACATTCTGCACAGCCAGTTCTTAAAATAGTTTAAAATACTCAATATATTACTTGCAGCAACGTGGAGTACAAGGCATGGGGAATTTTTGCCTGTAACTATGACAGAACCTCCAACAGCCATTTTACTGGAAAACTGAAAAGTTTAAACTGAATTACTGTCTCCAAAACTAAATCACTTAAACTGTAGACATTCAGAGTTCTCTCCCAAGAACTGAAAAATGCACCTGCAGAACTGTCCATGCATTACACAAAAGCTAATCCACGAATCCAGCAGCAAAACTAGACTGCTTCACTCAACACCTTTTAAAAGTGATTACTTCCTGCATTCAACATCTTTTATATATATCTACATACATGTCCACTTACAGAATAGTTCTATGCTTATATGAAATTAGTCTCAACGACAGGACTTTGCAAACATAACACAATACTGCTGAAAACTGTCACACAACTAAAGATAAATTCCTATTATGTTGGCTCTTTTCAACAAAGAGATATATTCCCAGTAGAATTTCTAGAGGAATCCTCCTCACTAGGAGTTGTATACTGAAAACCAAAGTTTTAATGTGCTGTCCAAGGTATCAGTAATCATATTTATCTATTTAGAAATATGCTTATTTTAAAAAAATAAAATAGTTGTTTCCTAAGAATATGCAACACAGAAATGCTCAATTAAAACTGCAATATATATTTAAAATACTAAGTAATCTTTTTTTTTCTTAACTCAAGAGTAGAGGTTTCTACTCATCTGCCAGTGCTTTAGCCTGTGCAATATCTATTACAAGACAAAACGCTGAAGCATAGAAACTGTTGACTACTTCCAGAATTTTCTAGATACAAGCAGGTGAATGATGCTGTAAGCCTACACTGACCTCTTCATTCCCCTTCCACCTAAATCCTCTAGCCTAAAAAAACACTGAGATCTTCCAGTCTTGAAATACTTTACCAACTCTGACAGTAATTTCTCAGCTGAAGGAAGAACCTGAAAATGGTCATTATCTCCATGAAAAGAATACCGTTGAAAAGTGTAACTGTGTTTGTCTTTTGGAACTTGTGATGATTGTTTTGTAAAGAACGATTGTCTCTGAACACAACCTCTTAAGTAAGCACTGATGCTTCTAGGTGAACACACCAAGAGGAAATCATCCTGTTATGAGTGCTGCATTTCAGACGAAGTATGTGATGTATGTGCACTGTTTTCCTGAAACACTCTGGACCGGGCATTAAGGAAAGAAGACAAGCTCTCAAAGTAACCATCAAGAGGAGGAGCGCACTACCGGCCGTGTGCTCATGCATGCAACACAAGTTCATCAGGTTGCACGATCAGGGCTGCCAAGCAAAGGTGGGAAACACTAGGTGCCAAGGCGAACTCTGCCCTCGTCCACTGAATGAGGTGAGACAAGTAGTTTAAGTGACACACACTGTCGACCCCGGCTGCTGTCAAGTGGGCCTGGGCCGCACATTACCTGATAGTCCACCTGAGCGATGAGGGATCCCGCAGCTGAGTTCCGCCTCACGGCGTTGAGGCAGA